>NW_021703785.1:18713983-19111075 GCF_005190385.1 Monodon monoceros | reverse complement strand
CCTTGACTCCTGACCCCCCTGATCCATTCTCTACATAGTCTAACCTTCCCAGATCTGTAATCCTTCACTGACTATACAGCAGACACTTGAACTGCCTCTATGTGTCAAGGTCATTCTACCTTTGTCCTCACTACCACTTTTACTTTTTTTGAGAATGTGATTCCCTCAAATTTTCCAAGGGTGGCCAGTTTGGGGTTCAGGTCTCAATTCAAATGTGCTCTCTGCAGTCAGGCTCACTCTGACTATAGGCTCAAAGACCACTTCCATGCTATAAGTCTATCATATCTTCCTTTTTGATAGCCTTCCCTTGAATTTAACACTTCTGATAATAGCTCACTTATCCAAGTGTGTACATTTACAGTGCTGTCTCTCATAGAATATAAAGGACACTCTCTTGTTTATATTCTATTCCAGTGCCTGGTCTCTAGTAGGTAATTAATATGTTTTAAGTGACTAATATATCTAAATCAGTTTAAATTCCACGATCAAGCACTATAATCAGTCACTTGCTTAAAACCCCCAGTGACTTGACCCTCTTTCCATTCATTGTTTTCATGCTTATTGTCTACAACATAATCTAATAACTCTCCACCAAGCTGGTACAAGGACTATTGTGCTTTAGCATATTGGGAGAAAAATACCTCTACATTGACTGGTCTCAGTTTAATTAACACTTTTTCCGTGTGGACCTTAGCAATGTCTAGAAAAGTACTGTATTCCTTGATCTCTATCTCCCACGCCCACCCTCACTCTCCTAGTTGACCATTTACAATCTCAGACTTTTGCACATCAAACACCACATGCCATTGTTGGCCTTTCTTTTTTCACTGAGAAAAGAGAGACAGTTAAAAGAGAGTTTCCATTAAGTTTCTACCACCATCCCTATTGTTAAAAGATAACCTGAGGCATACTGAAAACTTTAAGAGTCTATTTGAGCAAAAATTGATTTGAATCAGGCAGCATCCAACCCAGCAGACAGAAAGGAGCTTCAAGGGTCTGTCCAAGGAAAAAAAAAAAACTTTTATAAGCAGAAAGGAGCAGGGACAAATAAGTTATATTAGGTTAAAAAAAAAAAAGCAGGTTGGTTATTGCAAAGTTGCTTTCCTTTGGGAAATGGCAGAAGTCTATCAGTCAGATGACCTAACTAGTGCTGATCGAAGGATTACTCATTGACTGGTTTAAGATTCCAATTCTGGGAGAGCCAAAACTGTAATTATGTTACCTCCCATTTTGGCAATGTGGGGCTTAGCATAAACAAGTTTTGGGGGGCCTGCTATCCTGTTTTTAATACTACATACTTGTCTTCTTTGTGGCCATAGACTGTACCTTCTCCCTGTATAAAGACGAACCATCTCAGCTCCTAGTTAAGGCCAACCTCTCTATTTGGTCACTGGATACTGTTGGGAAAATATAACTAAACACAAAACTTCCTGCCAACCCAGAAAGCCACTTCACAAAAGAAGAGAAAGAAAACAGTTTTGTTATTGAATAAGAATTAAACCAGAATGTGATGTATATCAAAGGCAGTCCACTAAAGATAGACAGAAATCTCACCCTTTTATATAAGCCAAGCAGATACAACCCATTGCATACATGCTCTCAAGACAAACTATTCCTCAAGTAAGAGGACTTGATAGCACCATTGATTACACATAGTTCATTCTAAAGTCACCTGGTAATTGTGACCACCTGTGTTAGCTAATTGGCTTTATCCAAAGGAAAATAAACTTCTTATATCTTTATGACATAAGGCAGTTTTGTAATTTGGAGTGTGGCATCTACTGAAGTTAGGCACCCACCTTCCCTCAGAAAGTGGGAGATAAGAACTTTATATTCCTTGATGGTTACAATTCAAAGGGATGCCTCCTAGGTCCTTGAGAAAAACACTCCTTGGCTATAAAACCAGCAAGAGATTTATTTAGCTTTTAAAATGATTTACGTACACATCAAAGGGGTAGAGAAAGAATTTACAATGACCTAAAAAAAATTCTATCTAAAAATGTTATAAGAAAGGGGCAGAGAGAGGGAGCCTTTTTCCCTTTTATCATAAGGAAAATTATTATTTTTTCTTTCAATCTCTATTTACCCTTACAATGTCATCCCTTTATTGCTTCTGTATCATCAGATATTTCTTTTCTTCTAGATTTTTCCCATAACCATCCAAACATTCTACACTTTCTCTCACTCAATGAAAAAATAAAAAATAAATTCACTAGCAATTCCACTTTCTACGCTTTTATAGCCCCAATCCTTCTCTTTACACAAGACTCCTTAAAAGAAATTTCCATATACACTGTGTCCAATTTCTATATGAGCTATATCCAATATCTCTTTCCAGGCCCCCTTGAACCCACTCCATGTTGCTGAATACTCATCTTTCTTTACCTGAACTTGTTTTCCTTCTATCTCTAGCTAATATTCCTGGGTAAACTCTGCTGGATTACCATCATCTAAATATACCAACATACTAACACTGGAGTCTGCTCAGTCCTTAAACTGAGTATCTTTCTATCAGTATTTATATTTACTCCTTTGGTGATGTCTTACAGTTTCATCATTTCCCATTTCCCTCATTTTACATACCATATACATACTTATATTAATCATTCACAAATTTCTATTTCTAGCCTACATCTCTCCTTTGAACAACAGATTCATGAATCCAAATGAATATCAAACAAGCATCAGCAATTTAATGCACCTGGAGCTGATCTCCTGCTATTCCCCACACATCTGCTCTTTCCACAGTCTTCTATATTTTTGTAAATGGTAAACCTGATCTTCTAGTAGCTCAGGTTCCAAATTTGGAGCTATTGCAACACCTCCTCAACATCCTCCTATTCTCCTTTCCCTGCTTAACTTTTCTCCTTTGCTTTTATGACTTATGTTGTACATTTTACGTATTTATCTTGATTACTTTCAACCTCCTTCAAGAAAGTAAGCTTCATGAAAAAATATGTTTTCTTCATCACTGTATTCCTAGTGTCTGGTACAACTAGTGCTTAATAAGTATCGGTTGAATTAATAAATAAAAATGAATAACTTTTTCTATATTAGCCAACTTTTAATTTTAGCTGCCTGAATAATAGACTGTGAAGGAGTAAAGAAGAAATGTGTTGAGCTACTAAGATGGATAACTCTGAGAAATCTAATTTAGTTAGTTCAAAAGTAAATGTGTAAAGCATTCCCAGTGAAATTCATTAAGAATTAAAAATGTCCACACCTGTTCTTGTAGCTTTAACTCTAATTAGATGGATTATAATAATGACTGATCAGAAGGACTTTTTATACATAAAATTCAATTTCATCAGTAAAAATACATCATGTTTATTCAGAGATATTTATATCCTCTTTGGAGTAGGTCATTTGCAATGCTTCATAAATGTTTTTCTTTCTTCCCCTCACCCATCCCCGCTAGTTAGCTTCTCTTCTATTATAGCTTCAGGTAATCTTATTGGCTCTGACAATTAATTTTTTCCCAATTTTACCTTCCTTTGTGATAAAAAGAAATGAGCTTTCCCTGGAGTTAACTGTGAATGCTGTGGGGAGTACATACCTTTCCTTCAGACATGGGTTCGCTCTAAGCACTCTAGACTGATTTCACAATGTTTAGACATGATTGGGTGATGACTCTTTAAAAAACTGTTTATGTTCTCTGTGTCAAACAAAGCTAATGTAATCTTTAATATCTAAGTAGAAACAATAATATTTATGAGTAAATGTGTTTTTCTTTGGCTTTAACTTCAATCATTTGAGCCCACAAAGTCACACTTCTCTTGATTATAATAAGATCTAACAAGTAGTATTTTTAAGTACGTTTTAAAATTGATATCATTATAAAAAACCTAGTCATTCATTTTGCAATGAAATAGTTTCACTGATGTTATTAAATAACTATATTAAATTAATAAGAATTTAATCAATACAATAGTAACATTAAATTGAGCTATGTTTTTTGATTACTTACATGAGCTAAGCATGATAGTTTGCACATATCTAAGATATACTATGCAAGAATATCTTTTACAAGAATACTATGCAATATTACACTAATTTTATTCCCATTTTTCAAATGAATAAACTGAGCTGTAGAGATTAAACGTACTTTTGAACCCTAAGTTAGTACTAAGTAGAAGAACAGGGGTTTACAAATTATGTGATCTGACTTCCCTCTGCATGCAAAAGCAGTGTATTCTTGTGCACAACGCCTGAAGGATAGAAGCAAACACAAGACTACTGTGCACAGATGCACACTTGGTGCCTTGAAGCTCTAGACACTGCCTTCTTACAATTTAAGATGTGAAAGGTATGCAGTGAAGGTGCAATGATGCAGCCTCAAATACAATTAGAATGATCAAATTCTCTCTTTGTTCTTCCATGTGGTAGATAGGATTCACAAGCCATTATTAACTAGCATTAACAACATTGCTCATGAGTATTTATTAATTTCATTTGGTGAATACAGTACATATATAAATTATATACTTTACAAAGCTAGATTTACTGACTAGAATTATTTAGAAATGTGGTCGATCATTTTGTTTATGGCTATTTTAATTTATGTAGTTATTTGCCATGTCTATCCACATTTTATTTGCTTTGATATAAACCTATTTTTGAAATAGGTTTGGTGAAATGCAGCACACAAAGAGATATGTAGACACTTTTATTTGTGGAATACTCTAGATTTTCATATATTAGAGTTTTAAGAAAAGACAGTCAAGGCACTTGGTAAAAAATACTGCAGATGTAGATAAAGATTAATGGATTTGTTTCATTAGAAAATATTCTGTTTTATAATTTAATAATCTGTGACAATGATAAATGTCACATAAATTTTACACATTACTTTGATATATATTAATGGAACAAAAGCCAAGAAGTGCAAGAACCAAAATACCCATATTTAAATGATATAATTTAAATAATATAATTTTCCCAAACAATAATTATTCTAAAAGAAGTAGTACTCTGCTTAGAAAGTTAATAAAATCTTTAAAAATATAATATTAAAAAGTAAGCATTAAAGTGAAAATAAATATGGTTTTGAATACTGGAATTTGCATTTAAGAAATCTGAATTCCATTGAGGATTCAAAATTAGATTGTGACTCTTTTCCTCATTGTGCACTATAATCACAGTTTTTCCACTGTATATTCTAGAAATAACGAGTATGTGATTATTTTTATGAGATTTTAAACATGTTAACACTACTTAAATGGACGATAATATTTGATCAGAAAACTCTTGATTTTAATTTAAAAATTTATGTTTTAAAGTCTACTTCTGTCAGCTTTGAATCCACAGTTGAGAACGGGAAAATTCATAAATATGGTTTACATAATATACTATGATTATTTGAAACATATATTCCAGTTTCTGGTGATGCCAGCTACTATATCTCTCTGAAGGTTCATGTTGGAAGCCCTTTACCTTTTTACTGTGTTTGTATAGACAGCTGCAAGCATGTTAAAAGTTTTGCTCAGATGAAATCATTCTCCCCTGCAAAATACATAGTCTCTGTATGTTACTAATATGTTATGTTTGTATCATAGGGGATTGAGAATAGCTCTGTTAACTATTTCTCTTCAAATGATATATGTATTCTTTCTGGCCTCCAGCATAATTCATTACTTAGTAGAATTATCCTGGAAATAGAATAATCTATTCTTTTTGTTAGAGACTGAGGAGAAAGGAAATGAATAGGTTTCATATATATAATTTTATCCTGGTACTTAATGCATGCTCAAATTCAGTCATTCATTTTGCTGAATAAAGAAATAATCCTGATTTTAAAAATATTCCTATCGAATATAAAATAACCAGGCTTTAATGCACTGATACTAGCAAACCATCTAAGTTTTAGTAAGAGTAGAGCCTATATTTTATGTTTCATCATTTTCTCTTTAGTGTATACCATATTTTCTGGTGCTCAGAAGGAAGAGTTGCTAAAAACATCTGGTGAATGAATGAACATATACACATTCTTATTCAATGCTCACTAAAAATGTTAGAAATATTTCAGAGAAAAGATTAAATGGTAATTTAAGTTTAAAATAAGATAAAATAAATACAAGTTTAAATGGACAATGGTGATATTTTCTACATAGATTTTTATGATGGAGCAAAGTGATCATAGAGATTATACCTTAAATAATAAAAATTAAGTTGTCAACACTGTAATATTTGGTGGCAAACACATAATGTAATATCTATAGAGTCTTTTCACAGTTAACCATTTTTTGACTGAATGGAGTGAGATTAGATATAATGCTTAAATATTTACAAGCATAGGGACACTGAAATGATTGATAATTTGGCAAATACTAATTGCATACTGGTAAAAATTCTTTTAAGGGAGTAGAAGCAATGTTGATATCTCAAGGTAGTCATTAAGTGCTTCACAGTATCATGAAATTTCTAAACAGATATTATTAAAATTCATGTTATATCACATTTTTTAGAGGGGTAATAATTCTCAAATATCTAAAAAAATAACAACTTTTCCTCAATTTGTCTTTATGGATTGTTACAAATCTTAACTCAGTTGATAAAACCAAGTGATAAATAGGCTGCCTATTTTATCTAACTACAACATATAGCTTTAGAGATTTAGATTGAATTTTTAGTTGTACTCAGATTGATGTGTTACCAGGGTAATTTTCTCAGTAAAGAAGATTTACTTTAAAATGTGAATAGAGCTTGAAAGTTTTAATTCTAGTATTGTATAGCTTTCTTATTCAGGTTTCTATTTTTAAATTTCACATACACATATACATATATACACATGTGTTTACATATATGTGATATATATATAAAGAAAATACAAATATATTTTTTTCAAATAGATTATCCTTATATTGATAATAAAAGCCCATGACTTACTTATTTGTAGTCTCGATTGATAGTTCATCGTTGTGCAAACAAAATTGTCTGTGAGTCTAAGATCGAGTTGAATGGAAGCTGTAATACACATTTAATAACATTACAACACTAAATATATTCATTTATTTTATTCCTTTTATTTTATTTTTTTTTTACTGAAGTTGACTTGATTTACAATGCTGTGCCAATCTCTGCTGTACAGCAAAGCAGAGTTTTACACATAGAGACATTCTTTTCGTAATATTCTTTTCCATTCATTGATTTTAAAATAAAAGCTTATTAAAATATCTGCATTTCAAAGTACGAAAATATGAATACAATGAACCCAGAAATGTTTAATACTGATGGCTCTTTCTATATTGTAGTTGTTCAATAATTAACATATACCTAACACTATTACAAAATGGGAGAAAAAGCTGAAAACAAAATCCAGAATACTAGTTAATCTTGTGGAATAAGAGATATAGGCATTCAAGGCGGGGTAGTCTCCAAGAAATATTCCATTTTTAACCTATTTTTTACCTGTTAATATACATTTTACTTAACTATATTAAATATGTAGAATAGACATAACTTTTTATTTAATCATAATGCAAACTGTTTTCTCTTGTCATCCTCTAACTATATTTGTAGTAAATTTATCCTTCTCCTCCCTGGTAGTAAATTTCTGGTTGAAAACTCAGCAAGTTCCATGAGTATTCTGAGTAATAACATCATTAAAGAAACTTTAAGTTGCAATATGGTCTCTGTATAGAGATTAAAATCTGCATGTTCCAGTCTTCACAAGTAGCTAAGCCTTCCCCTCTTTTTCCTTCTGCTAAGGTCTATTGATGGCAGCTACCTATTATCTGGAAAATGTGGGTGGTCAGTTTGGCTTTTTCTTTCAGTTTAACTCAACCCCAATTTGCTACTTGATAGTTTCCCTCCAGAATGGGATGAGAGAAATTTCCTTTCAGGGGACTAGCTACTTCTTACCTAGATGAGTGGCTTCCTTGTTTCTAGGTCCCAAAGACAGTATAAAGTGCCATTTTCTTTGGGACAGTATAAAGTCCCAAAGACGGTATAAGGTGGGGGAAACTTTTAGTTGTTATTATTTTTACAACTTCTTTTATCTTTCTTTTTTATTTTTCACTTTTGGGGAGGCCCTTATCTTTGGAGACTCATCACTGCAATGCTATTGATATAACATGGGCAAAGCATACTGTCCTTTAAAATATTCCCTCGGCTTTTGGATTTCTGGAGCCACTTACCCTCAGCACAATTCTCTATTTTAAGGTTAGCTGGTTAGAAATTTAATTCCATCTGCAGCTTTAATTTCCTTTTCCTGTGTGATGTTAACATATTTGAAGGCATAACACCAGGGATTACGATGTGCACATCTTCGGTGAGCGTTAATCTAACTATCACAATCTAACTATCACAGATGTATATGGAATATTTCATAAATAAACACTATCTTTGAAGATGCTGACAACACATCAGACAAATTCAAACACAAATCAAGAGTATTAATAATGCCAGCCAGTCAAGAATTCAAGTAAAAATATATTTCTTGAAATTTTTCAGATGTAAGAGATAATTCTTAGTAACACTTTAATATTTCATCTTTTAAGTAATGAATAACTTGCTATCTCAATGATTATATAATTTTTAAAACTATAAGGCAATTGACAAAAAATTATTTTGATAGATAATCTAACTAAATACTTGAACCTATGTCAGATCAACAAACAAAAGTGTGAGGGCACTGAGAATTTGAAAAATATAGTATTTTTCTGAGGATGATCAACAACTGAAGTATCAGGAACTGCTGATGAGTTTGTTAAGAGACTTTCCTAACATGGTTCAGCTGAATTCAAATTGCATGATGAATTTAAGGAGGCTGAAAGAATGATTTCCGTAAATGGACATAAACATTTCATCCTTGGGAATTTGTTGTTCAACCACTCCAGACCACCTGATATCACAAATTAAACAATAAAGCATGGTATTTAAGATAAAGTTATGAATCGACATGCCCATTGCTCAAATCCTGGCTCTGATACTCATCACTCTAATTTTTGCCATCCCACTTAATTTCCCTTGTTTCTGTTTCTTCACATACACCCATTGTTGTGAAGACTAAACTAGTTAATATATACGGAATTTCTTAAAATTTTGTGGAAAGCCTTCAGTTTGTGGAAAGCCTTCAGCTAAGTTTGGTACTTAGGTCTAAGCTCCTGGGAGAGAGAGAATAATATGAGAAATTAAGAGAATTTCTTTTCATTCAAATTATTAACGTGTCCCAGATACCACTACTTGTTGTTAAGATGAATTATAATTATACAATATTTAGGTCTTAGTGTATCAGAATTACTGTGCCATATTCTTCATTTTATGCTGAGTCAAGATTTAGACAGAGTGGGACTCCACAGGATACAAGAGAAAACATTATCTTTTGTCATGCTTCTTGAATAAACCCATTCTGAGAGGCTAATTATTTCCCTTCTTCTGATAAAATTCAAGGAATTTTTCATTACTTTTGTGGTTTCTCAATACAACAACAAAAATTCCTCAGTTACTTTCAGCCTCACAAAAGATTTATGTCATCAATAATTAAATTATCCTGTGTAATAGTGAAACTAAATTTTGTTTAAAGATTTTCTTTTTCACTGACTTGGGCCTATTTCCAGCTGGAGATCTAAATAGGAAATAGATGTTTGGGAGACTTTTCCTCTTTCCTTACTTTGGTCTTTTATTTTTCTCCCTTGCTTATTAAGCGTGAAACATGACCTCCCTGGGGAAACAGTGAAAGAGGAGGTTAGAAAAGAAAGTTTAAAGGGCAGAAACATTTTTACTCACCTGGTTGTATAATGATTTAATTTTGGCTCCCTAAGGGCTTGGAATCTGGCCAAAGATAACTGTATATTAGGGTACATTTTAAGTTTCTTAACTTGAAACTTGACTGCTCAGAGAATATTGAAATTCCATTTTCTTGACCAAAGCAATGTATTTTCTTAGGCTGAGTGTTTATGACTTTCTCAGTACCTGGACATCCAGAGGTTTGCTTTTGTCTCTTCCAGACAATCGTCTGAAGCAGCACTTTAAATGTCATCAGCCTGGCTCCCTCTTTGCAAGGCACACATCTGGTATATGAGAAACAATCCAAAATTATACAAGTGTAGCTAGCTTCCAATGAAGTCTTTCCTTTCTCCCTATTTTGCCATCTTAGGAAGATATGAAAACCTCAGGCTACCCAGACAGGAGCTGAACATTATTTACTGTTCCCAAACTCCAGGGATATTTGTCAGCATGGTGAGAGATGTCCTATCTGTCCACTCATAAGCAGAAGAAGGAAAAAGACAGGGAACATCTAATTTTTCTTTTCAAGTGTACTTTTTTTCTTTCCTCGTTAACTTCAACTCTTTTATACCCTCAATAGGAAGATAGACTGAGGATAGAAGTAATTATGAAAACAGTACTTAAAATAAATAAATAAAAAGTTCAACCACTTCTTTCTTAAATCCCTAAAGGGTACCTAGTATTCCATTTTAGAATATAGGAATACTTGCCATATATCTTTTAGCCCAATCTTTTGATGTCTTGTTATAGATTGAATGTTTGTGTCCCCCCAAAATTCTTATATTGAAGCCCTAACCTCCAGTGTGATGGTATTTCAAGCTGGGGTCTTTGGGAGGTCATTAGGGTTAAATCTGGTCATGCGGTTGGGGCCCTCACGACACGATTAGTGGCCATATATGAAGAGGAAAAGAGAGAGCTCTTTCTCCACCACCTCTACCCTCTACTGTGCACAATAGGAAAGGAAAGGCCATACAAAGTCAGCTTTTCCTCTACAATGTTTATACATTTATTGTGACCTTATGTGAGGCAATCACAAACTCTGAATAAATTGTGAACTACTCATACATTCTTTTCACATTAAAAAAATCTGAAAACAGTCAAACTTATTTTTCACATTTTCACTCAATGTAAGATAGTTTTTTAAAATGTTCAAAAATGTTGGCATTGCCATGCTTCTGAATTTGCTGCTTTAGGTGTTTCATAAGTTGACATAATATTTTCTTTTATTTGTATTCTTATTTTGTATAATTGGTTTTTCATAATGTTATTCTCATGTACAAATTGAAATAAATTCTCCTTTGCAATGGAGATGAATTTAGCTTGTCAAAATTAAAATGCTTCTCTAGTTTATTATCAAAATATATGAGTTTTTACAAAGAAGAATTGATAAAGATTCTCTCTGATGGACTTGCTTCTGTTTCCCCAGTGGAATATGAGTGAGGGCACACTCTCAAGTGAATGCAACTGGAGTCAGCCTCATCTAAGAGAAGAAATTGATTCCAGAATTTTATTAGATGTACTAAATCCACATTAAATACTGAATCCCTCAATTCAATATAAACAGTCATAACCAAATGGAAGACTTATACAGAAGAAACATTTTTAAAAGTCTGAAATATTTCTTACTTCTTTGCATTCTTGGTAATTATTTTCTAATTAGATTTTACAGACTTCATTTTTATTTTAATGGAACAGTTTTCCCTTAAGGCCTACATGAATAATGTATGATTCAAATCCACAAGTGTGTAAACACAAGCAAAATTATTTTAGTACAGCAAATTCTTAGGAACAAAAATTAATTATTGAAGAAGACTGAAAAATATTTCCTTTTGCTGTTTTTGATTTTAAATGTAATCCTGTAGAGGGTAGTTTAACAATAGGTAGACATTATGTCTATAAAATTATAATGATTATACAGTCATTAACGATCATGGCCTTGAAAACGTTTTTGAAAATCTGAACATCACAAATAATGCATATTTATTTTTCCCCTGAGATTCAGTGGTAACTCTGAAAATTAAAACTATACTATAAAAATTGAATAAAGTTAAAAATTTGAAAACATGTTAAGCCATGACCTGGGCAGCATAAAAGATCAATGCTAGGTTAGAATGACTGACAAGTGTTATCTGATAGGAAGAACATCTGGGTTTGAACTTGGGCCTAGAAATGAGGCTAAACTTAGTGTTTTATCTATATCTATCTATCTATCGAACTTTTTCTACAAAAGTTGAACAGGATGTATTAAAAATCAAGTTTGACTCTAAGAAGCAGTGGCCTAGAATGACAAAAATCACAATTCTCTTTTTGAAAGTGGTATTAATCTTGTGTAAGAATGAGTCTAAACTCAAAAACTAAAGTAGGTTCTGTTTCTTTCCAACACTATTTGCTATTTATCCTCTTTTACTTGGCTTTTGTACCCACTGTACAATACTTCAATATCAGTATACACTATATGCCAAGATACAATATACTATTGAATACAATACTCTGATTAGTCATTAATTTTAAAAACGTCTAATTTGAGGACACTGAGGTTCAAAAAAATAAAGACGTTTCCAGGATGACATACCTAGGATAAACTTGTGTGTCTCTATACCAAAATGCAGCTTTTCTCTGCAATGTATAATCTTCCTCTTTAAGGATCACATTGTAAAATGTTGCTGTGTACATTGTTTAACTAGGAAGTTTTTTGAAACGTTATTTGATTCACCTGTTATATCTTCTTTATAATAGTCTATGCTTTTTGGTTTTTTTTAATTTGGAACTTTGTAAAATCACTGTTTTTCATTGAGGTTGAGGATTTACAAAATAATCTATGTACAATTACATAGAAGATATGATAATATTGTAATTCTCACATTATCAACACTTAAAAACAGTCTATAACTGTTCTATAAACAACTCTGGTTTGGAAATCTTCTGCCATCTTCCTAGTTGTTCATTGTTTATTTAATCTCTTTTATATTGTCCATTGTTCCCCAATAGTCTTTAGTTGTAGTTGATAGATTATTTTCAGCGCTTTTCAGTCTTCTATCTCTATTGCTACTTTAAAGTATAGGGCCTTCATAAATTCTATTTTCATAAGTGTAGCTGTTTAGTTTACTGTTTGCTACCACCTTATACAATATATACAAATGCAAGAGGTATGATCCTTCTCTAATAAATTATTTTCATCTTTTGATGCTTGTTTAATAGCTTGTCTTAATAGAAGAAATCTGCTTCCTAAATTTAGTCTGATATCACTGTGTCTTCAGGGTGGAAAAGACAAGAGAGTTCTTTGGAGTCTCTTTTATAAGGGCATTGATCCCACTTATGTGAGCTCTACACCTCCCAAAGACATCACTTCCTAATACCATCACAATGGGGGTTAAGATTTCAAGGTAGGAATTTGGAAAGAGGTCCAAACATTTCAGTTCACAATAATAACTATGCTTTGACAGGAAAGTGTTGACTGCTATGTAAAAATGATTAATTTTCTTATTCTATGGCTATTTCTAATTTATTAGAAAATCTTGCTTCAACCAGGAGCAACAAAATGAAAAATTACCCTTTTACTCCTCTTACTTTTATAGTTTAACTCTATTTGCTCAATTTATCCTTACTTTCGCCTTCCTGTATTTCACCAGTTCTAAATGGCCACAGTAATGTCTTTCCCTTTTAATAAATAATTCTCTGTCATCAACTTCCAACACAAATACCCTAATTTTTGGATCAAGCAATTCCTCAGCCCTTCAACTTGAACAGAGCTCTTCATCTTATAAATGCCAGAGGAATTACCTTCAGAAGAATAATTCGTGTGGAACTGATTTCTGGGAAATATCTTATGTGCACATTTTCCTATTGTTTTGATATGTTATGTCCCTAACTGTTCTTTAATTTTGCATATATGTCTTGTTTCCATAGTCGGACTGTGTGTTCTCTAATAAAAGAGATTAGGTTTTGTACTCTTTAGAAATCAAAGAGCACATTGCTTTTTAAAAATTATTTGTTTAAAAATATTAATTGACTATGTATGCTGTGCTAAGCATTGTTCTTCGATCCTGAAATGCGACACAGAAGTAAGCAAATGTTCTGCAGTGGGACTTTTTACATGTGATCTTTATAGTATTCATCACAATGAAAATTACATGTTTAACTGCACATTCATTTGTTTAATATTTAGGTCCCCAAATTCTGTAAGCCAAACATGGGAGTAGACCCTTTTTAATTTGTCACTGAAATATTAGTGCCTAGGCTGTATCTGATCAGTAAGTACCAATATCTGTTGAATGAACTAGATGCTTAATAAACATTCCCTCAGGAAAAAATTGTGGGGAAAAACTAGTTATAGAGAAAAAGAGAAAAATAGCAAATTAAATATATTTTTGAAGTTGAGATCCTTATGGCAAAATTTAGTCTTTATCTGAGAGGAAAAGCATTTTCTAAATATTGCATATTCTAAGAAATTTTAAAATATCATTGTAACAAATTAGAAGTGGGTGGTGCTAGATGACACCCATCTGGACAAAAAGAAAATAAAGCGGTCCAAAAAAAAGAGTCAGGGCTTCCCTGGTGGCGCAGTGGTTAAGAGTCCACCTGCCAATGCAGAGGACACGGGTTCGTGCCCCGGTCCGGGAAGATCCCACATGCCGCGGAGTGGCTAGGCCCGTGAGCCATGGCCGCTGAGCCTGCGAGTCCGGAGCCTGTGCTCCACAACGGGAGAGGCCACAACAGTGAGAGGCCCATGTACCGCAAAAAAAAAAAAAAAGAGTCAAACACTTCAGCTAAAACTATGATTCCTAAAGCTAAAATCAATATTTACTGGTAAAAACGTAGTTATATATTATTTTGCTTAAATTTTAAATAATATTCTCTTATGCTATTTTGTGTAAGCGTTTCTTGTACTGTTTATTTTACAAAAACAAAGCACTTTTATGGTTATAAAATTGTCTACTGAAGTTATTCAATGTTAAAAGAAAGCCCCCAATTTTTATTTAGCAGTGTATTTTGTGACCTTCAATTTCTTGTAGCATTTACAGAAAGGTGAGTAAACTGAATTAAGAATTTAGCTAAAAATCTCATTATCATTTACTTATAAATTGGTCTTAATTAGTTGATTTCTTTTTATTCCCATGTTTACTAGAAAATGCATTTTCTGCATTTTGGATGCAGGTATTGTTGGCAATACAGGCCATATTGGTTTCTACAGTATTTCTTTAAAGGGAGATTTTTATAGTTATTATATTTGTATTATTCAATTGAATTCAATTAATACATAAAATACCATGTTAAGTAATTTCAAGGATGGAAATATATTAATAAACAGGTCCTTGTTTCTATCATATGTACACTATACTTATAGTAATTATGATCAATTCTGGAATGTATACAATTAAAGGAAAAATGGACATTTTGCCAGAAAGGGTACCAAAATGTCTTTGTAGTTCTGCAAAACAGAATATCAAAGTTGAAGCCTCATATTCAGGCCTCAGGCTAACTCCCTTCAAGTTTGCAAAGGGTCAACAAGCACAAGAGAAAGGACATTACGACAGGGAGTGAAAAGCAAGAACAACCATAGGAACACAGGGAGCTGTGAAGATTAGCTACCGTCTGGGATGTCAGCACTGATGGAGGCAGGACAGAAATGTTTAAAATACCATGATTAATTGCTTAGTGAGATCTATACAAGTGTGGATATATGATTACATACTTTATTATTTATCTTAATGATGAAAAATCTAAGTATCTCTTTTTATATTAAAAATACTACTCTATATAATATAAATAAGTATCATTAACAAAAAAGTCTTCATGAAGAAACAAAATACTAGGTTAGATTTAAAAATAAAATATTCCTGGTCAAGCACTGATCAGTACTGGATAGGTTCAAGTCTAGTTTGCCTTTTAATGATTAGAATACAGGGAATTGGTTATACTTTTGTTGGAAAGCTGAAAGTAAGATAGAACACTGAAGCAGCAAGCAGCGACTATCCACAGTGTATGAGGAAATAGGCAAATAACCAGCACAACCCCACTTTCAGGGATTATAGGTTAACAAAATTAGGATTAATTATGTTAAGTTTTTTGGTTTTGTTTTCCCCGTAAAGACTTGCAAGTAACATAAGAATATTTTAGTACAGAAACTTGCACCACCTAACTTGTCAAGCTTCATCTATGGACCTTAATTTCTTTAAAGAGAGAATCTGTGGTAGCCTTTTCTGTTTCTAAAATGTTATGATAATATAATACCCACATATTGAATAGTAAACTATTTTCCACAAAATTTTGATGCAGGTATGTGCATTTTATGGGTAAACAAAAACACAAACAAAATATGGTATCCAGGAAACAGACCTGACTGCAGTTTTACACGCATGCATTCTATTCCTGGCTGGAGCAGTAGCAGTAATATGAAGTTAAGGACACTAAACTTCTGTGACAATCAACTGGTTCATCTAAAAAATAATAATAACAAAAATAACTACCTTGTAAGTTATAAGATTAGATAAATTAATATGAGTAGTCTAGTACATTCCTGAAACTTAGTAAGCATGTAATAAAACAGTTACAAGAGTGATGTTGGCAGTTATTTTAAGATTTCATTGATTTAACTCTAATCCATGAAATTTGTAAGGCAACAAAACAACATTACAATCAACTTATTTAATCCTGCAGCCAAATTATTGATACAATTATACAAGTTTTAATATGTAATCGGAATAATTCAGAAAAATGGCTGGATAAATGTCATTTCAAAACATTTTAATTCAGAGACACTGTAAAACGATAAAAATGTTTTCTGTTTATATGCTTTTTTTATGTGACGACTTCTAGGAATTCAGTTACTGTTTATTTATGTCTCCAGAAAAATAGTTTACAAATTATTCAATCTCTATTATATTATTTATCATTTAATTACATATTCCTGACTTAAGCAAAACTTACTAACCTAAAATGGTAATGCAACTTAGTATTATGAAAATCAAATGTTTTGTTAATATTTTAATACCCTTTTATGTACATTTAAAATGCATTTGTTTACATTTAAATACTAGCAGAAATGTGTGCAGTCCTAGTCACATATTACTTTGCACATATCTATAAGCATTCATTTATTTTGTAATTATTCAGGGCAGTTCCTAGGTGTCTGATGCTGTGCTAGTGGTACATACTTTGAAATATACAACATTAATTTCCAAAAGAAGCACAGAATGTATTGGAGATAAATGCCAGTTATCATAAAATAGGAAATATTCTATAACACAAGGATGTTGCAAAGTGAAAGAATCAGTACATATCTGTCAATATCTAGATTTCACAATGCAATACAATCTTAAAAATAAGTATGAATTCACTAAGAAAGAGTAAATGGGTATAATGATAACGGTTTAGTATGGGAAGGTATAGAGACCAAAATGATGATGAGTAGTGAGAATAGTAACTACTCTAGTATAGTAGAAGCTTATGTATATGTATATGTAGTATGGGTACCAGGATGAAAAGAGGTGAGCGGATGATAACAATGAAAGATATGGTGTGGAATTACAAGCCATTAAATTTTTCTTTTTATTGTGATAAAATATATTTTGTATTTTCCCTTTTGGTGGGCATTCAAGTTTACTTTTAACTATTTTGCTGTGTTTCTATGTTTTGGCAACACATTCATTACTACAACCAAACATCATATACAGACATACCTTGAAGATACTGCACATTTGATTCCAGACTACCACAATAAAGTGAATATCACAATAAAGCAAGTCACACAAAATTTTTGGTTTCCCAGTACATATAAAAGTTGTTTATGCTATACTGTAGTCTATTAAGTGTGCAATTTATGTCTAAAAAAAATATACATACCTTAATATAAAAATATTTGTTGCTTAAAAGATGCTAACCGTCATCTGAGCCTTCAGTGAGTCTTAGTAGTAACGTCAAAGATCACTGATCACAGATCACCACAACAAATATAATACTAATGAAAATTTTTGAAATATTGCAAAAATTACCAAATGTGACACAGAGACATGAGGTGAGCAAATGCTTATTGGAAAAATGGCACCGATAGACTTGCTTGATGCAAACCTTCTTTCTGTAAAAAAACCACTTATTTGCAAAGCTCAATAAAACAAAGTGCAATAAAATGAGGTATGCCTCTACATATAAGCATACATTTATCATTATATATTTTTAAAATAAATTTCAGGTACATATATTGCACATCATGAAATTTCTGGGTGATAAATTTTAATTTGTCTTGACACAATTTTCTTAAGGTGATGCAGGTGATCACACTTCAATTACCAACACTGGCAATAACTTATGACATTAAAGAAAATGGAGAATTACAACAACCCGATTCAGGCAGGACTACTTAAATGACCCATACATTTGAGGAATAAAAGTTTTGTTTACTGCACCACACAAAGATCAATGACCAGCTGAGGTACTCATTGAGGACAAAGAGACTATGGAATGGGTAATGAAAGAAGGTACTTATAAATACAAGTTACAGTGTGTAACTAAGCAGTTGCAGAATGAGGACTGTAATTTTCTTTTTTTTTTTTTGCGGTATGCGGGCCTCTCACTGCTTCGGCCTCTCCCATTGTGGAGCACAGGCTCCGGACGCGCAGGCCCAGCGGCCATGGCTCACGGGCCCAGCCGCTCCGCGGCATGTGGGATCTTCCTGGCCTGGGGCACGAACCCGTGTCCCCTGCATCGGCAGGCGGACTCTCAACCACTGCGCCACCAGGGAAGCCCAGGACTGTAATTATTAAAGAGTATTTCTTCCTTATGAATATAAATATATTTATTATGAATATATTTGTGTGTATATAGCATGCATTTCTGTATTCTTCCCTTTCTTATCCCCGTATAATCTAACATAACATTCATTAATAATAATTAAATTAAATGATAGTATTTTTAAGTTGCAGGATATCAGTAAGAGTGAACATCACCCAAGGACTTTAAATCCTCTCTTGGGAAAAGTGTTAGAATGTTTTCAGTTGGATCAGAATTGCTGTATCATGTTAGGTGAACTCTGACTTTGCTACTGTCTTTATTTGGAGTTTAAGTATGATTTAAAAAGATGTGTATGGTGCCAAGGTGACAAAGGGTGGACAGTGATGGTAAGTTCTGTGTGTCAACTTGGGTAGGCTACAGTATCCAGGCTTTCAATTAAATGCTAATCTAGGTATTGCTATGAAGGTAATTTGTAGATGTGGTTAACATCTACAATCAATTGCCCATATGTAAAGGAGATTATCCTCTTTTACCTGGGTGGGTCTCATTCAATCAATAGAAGGCCTTGAGAGCAAAACCAGGGTTTCCCCCGAGGAAGAAGAAAATCTGCCTCTAATATCAGCTCCTGCCTGAGAGTCTCTAGCCTGCTCTGGTCTACCCTACAGATTTTGGATTTGCCAGTCCTCACACTCATGTAAGCCAGGTCAAAAATAATAGTCTGCTGATACTTATGTAGGCATATTTTTGGAATCTTTCTCATTATTGTCGTATAATTTAAATGCGACTTTTGTTCCAAGTCTGTATGTTAATATATTTGCAGAATAAATTCAAAAGTGTCCTAATTAGGATATGAAGGTAGAAATAAATTGCATATTGTGACTTGAATTAATATTCAATTTTTAATTTAATTTTGATTCTGTAGATCTACAAAAAGCCACAAATTATTGTACAATTTTATTTCCTTTAAATCTTAGAAACAATCTATTCATACTCTAAAATTATTATTTATATTATCATTATTTAGTTCATAATGTGCAGATACCATACTGCACACAGCATTTGCCAAGCTATAATTCATTATTAACATTAAAATGCAACTTGAGAGGTCAGCTAGTTAATTCATCAAGCTTCAGGAATAAGTGGCAGATAAAAATGAAGAGTTACACTAATTTTCAAAACCTAGAAAAAAAGAATACTAACAACCCTGCTTTATAATACTGAAACATGCCATTAGAATTAATCAAATGTTCCACATAATGACAACATATAATAAACATTAATTAAGGAATACTTATCCATTTTGTTTATACAAGTGTGACCAGGGTAGGCAATACAATGGTAAATAAAAATGAAAATTATAAAGCATCTGTGATTAACTTTGACAAAGTCATCTCTACAATGCAATTTCTAAGGTTTATAAAAACTGATTAAAAGAATGTACATATTTAACAAATGCATGTATATATTTGTATGTTTGTGAGAGATATTTCTTCTGATGCCACAGGCTCATAAATTTCCCTGTAAAGAGCCATTGATCTTGGGCTGCCCTACAGAGATACATTTGCAGGGCCACCATGCCCAAGGCATTGTAGTGGTTACAGTGATTTACCTTCAGGTAGAGGTCAGGAAGAACCTAACAAGGAAGCAGGTCCCTGACCCCTTTGAGACCACTGAAGCAGGCTGTTGGAGGGAAGTGGGAAAGGATCATTGGATGATGAGAAGAAGCTCTTGTAGTCTGCTTCCAGAAGCAGTGCCTGGCAAGGAATCTAGGGTTCTATTCTACTACTAAGGGGTAGAAGGCACCCCAGAAGGTACCTAACTGCCTTGCCAGTCATAGCACCCTCCCCTGTTTGTGTGCACATTTCCCATCCTGGCCAATGACTGCTTGTCAATGCACCACCTACTGCTGCATTTACCATCCCTTACATACCTTTGGGTCCTTCTTCTTACACACCAGGAGTTTCCCGGTACTCTCTTCTTACCAAAGTATGCCACAAACTGCTTTTTTTCATAACCTGTTGAAAAAGTAGTTGATAAGCTTCTGTTTCCTGAAACATCATCTTTAGTGATCTCCCATTTCATGGGCAACACTCCTCTTCCTTCTTTAAAGAACAGAGAGAAAAGCTAACTTCTTTAATGTTTCCTCTCTCTCTCTCTCTTTCACACTTTCTCCCTTTTTGGCAAGATCATTGAAGTTACCTTCTGGTTAACCCTCAAATTTCATACTTTGGAAAGAATTACAGAAGTCATTTATTTTTCTTACTTTTATCAAACACTCAAGTGTTTAGTCAATGCTGATAATTTAGTTCCAGATCCAGATATCATTTGAAAACTTTGTTTGCAAACCTAGTAGTTATTCTTTGTACGAAAGCTCCAGGTTTTCAAGAATCAATTATTTTCAAATGCAAAATGGAAGATTGCTGTGTTTTTACATTAGGAAACCTTTTATAGTAACCTTGCAGAACTGAAATTTGTAGAGTTGGACATTAACTGTTAACTGAGAACACTCAGCTGTTGCGAACTCAAAAAAATATTTAAATAATATATGAAATGTCACAGATTTGTGTCATAGTATATGGGATGATAATTTTAAAGATGTGCTATAATTACATATTCCATGGAGAAACAGAGGTCTTCCATTTAAACATAGCAATGCCAACCCATACATTTAAAGTTCCCTGTCATATCACATTTCCATTATATTTTTGTGACAGGTGAAAAATAAGCAATAAACAAAAACGTTGATAAGGTCACACACCTGTTATGCTGTCTTCAGTCTGAGACACTTTAGTGTCATAAAGATGCTGACAAAGGGAAAGGGCTTTTAAGAAAATTCAGTAGTGTGATTAAGGAGCTAGGAAGTTAGACTTAAAATGAGGGATTAAAAGGATGAAATACGTTCACTGAGCTGAATTGTGACAAAGTAGGATGAGCCAAGTTATCTGTTTAGGAAAATCTGGAAGTTATAAATGACAAAGAGGTTGCAGTGCTATTTTGCATGCACACATATGCAGACATACATACACATGCATATTTTCTGGAA
The DNA here is from genome assembly GCF_005190385.1 of Monodon monoceros. NCBI lineage: Eukaryota > Metazoa > Chordata > Mammalia > Artiodactyla > Monodontidae > Monodon > Monodon monoceros. The sequence continues at coordinate 19,089,579 of NW_021703785.1, read as the reverse complement.
TAATTGCCATCGTTCCTTTGGTAAGATTTTAATATAATAAATTTTCAAAAACTAAAAGTATTAAAAATAAATTTTCCGTAAGATTACCCATATAATTAATTGTGTTTTTAAATTATTGACTTAAAATTCTAAGAGAAAGACACCTTCCCATATTAATTGCCAATATATCTACAGTAAATTTTTTTTATGATTCAGCTTGGTGTATTAAGCAGAGCACAAGCTGTGCAAAAGATGTCCTGTTTGACAATTTCACATCTGTCACGAGCTAGCAAATAGTCTCTTAACCTCTCCCAGCCTTAGTTTCTTCATCTATATAATAAGGACATTGCATTGGATGTCTTAAAAACTTTTCTGGTGTAATATTCAAATTTTTATTAAAATAAAATTTAGAGTATTGACTATTGGTGACATTTCTTTGAATTAAAAACAATGAGTATACAAAGTATTTTAAAATGTTTTTAAAAAAGAGCTCTTTAATAAAATATCGTGATTTAGAAAGCAATAAGAAGAGAGGCCAAAAAAGATTGAAGCCTTCTCTCTTTCCCAAGTCCTTAATAAAAAGATTAAACAAATAAATTAAGAATTCTCTTTTAGGTGAAGTGGAATTTAAGCTTGTCAACAATTTCTGTAGAGTATTTATTATAGGAGTTGTTATCATTGCCTGAGAAGCCAGGGAACCCAGAAACAAGTGCGGAAAAGACACACATTTATCAGGTGACGTGAGAATTTTGACATGTGTATTGAATCCCTTCAGCGGTGTGTTGATGAGGATTGCATTGCCTATCGGCTTCATGAGTATATTTGAGGAGCTAATTTATGGGACCCTTACATTGGAAGGAGACTTTCTTTTTGAGTGAAATAAAACTTACCCTTTGTATATGGGCAATATTTGCTTTTCCTGCACTTTATTGGGGGGAGCAAAATAATTGTAATTACAAAAATAATGAGAAGTTTTGAGGACCTTATCTATTCATTTCCTGAATGACCAGTGGTACGGTTCCGAACATGACTGAAAAACTCGCTGCTCTAAGTAGCTTATATTTTGTTAGGTAAAATTTAAAAAGCAAACCAACAAATATTTAATATGGTAAGAAATATGTATAAGTGCTACTAATAAAAATAATATATAGAAATAATTGATAGCATGACTCTGGGAGAGAGGGATTGCTTTTGTAGACAAGGTGGTCAGGATAATGCCCGTCTGAGACTGTGACATTAGTAATCAGAGTTAACATAGTTAAAGTGGAAACAGGAAATTATGTTAAAATATGAGAGAAGACTATTTCAAGATAAAATGACTTTATGAAGTGAAAAATCATATCATGTCATATTTAAAACTTTAAATATAAGCAATAAAAACAAAATGGTTATTTCTTAGCAGTGAATTAAGGCTACAGATGTCAAAAAGATAAAATATCTCTCAACGAAGCAAGGATATGAAGAAATAAAATCTACAATTGAAAAGAAATGCATTTGAAGGAAAAACCCTAGAGACCTACTGTGCAAGTAGAAATTTTAGAATTGATAAAATGAACAGATGCTGGACTAATAAATCTTAATAATTAATAGAAGAAAATGTATTTTAGCTAAATAAATATTCCAGTGTTAGAATTGAAATGGATCTCTAAGTTCCTGGCATTTTAAGTAGAAAAGGCATATGCCCAGATGAATTATGGTGACATTTATGGATCAAAAGAAGAAACAGAAAATCTAATGTAAGTATATGTGTATATATATAATATAACAAGAACATATATATGTATATAACAAGAATACATGTATATATAACAAGAACAAATTACCTAGAAAAGGCAGACTAATAAGCTTTTTCATTTTCAACAGTAGAAGCTAGAAGACATTTGAACACCATTTATAGATAATTGAGGGAAAATTTATTTTGAGCTAAGAATTATATGTACCTCTTTAGAGAAGAACAAAGATGACAAGTTCAGATGTCTAATGATTCAGATAGTAGGGCTTCTATAAACTGTAGGAAACACAAAATTACTTTAGGAAAGTAAGTAAGAACAAAATCTCAAGAGAAGAAAAGACAAAAGGGAACATTAAAGTCACTAGTGATAAATCTGTGATATTTAGAATTACATCTAAATGTATCATGAGAACATGATAAGAGTTTTAGTATTGATAGTAATTTCAGATTATTGGATTAAAAGGAATAAAAAGAGCTATTGTAAAAATTTTTTAAAGTTTGGTAGCTTGATATTAGCTTTTCTAACTTATTTTTGCAAGACTTAATAGTTCATTGGGTAAAGAAAAGTGCAGAGTTGGGGTGACGGTAGTGGAAAGTCAAAATATCTTGGTGTTACCAAGGTATGTATAAATTAACTCAATTTTATATAATAATAGAGAAAATTCCATTTTTTTGATAGTTATGAGCTCAATAAACACATCTTGGTGAATTTATTTGATTATTAGAAATATAATGTGTCATATTGTGCACTATAATGTGTTCCAGGAATATTTTTAACAATATTCTATGCTCTTTATATTCAACCACTGATTTTAAGCTTTTTATCTTTCTGATCTATTGATCAGCATCTTTGTTTTATTTATCTTTCAAGAAGATCTTTCAATAAGCATCTTTGTTTTATTTCTCTTTCAAACAGATTTATTCAATCTTAGGTTAATAGACTTATTCAATCTAAAATCTTGCAATAAATATTTCTCATTTGATTTATTTTAATTTCTATTTTATTTTATTGAATGGAAAATTTATAAATATTAATATATATCATACATAATACAAATGAAGCTCTTTAGAAGAACATAAGATAATCTTTAATAAAATATTAAAAATAGTTAATTTCTTATCTCTAGAGAATTATGCTTATGAAAATCAGTTATGGCAAGCTGGAAAATAACATTTCTTCCAAGTGACTTGAATATGAACAATTTAAAAGATTCGAGTAGAAGTGAATTAAATGGGATAAACTCTTCTCATGTGAATTTGTGACTCTCTTTGATTTGCTCTAATTCTGATAAATCTAGGAGCTCCTTTATTGCCAGGTATATGTTTCAATTGATCTGACACATTTCAATAGAATGTTTGTCTAATGTGAGGACCCTAATGGTTCATGAGCAGCGTAACAATCTGACTACTAATAACTAAATGCAGTTAGAAGTGGAACATTAAAATAATCTTGTTTTGTAAAATCACTTCTCAAAGTAGGAGAGGAGAAGAAAACTTTATTTTTACTGGCTAATGTGTGAGAATTTATTTAATGTTAGTGTCTTTTGTAAGAAAATTTTATATCACCAAGTAACACAATCTTTATGCTAAGAGTGGAAAAGTAAGCTCTTAATAGTCCAGATATCTGTGTTCTAAAATTTAAATATTTAAATGATTTTATTAGGTTTTAACACATATTGAGTTAACTGCATTGAAATACCCATACTACAAAATAACAAACAAAAATATTTTCTTCTCTTGTACATTTCAGTTAAAACAACCCTCTCTCTAGCCTACTACTTTTCAGAATAAGGATTTTGCTCCAAATTACTATTTTAATAGTGAAAAGGTGAACACTAACTTCTTCAATTTCTATGTATTCCAACTTCAACAATTCAAAAGCAACTACTCCCTAGGGACTTCCCTGGTGGTCCAGTGGTAAAGAATCCGCCTTACAATGCAGGGGATGCGGGTTCAATCCCTGGTCGGGGAACTAAGATCCCACATGCTTCAGGGCAACTAAGCCCATGTGCCACAATTACTGAATTTGTGCGCTTCAACTAGAGCCCGCACGCCACAAACTAGAGCCCATGTGCTCTGGAACCCGCACGCCACAACTACAGAGCCCACATGCCCTGGAGCCTGCGTGCCACAACTAGAGAAGAGAAAACCCACATGCCACAACTAGAGAGAAACCCGCACACCACAACGAAGAGTCTATGAGCCACAATGAAAGATCCTGCGTGCCTCAACGATGATCCTGCATACCACAACTAACACCCGACACAGCCAAAAATAAATAAAAAATAATAAAACAAAACAAAAGCAACCACTCCCATCTCTACACCTCCATCTGTGAAGAGTGGTCTAGAGAGGAGGTTGTTTTAACTGAAATGTACAAGAGAAGAAAATGATATTTTTGTTTGTTATTTTGTAGTATGGGTATTTCAATGCAGTTAACTCAATATGTGTTAAAACCTAAAATTAACCTAGTAGTAATAAAATCATTTAAATATTTAATTTTTAGAACACAGATATTTCTGAAAAGTATCCCTTATTAAGAGAAAAAAATTATATTTGAATTCCCTTAGCACCAGTATATTAAGAAGAAGGCAGAGTCAACTACATCATAAAGTGTTAATTCCACACTGAAGTAAAGAGACAAAAACAGAAATGATACAGAAGGTATAGACAGCCTATTCTTTGAGAACTGCACAATTGTGAGCAGAAGAAAAGAGGTAGAGGAATTGATCATCCAACTGCCTGGCATCCTGTACATGGACTGTAGTATCAAAGTGTGAGGCCTGGGTGATAGGTTGAAGGGAACACTGAAAACCATCAACTCCACATGTAGGCTGAGAGACTAACCAATTAGGTCCTTCTGAGCCAACCTCAATTCTCTTTTGGCTTGAAGATTACCCAGAGAGACCACCCTGTCCCCATAGAGGGACAAAGAATGCCATTTAAGGTGCTACCCATGAATAAGATATAGTGGTAGCTTGAAGGAGAATCTGCTGTGTTCTGTGACCAGAGATCCTAGAGCAACATTCTCATACTGAGAGACAATGAGAGTCACTGCTAGAACACAAACATATACACCAAACTGGCAACATATTCATGGGGCTAGGTGCAAACTGAAAATGAGGTACCTCTTGCTACATTTTTAAAAGAATTTCAATATGGTGACAGCAGCATTAAACCAAGTGTAAGGCCCTTCTGAGTGTGGGCTGTGCATGACTGCACAGGTCACACACCCATGAAGCTAGCTCAGCATATACACAGAACCGGTGAGAACCCAGGTAGGACTGAGTCACTACGGAGGATAGGGATCCTATCTCGACAGCTAGGCAGTCAACAACAAAGCAGAAAAGAATATCCTAGTGGAAGCAACAGGACATGGTGGATAATACAGAGACCTGCAGATAACCTTAGGGTCCTCTTCTGCACATGAAATAGTGTAAGCCCCTTCCCCAATTTCCAGATGCCACATTAGAAAAGAAGAAATAAGAAAGAGCCAAGAAATCTAAAAGACTAGATATGTATCCTTAAAAAATGGTTTATGTTAGTTCATCACCGTATTTTGAATGGAGGGGCTGTAAGAAAAGCAATTCAATTATTTAGTAAAAAGAAACTACAATTATTTGGTTACATTTGAGTGTCGTGTGAAACTTCAATGAAATTGTTTTGTTTATCAACTTCAGTAAAAAGTTCAAATAAATTTTAAGTATGACACTATTTTTCTAATTGAAATTACATCCTTTATTTTTGAAAAAGAAAACAAAATGTTAATTTTCTTTTTCATCTGAATTGCCTTGTTGAAAGAACTTCACGACATAGTGTTTATTTAAAAACATTTAATAAGGTTTTCAGTAATGGTTAAATTAGATGACTTAGGATAAGCAGAATTAACTATGAAAAAAACCTACATTATTATCTCATGAATTTTCATAAACATTCACACATTTCTTTTATAAGACTACAGTACAAAAAATAACTCTGATTTGAATGATTTTTACTACCTTGAAGATATTACACATAAAATACTTTTCAAATTAAGTTTAAAAATCCCTGGGGAAAATTTAAAATATATGAAATTTATAGGCACTGATATTTAAAATAAAAAATGCACAAAACCATCAACAGAGAAGGGAGAAAGAATAGCATCTGGTTTCAAAGTAATTTCCCTGCATGTGCTGTACATATGTGCCAAGAATGAGATATTTTCTTATAAGACAGTTCATTTCCTTCAGAAATGTTCAGAGGAAAGAGTAATGGTAGAAAAGAAGCAGTTAGCAAGAGAAGAGGGGTTAAATGAGAATTCTTTCCAAGAATAGACTGATAGAAGCAGTTATAACATCAAATAGAGAATGGTTCAGTGTGAGTGATGGTGGTTGGTGGCTGTGATATGACAAGGATAAGGTGGCAAGAAATGAAGTTATATACTGAAATTCACTTTATATTTGACATTGTGATACGTCCTCTTTGTCCCTCACAGAAGGTTTCATATCTGTCTCTCTACACATTTCTTTAATCCTTCTATATTACTACACCTGTGACTATAATTTTTGGCCATTCAGTTAGTGACATTTCCAGCCGAAATTCAAATTCCACTGGAAATCTAAAACTACATTGGATTGTCTTTGTTTTTCTATTATACTCTTTTTTTCTTTTTTTTTTTTTTGCGGTACACGGGCCTCTCACTGTTGTGGCCTCTCCCGTTGCGGAGCACAGGCTCCGGATGTGCAGGCTCAGTGGCCATGGCTCACGGGCCTAGCCGCTCCATGGCATGTGGGATCTTCCCGGACCGAGGCATGAACCCGTGTCCCCTGCATCGGCAGGCGGACTCTCAACCACTGCACCACCAGGGAAGCCCTCTATTATACTCTTAATAAATTCCCAAAGATGAGAATTTTGTTTACCTATCAGGATATTTTTTACTCTTAAAATGTGTAGCATGTTGAAATGTTTAAAGCAAAACACATAAAAATAACATAGAACACTTGAAAATAGTGTATGATAACAACACATATTCAAGGTTCTCAATTAGAAATGCCTTATTTTCCAGAAACAAAATAAGTACGATTTTTTTTAACATCTTTATTGGAGTATAACTGCTTTACAATGGTGTGTTAGTTTCTGCTGTATAACAAAGTTATTCAGCTATGCATATAGATATATTCCCATATCTCCTCGCTCGTGTGTCTCTCTCCCTATCCTACCCCTCAAGGTAGTCACAAAGCACCAGGCTAATCTCCCTGTGCTATGTGGCTCCTTCCCACTAGCTATCTATTTTACATTTGGTAGTGTATATATGTCCAGGCAACTCTCTCACTTCGTCCCAGCTTACACTTTCCTCTTCCCATATCCTCAAGTCCATTCTCTGTGTCTCTGTCTTTATTCCTGTCCTGCCCCTAGGTTCTTCAGAACCTTTATTTATTTATGTTTTTAGATTCCATATATATGTGTTACCCTACAGATTTTGTTTTTCTCTTTCTGACTTACTTCACTCTGTATGACAGACTCTAGGTCCATCCACATCACTACAAAAAACTCAGTTTCGTTTCATTTTATCGCTGAATAATATTCCATTGTATATATGTGCCACATCTTCTTTATCCATTCATCTGTTGATGGCCACTTAGGTTGCTTCCATATCCTGGCTATTGTAAATAGAGCTGCAATGAACACTGTGGTACATGACTCTTTTTGAATTATGGTTTTCTCAGGGTATATGCCTAGTAGTGGGATTGCTGGGTCATATGGTAGTTATATTTTTAGCTTTTTAAGGAGCCTCCATACTGTTCTCCATAGTGGCTGTATCAATTTATATTCCCTCCAACAGTGCAAGAGGGTTCCCTTTTCTCCACACCCTCTCCAGCATTTATTGTTTGTAGATATTTTGATGATGGCCATTCGAACCAGTGTGAGGTGATACCTCATGGTAGTTTTGATTTGCATTTCTCTAATGATTAGTGAAGTTGAGCATCCTTTCATGTGTTTGTTGGCAATCTGTATATCTTCTTTGGAGAAATGTTTATTTAGGTCTTCTGCCCATTTTTGGATTGGGTTGTTTCTTTTTTTGATATTGAGCTGCAAGAGCTGCCTGTAAATTTTGGAGATTAATCCTTTGTCAGTTGCTTCATTTGCAAATATTTTCTCCCATTCTGAGGGTTGTCTTTTCGTCTTGTTTATGGTTTCCTTTGTTATGCAAAAGCTTTTAAGCTTCATTAGGTCCCACTTTTTTATTTTTGTTTTTATTTCCATTTCTCTAGGAGGTGGGTCAAAAAGGATCTTGCTGTGATGTATGTCACAGAGTGTTCTGCCTATGTTTTCCTCTAAGAGTTTTATAGTGTCTGGCCTTACATTTAGGTCCTTAATCCATTTTGAGTTTATTTTTGTGTATGATGTTAGGGAGTGTTCTAATTTCATTCTTTTACATGTAAAAAGCTGTCCAGTTTTTGCAGCACCATTTATTGAAGAGGCTGCATTTTCTCCATTGTGTATTCTTGCCTCCTTTATCAAAAATACGGTGACCATATGTGCGTGGGTTTATCTCTGGGCTTTCTATCCTGTTCCATTAATCTATATTTATGTTTTTGTGCCAGTACCATACTGTCTTGAACACTGTAGCTTTGTAGTATAGTCTGAAGTCTGGGAGACTAATTCCTCAGCTCTGTTTTTTCTTTCTCAAGATTGCTTTGGCTATTCGGGGCCTTTTGTCTTTCCAAACAAATTGTGAAATTTTTTGTTCTAGATCTAAGAAAAATGCCAATGGTAGTTTGATAGGGACAGCAATGAATCTGTAGATTGCTTTGGGTACTACAGTCATTTTCACAATGTTGATTCTTCCAATCCAGGAACATGGTATACCTTTCCATCTGTTTGTATCATCTTTAGTTTCTTTCATCAGTGTCATAGTTTTCTACATACATGTCTTTTGTCTCCTTAGATAGGTTTATCCCTAGGTATTTTATTGTTTATGTTGCAATGGTAAATGGGAGTGTTTAATTCCTCTTTCAGATTTTTCATCATTAGTGTATAGGAATGTCAGAGATTTCTGTGCATTACTTTTGTATCCTGCTACTGTACTGAATTCATTGATTAGCTCTGGTAGTTTTCTGGTAGCATCTTTAGGATTCTCTATGTATAGTACCATGCCATTTGAAAACAGTGACAGCTTTACTTCCTCATTTCCGATTTGGATTCCTTTTTCTTCTCTGATTGCTGTGGCTAAAACTTCCAAAACTATGTTGAGTAATAGTGGTGAGAGAGAACAACCTTGTCTTGTTCCTGATCTTAGAGGAAATAGTTTCAGTTTTTCACCATTGAGAATGATGTTGGCTGTGGGTTTGTCATATATGGCCTTTATTATGTTGAGGAATTTCCCTCTATGCCTACTTTCTGGAGGGATTTTATCATAAATGGGTGTTGAATTTTGTCGAAAGCTTTTCTGTGTCTTTTGAGATTATCATATGGTTTTTACCCCTCAGTTTGTTAATACGGTGTATCACATTGACTGATTTGCATATACCGAAGAATCCTTACATTCCTGATATAAACCCTACTTGATCATGGTGTATGATCCTTTTAATGTGCTGTTAGATTCTGTTTCCTAGTATTTTGTTGAGGATTTGTGCATCTCATCTATGTTCATCAGTGATATTGGCCTGTAGTTTTCTTTTTTTGTGACATCTTTTTCTGGTTTTGGTATCAGGGTGATGGTGGCCTTGTAGAATGAGAGTTCCTCTCTCTGCTATATTTTGGAGGAGTTTGAGAAGGATAGGTGTTAGCTGTTCCCTAAATGTTTGATAGAATTCACCTGTGAAGCCATCTGGTCTTGGGCTTTTCTTTGTTGGAAGATTTTTAATCACAGTTTCAATTTCAGTACTTGTAGTTGGTCTATTCATATTTTCTATTTCTTCCTGGTTCAGTTGGAAGTTTGTACTTTTCTAAGAATTTGTTCATTTCTTCCAGGTTGTCCATTTTATTGGTATATAGTTGCTTGCAGTAATCTCTCATGATCTTTTGTATTTCTGCAGTGTCAGCTGTTAGTTCTCCTTTTTCATGTCTAATTCTATTGATTTAAGTCTTCTCCCTTTTTTCCTTGATGACTCTGGCTAATGGTTTAACAATTTTGTTTATCTTCTCAAAGAATCAGCTTTTAGTTTTATGATCTTTGCTATTGATTTCTTTTTCATTTATTTCTGTTCTGATTTTAATAATTTCTTTCCTTCTGCTAACTTTGGATTTTTTGTTGTTCTTCCTTCTCTAATTGCTTTAGGTGTAAGTTTAGGTTGTTTATTTGAGATTTTTCTTGTTTTTTGAGGTAGGATTATATTGCTATAAACTTCCCTCTTAGAACTGCTTTTGCTGCATCCCATAGGTTTTGGGCTGTCGTATTTTCATTGTCGTTTGTTTCTAGATGTTTGTTGAGTTCCTCTTTGATTTCTTTAGTGATCTCTTGGTTATTTAGTAGTGTATTGTATAGCCTCCATTGTGTTTGTATTTTTTACAGTTTTCTTCCCTGTAATTGTTACCTAGTCTCATACTGTTGTGGTCGGAAAAGATACTTGATATGATTTCAAATTTCCTAAATTACCAGGGCTTGATTTGTGGTCCAAGATATGATCTATGCTGGAGAATGTTCCAAGAGCACTTGAGAAGAAAGTGTATTCTGTTGTTTTTGGATGGAATGTCCTATAAATATCAATGAAGTCCATCTTGTTTAATGTGTCATTTAAAGCTTGTGTTTCCTTATTTATTTTCATTTTGGATGATCTGTCCATTGGAGAAAGTGGGGTGTTAAAGCCCCTTACTATTATTGTGTTACTTTCAATTTCCCCTTTTATGGCTGGTAGCATTTGCCTTATGTATTGAAGTGCACCTATACTGGGTGCATATTTACAATTGTTATATCTTCTTGGATTGATCCCTTGATCTTTTTGTAATGTCCTTCTTTGTCTCTTGTAATACTCTTTTTTTTAAAGTCTACTTTGTCTGATATGAGTATTGCTACTCCAGCTTTCTTTTGATTTCCATTTGCATGGAATATCTTTTTCCATCCCCTCACTTTTAGTCTGCATGTGTCCCTAGGTCTGAAATGGGTCTCTTGTAGACAGCATATATATGGGTCTTGTTTTTTTTATCCATTCAGCCATATGGGTCTTTTTTTTGGAGCATTTAATCCATTTACATTTAAGGTAATTATTGATATGTATGTTCCTATTACCGTTTTCTTAATTGTTTTGGGTTTGTTATTGTAGGTCTTTTCCTTCTCTTGTCTTTCCTGCCTAGAGAAGTTCCTTTAGCATTTGTCGTAAAGCTGGTTTTGTGGTGCTGAATTCTCTTAGTTTTTGTTTGGCTGTAAAGATTTTAATTTCTCCGTCGAATCTGAATGAGATCCTTGCTGGGTAGAGTCATCTTGGTTGTATGTTTTCCCCTTTCATCACTTTAAATATGTCCTGCCACTCCCTTCTGGCTTGCAGAGTTTCTGCTGAAAGATTAGCTGTTAACCGTATGGGGTTTCCGTTGTATGTTACTTGTTGTTTTTTCCTTGCTGCTTTTAATATTTTTTCTTTGTTTTTAATTTTTGATAGTTTAATTAATATGTGTCTTGGTGTGTTTCCCCTTGGATTTATCCTGTTTGGGACTCTGTGTTTCCTGGACTTGATTGACTATTTCCTTTCACATGTTAGGGAAGTTTTCAACTATAGTCTCGTCAAATATTTTCTCAGACCCTTTCTTTTTCTCTTCTTCTTCTGGGACCCCTATAATTCAAATGTTGTGCATTTAATGTTGTCCCAGAGGTCTCTGAGACTGTCCTCAATTCTGTTAATTCTTTTTTCTTTATACTGCTCTGTGGCAGTTATTTCCACTATTTTATCTTCCAGGTCACTTATCCATTCTGCCTCAGTTAATCTGCTATTGATTCCTTCTAGAGAATTTTTAGTATCATTTATTTTGTTGTTCATCATTGTTTGCTCTTTACTGCCTCTAGGTCTTTGTTAAATATTTCTTGTATTTTCTCCTTTCTATTTCCAACATTTTGGATCATGTTTACTATCATTACTCTGAATTCTTTTTCAGGTAGACTGCCTATTTCCTCTTCATTTGTTTGGTCTGGTGGGTTTTTTACCTTACTCCTTCATCTGCTGCATATTTCTCTGTCTTCTCATTTTGTTTAACTTACTGTGTTTGGGGGTCTCCTTTTCACAGGCTGTAGGTTCGTAGTTCCTGTTATTTTTGGTGTCTGCTCCCAGTGGGTGAGGTTGATTCAGTGGCTTGTGTAGGCTCCCCAGTGTAGGGGACTGGTGCCTGTGTTCTTGTGTTTGGGGCCGTATCTTGTCTTTCTGGTGGGCAGCGCTGCGTCTGGTGGTGTGTTTTGCAGTATCTGCGAACTTAGTATGACTTTAGGCAGCCTCTCTGCTAATGGGTGGGGTTGTGTTCCTGTCTTGCTATTTGTTTGGCATGGAACGTCCAGCACTGGAACTTGTTGGCCGTTGGGTGGAGCGGGGTATTAATGTTGAGACAGATATCTCTGGGAGAGCTCTCACCAACTGATATTACTTGGGGCTGGGAGGTTTCTGTTGGTCCAATGTCCTGGACCCAGCCTTCCAACCTCTGAAGCTCAGGCCCGACACCCGACCAGAGCACCAAGACCCTACCAACCACACAGCTCAGAAGAAAACAAAGAGAGAAAAAAACAAAAACAAAAGCAAAAAACCGAACAGACAGAACTCTAGGACAAATGGTAAAAGCAAACCTATACAGACAAACTCAAACAAAGAAACATACACATACACACTCACAGAAAGAGAAAAAGGAAAAAAGTACATATATACAAAAAAAAAAAAAACAGAAAGAGAGCATCCAAACCAATAAACAGATCCACCAATGATAGTAAGCACTAAGTATTAAACTTAGATAAACATAAAACCGGAAACAAATTAGATTTAGAAAGGAAAGCCCATGTCTACAGTTGCTCCCAAAGTCCACCGCATCAATTTTGGCAACATTCGCTGTCTATTCAGGTATTCTTCAGATGCAGGGTTTATCATATTGATTGTGGGGATTTGATCTGCTGCTCCTGAGGCTGCACAGAGAACTTTCCCTTTCTCTTCTTTGTTTGCACAGATCTGGGGGTTCAGCTTGGTTTTGGCCCCACCTCTGTGTGTAGGCCACCCTTAGGGGTCTGTTCCCCACCCTGACATGAGGGGGTTAAAGGAGCCACTGGTTAGGGCTCCCTTGCACACTCAGGCTGGGGGGAGGGAAGGGTACGGTATTCATAATTGGAATGTGGGGTAAGCCTGAGGTGGCAGAGGCCAGCGTGATGTTGCAACAGCCTGAGGTGCGCTGTGTGTTCTCCTGGGGAAATTGTCCCTGGATCACGGGACCCTGGTGGTGGTGTGCTGCACAGACTCCCGGGGGTGTGTGTGGATAGTGACCTGTGATTGCACCCAGGGTTTTTGGTGGCAGTGGCATCAGCCTTAGCGGTTCATGCCAGTCTCTGGGGTCTGAGTTGATAGCTGCAGCTCATGTCCATCTCTGGAGCTCGCTTAGGCAGTGCTCTGCCTTCTGTGGGCACACTGAGAAGGAATCCCCTCTCCTTGCGCATGCCGAAACAAAGGTCTCTTGCCTCTCCGGCAGGTCCAGACTTTTTCTTGGACTCCCTCTAGCTAGCTGTGGCACACTAGCCCCCTTCAGGCTGTCTTCACGCAGCCAACCACAGTCCTCTCCCTGGGGTCTGACCTCTGACACCCGAGCCTCAGCTCAACTCCCAGCCCCCGCCTGCCCTGGCAGGTGAGCAGACAAACCTCCCAGGCTGGTGAGCACTGGTCGGCACCGATCCTCTGTGCGGGAATCTCGCCGCTTTGCCCTCTGCACCCCTGTTGCTGTGCTCTCCTCTGTGCCTCTAGAGCTTCTCCCCCGTCCCCACCTTCCCACCAGTGAAGGGGCTCCCTAGTGTGTGGAAACTTTTCTTCCTTCAGAGCTCCCTCCCAGAGATGCGGGTCCTGTTCCTATTCTTTTGTCTCTGTTTTTTCTTTTGCCCTACCCAGGTATGTGGGGAGTTTCTTGCCTTTGGGGAAGTCTGAGGTCTTCTGCCAGCGTTCAGTAGGTGTTCTGTAGGAGTTGTTCCACATGTAGATGTATTTTTTGATGTATTTATGGGGAGGAAGATGATCTCCACCTCTTAATCCTCCGCCATCTTGAAGGTCTCTGACACTTATGTCTTCTTGATGGAGACTTCTATCATTATAAAATATCCTTCCTCAACACTAATAATATTTTTTGTCTTTAGGTCTCTTTAGCTAATATTACTACTGTCACTGTAGCTTTGTTTCAGTACATATTAGCATGATGTAATTTTTTCCATATTTTTTAACCTTCAACCTATTATGTCTGAATCTAAAGGTTATCTATTAAAGATAGCATAAAATTGGATCATTTTAAAAAATCAATTGGGCAAATCTTTCTTTTATTTTCTATATTGCCCCTGTTCCCCTCTCTCTGGTAATCACTAATTTGTTCTCTATATCTGTGAGTCTGCTTCTTTTTTGTTTTATTCAGTAGTTTGTTGCATATTTTAGATTCCACATGTAAGTGTTATCATACAGTATTTGTCTTCCTCTGTCTGACTTATTTCACTTAGCATAATGTCCTCCAAGTCAATCCATGTGGCAAATGGGTGGCAAAATTTCATTCTTTTTTATGGCTGATATCCCATGTATATATGTATACCAAATCTTTACCCATTCATCTGTTAGTGGACACTTAGACTGCTTCCATACCTTGGCAATTGTAAATAATGCTGCTATGAACATTGGGGTTCATGTATCTTTTCCAATTATTTGTTTTGCTGGGTCAGATGGTAGTCCTATTTGTGGTTTTTTGAGAAACCTCCATAGTGCTTTCAGTGTGGCTGCACCAATTTACATTCCCACCAACAGTACTGAAGGAGAGTTTCCTTTTCCCCACCTCCTTGCCAACATTTGTTATCTGTGTTCTTTTTGATGATAGCCATTCTGACAGATGTGAGGTGATATCTCACTGTGGTTTTGATTTGCATTTCCCTGATGATTAGCGACGTTGTGAACCTTTTGATGTGCCTGTTGGCCATCTGCATTTCCTCTTTGGAAAATTGTCTATTCAATTCTTCTGCCCATTTTTAAATTGGGTTGTTTATTTTTTTCTGATGTTGAGTTGTATGAACTGCTTCTATATGTTGGCTAGTAACCCCTTATCAGTCACATCATTTGCAAATATCTTCTCCCATTCAGTAAGTTGTTTTTGTTTTGCCAATGGTTTCCTTTGCTATGCAAAATGCTTTTAAGTTTAATTTGTTTATTTTTGCTTTTGTTTCATTTGCTTTAGGAGATGGATCTAAAAAATATTGCTGAGGTTTATGTCAAAGAGTGTACTGCCTGTGTTTTCCTCTAGGAGTTTTATGGTATCTGGTCTTACATTTAGGTCTTTAATCCATTTTGAGTTTATTTTTATATACAGTGTTAGAGAATATTCTAATTTCATTCTTTTACAAGTAGCTGTCCAGTTTTCCCAGCACCACTTATCGAAGGGACTGTCCTTTCTCCATTGTATATTCTTGCCTCCTTTGTCATAGATTAATTGATCATAAGTGTGTGGGTTTATTTCTGGGCTTTCTATTCTGTTCCATTGATCCAAGTGTCTGTTTTTGGGCCAGTAGCATACTCTTTTGATTATTGTAGCTTTGTAGTATAGTCTGAAGTGAGGGAGCATGATTCCTCCAGTTCTGTTTTTCTTTCTCAAGATTATTTTGGCTATTCAGGGTCTTTTGTGTTTCCATACAAAAGAAGCCCTAGCCACAGAAATCAAAGAAGAAAAACAAATAAAAGGAATCCAATTGCAAAGGAAGAAGTAAAAATGTCACTGTTTGCAGATGACATAATACTATTCATAGAAAATCCTAAACATGCTACCAGGAAACTACTAGAGCTCATCAATGAATCTGGTAAAGTTGCAGGATACAAAATTAATATACAGAAATCTGTTGCAGTTCTATACAATGAAAAGAGAAATTCCCCTATTCCTCCACTACTACCTTTGTCATATTAAATAAATATGTCCTACTGCGCTATTTTAATTACCTATTTTCATTTAACATATGTTTTTTGACTTATTTTCTTAAAAGTTTTCTTGCCAATTATAAATAACATCTTAATTTTTATAAATATTTTGGATTAATATTGATACTTACATATTTCCAGTAGCATACTACAAAAATTTTGCTGCAGTATAACTCCTTCCACTCTCTTATTTTGTGTGTTATTATTTCATCATACAAATTACATCTTTACATGCTGTAAGTCTATCAAGACAGTTGTATAATTATTGCTTTATGCAGCAGTCTTTTCAAACAGATGGAAGAAGAAAAGAGTTTAAAAAATAAATTTATCATCTTTTTACTTATCCATGTAGTTAACTTTCCCAGTGGTCCTTAATTCTTCAGTTGTATGCTAGCTATTGTTTGGTGTCCTTTCATTACAGCCTGAGGGCCAAACTTAATATTTCTTGTGGGGCAGGTCCACCAGTAAAGAATTCTTCCATTTTTATTTTCCTAAGAATGCTTTAATTTCTTCTTCATTATTAAAGGATAATTTTGTTGGATATAGACTGCTCGGTTAACTTTTTTTTTTCTTTCAGTGCTTTTAATACATCATTTCATTAGCTTCTGACCTCCACAGTTTTTGAGGAGAAGTCTATTGCTAATCTATATAGGACCATGTGTACATGTGGAGTCATTCATCACTTGATATTTTCAAAAAATATCCTTGGCTTTCCACAATTTGACTATTTTGTATATGGGTGTGGATCTCACTGAGTTTTGCCAATTCTAGTTTGTTGACTTCTGGATGTGTAAATTAGTTCTTAATCAAATTTTAGGAGGTTTTCAGACATATTTTTAGCCATTACTTATTCAAATATTATTTCTATTGCTTCTCAGCTATATTCTGGGACCCCCACTCTGTGTATGTTGGTATGCTTGACAGTGTCCCCATTGGTCACTGAGACGGCTAGTTTTTCTTCATTCTTTTTTCTTTGTGTTCCTTAATCTGGATAATTTTCAGTAACCTATATTCAACTTTGATGATAATTTCTTCGGCCAGTTCCAATCTTTTCAGCCCATGTAATGATTTTTTTTTTCATTTCAGTTACTATATTGTTCAAACCAGAATTCCTGTTTGATCATTTTCATATTTTCAAATTTTTATGGATTTCTTTTTTTGGTGATATATCATTCTCATACTTTCCTTTAATTCATTAGAAAAGATCTTTTTTAAATTTTATATATTTATGACACTTGATTTAATGTATTGCTTTAGTAAGTGCAACAACATCTGAAATTTCTCAGGGATAGTTTTGTGAATACATTTTTACCCTGTGTATGAGCCATATGCCCATATTTCTTTGCATGTCTCATAATTTTCTGTTGAAAACTGGACATTTAAAATAAATAATAAGCAACTTTGGAAGTCAGATCCTCTCTCCTCTATTTGTTGTCTGCTTTTGTTGTGCTGTTACTGTTGTTTTTGCTACTGCCAATGGATTTTTTTCTTTAATTGATTTCTGCAATAATTCTGTAAAGTCTAAATTATGTGTCATGTGTGGCCACTGAAATTACTACTGCATTAACTTCTACTACTGCATTTCCTTAAATGCCTTGAATCAATGTCTCCCACCTTTTTACAAGTACTGTGTACATTTTGAAGCATGCCTTAATTCTATGGCTGTTTACAACTCTGTCTTAGCCTTCATTTCCTGTTTTTGCAGATAATCAGCCAGAGGTGAGAGATTAGGACTTACTCTTTACCTTCTTTGCCATATTCACATCTCTGCACATACGTGTGGTCTTCTAGATATTCAGGAATATGTTGGAGTTTTTCAAAGCCCTCTATGAACATATAATTTACAGATCTTCCTTTTAACCTGTTTGGGTAGCTTATTATTTGCTCTAGTTGGTATCACAGACTCAAGCAATTATTTCACAATGTTAAATAATTCTTCTGATTGTTTTTAACCAACACCATGGGTATAGAACTTCTCCCACTGAGAGTGTTCTGAGTCAGATCAAATAAAGACAAGCCCTGTAAATGGAGCTTTTCTAGGAAGTTTCCAGACATGTCAAATAGACAAATTCTCTGAGCATGGCCCTTTTGGGAAACTTCAAATTCAATTTGCTCCTTCCAGTGGCTGGTTTCACAATATCATGGTTTGAGGATGCTGGAAGTTAAAACAATCCCACAGTAAATAGGGCAAGGTAAAATGTCACAATTTCTGCTATTCTTAAAGAGGTCGGCCATTTTTCCTGAATAAATGATCACCTGATTTTTGCTAACCTTTGGTTAATTTCTTGAGTTAAGAACGTTTGATGATTTTCAATTTGTTTTGCAAGTTTTCCTTATTGCTTGTATGGAACAGCAGATTTTCAGACGGTCTTACTCTGACATTCCAGAAGTGTTTTCCCTTTGCCATGAATTCTGAGTCATATATCCCTTCTTTGTCCTGATTGGCAGCTGAATTTAACATCTGGTATGATGAGAGTTTTCATAACTCCTATCTGCTAACACTGAATTACCTAAATTACAGACATTTCTCTTTCTGTATTTTTTTTGCAGTGAATTCCCCACCTGTTCTCTCAAGAAGGACAAGTGTCTGCAAGCAATTGTCATTGAGGGATCTGATGCTAACACAAAGGTTTATTACTTTATGTGATTTTAGAATACTGCATAAGAATTTTCTATGCTTAGATTTTTCTATGAGGAAAAAAAATCACCATGTTATTTTTTAAAATTTATAAAGACTATTGCATTTTAAAAGGTAATTTTTCAATATGTTTCTAAAGATATTTGGAAAATCATAAAATTGAGTTAATCTAAATTTTCAAAATATTCATGTTTCTCAACTGAAATTTGAAGATTAACTAACATCATGGTCACACATTTTTGAAACAACAAATTTTGCAGATGAAATCTAGTTATACTTGCTTTCTGTTACCAGCTTTTAGATTTTATTATGCCCTCCACTAATTATGTAAATCAAAAATATGTATAATTATTTATATTATGAAATATGTAAAAGGCATTATACAATATTTTTGAAGCAACAGTTGTATAAATATTTGGAAATATCAATAAATTACATCAGATATTATAAACTTATGATATAATTGCAAGAATTAAAGA
Source organism: Monodon monoceros (assembly GCF_005190385.1). NCBI lineage: Eukaryota > Metazoa > Chordata > Mammalia > Artiodactyla > Monodontidae > Monodon > Monodon monoceros. Next base: position 19,070,670 of record NW_021703785.1, on the reverse strand, counting down.
TGATTAACCCTATAATTAGGACATTTATATTTAATGTGAATGGATCAAAAACTCATATCTTTTATATCATTTTAGGATTCTTATGACTGTGAAGTTTTAAGTTTCTATAACATGTTGAGTCTAATTATGTATCTTTAATATTAAAATTATATACATTTATAACATTATATTTTTACACTATATCCCTACTTTAATTAAAAGGCTCATCTTACTATTACATCTATCATTATGGCATATTTTATGTTTATCACTTATAAGCTACAGCTAAAGCAAAATTTAAAAACATAAAAATAGTTCTTTAAGATTCATTATTGAATTCCCAATTTTCACAACATGGTTTCCAAGGACATTTACAATCTGTATATATCAGCCTTTCTGATAAAATCTCATTTCATTAAGAACTATATATATATATATATATATATATATATATATATATAAAAGAACTCCTAGTTTCTCTGTTTTGCATTTCCATGTCCCATGTTTATTGGTTTAATGTCTGTGCTGCATGATAAACCATAAATATGATATCTGGGGTTTTACCTATTTTATACATTCTCAAATTTTTGGAATCCAACTATTCGTGCCATATAGTATATACTTATTCCTAGTAGTAGCTGAATAAGGACTAACTGATATCACTTCATTAAAATTTCTTTTTTGCTTTTTTTGTATTTTTCTCATCAAAATTGTTTTCAGTGTACCAGTTTCTCTTTCACACTCCATTGCATTCTTGTCATGGAAAGATATTAGTTGAATTCTGTGATGTAGGGCTATAGAATAATACAGCAAAATATCAATTCTGGTTTAATATTGTAAAATGACATCAAGTAATTTTAGAGGGATTCTTTCAGAGAGAAAAAAATTTACAATGAAATATAACCAGCCTGAACTGCTAAACATATCAAGTAAAAATATTGTACCATCACTTTTCCCCCAGTTAATTGCTTGAGCTTCCACCTGCCCCATTAACAGGAAATATATCCCTCTAGGGATACAAAGTCTTCAAAATATCTCAATAATGCTAGGGGCTGGTAATGTTCAAAGACATGTCAGAATCTGTTTTCCACTTCTAAGTGAAGAGAAAACAAAAGTTTCATCAGGTTGATAATGCCATGGATTTTGAAAAAGAATTAGAGAGAATCATAATGTTTTACTTTACTATTTCTACTTTTTGAAATGTGAACATTTTAAAAACACACACAAAAGTACAGAGAATGGCATAATGAGAACTTGTGTATGCATAATTCTGTTTTAACAATCATCAACAGTCTGCCATGCTTATTTCATTGATCTCCCCCTTTCTGCAGGAGGCAGGTGGCTAGAGTGTTTTAAAGTAAACCCAAGACATCAAATCATTTAACTATTAAATGCCTCATTAGACATCTTTTGTAGGTAATGACATTTAGTAATTCTATAATACTGGTATCACATTTAATAAAAATAAATATCACTACTGACTATTCTATTTCAATTTTTTTCTGATTGACTAAAAATGTGTATTTACAACCAGTTTGTCCTAATCAAGATCCAAATGAGATCTGCTTTTAACAATACATGTTATTGTTTTACGCTGTTACATATTAAAATTATTGGAGATTGATCTAAAATAGTACAGGTGAGTTGTAAACCAAACCTCATTGCACCAGCTTGCCTCATAATCCATGGAATGCATCAGTAGCCTGATGCATGATGCTACTGATGCATGATGCTTTTCATCATAGGCTGGCCATTAGACAGGGTGATCAGAAAAAATGAGCCATCTGTGTCTGTCTTTCATTACACATTCAAGCTTGGGTTTCATTATATGGTGGCAATTGAAGGGTTTTCATTATGCAAACATTTTTCACCTTCCTGCTTGCAACACGTTAGCTATTGCTCTATTGGTCAAAACAAGCAATGTGACCAAGGTCAGAATCAGAGTAGTAAGATACCACACAAAGGTAGACTAGGCTAAATGCAATGGAGAGAAATATTCTGATACTCTACCACATATTTCAACCTTCTAAATAACTATATTTAGAGTATATTTTGGCACCTTCTTCATGAAAGAAAAGGAAAACAATCTCATAAATTTAATTCCAGTTAAGCATTCCTCTGTAAGATGACTTGATTAATATAACTTTGTTTTGAGAAAAGCAATATAATAACATTATATTCACAACACTAATCATTTGTCCCAGCTTATAATTAACATTGATAAAGCCCCTTAATGCCTTTGCTTGGTTTCCTTCAAATTGGAAGAGATTGTATCTGTCTATTCTTCATCAAAATGGCATTTTCAATTGCATCACCTGAAGCAGATAACCACAAGCCTCAAATCTGACAGGACTGTCTTTCAATACAGTGGTGGAAACTGACAATGAAGCCCTGGGAGACTGATGCATTTTCAACAATGCAGGGATTTTTTTTTTTTTTTTTCTTAAAACCTGCCTTTTTCCCCCAACAGGGAACAGGTTTAAAACATTCAGTGAAGGATAAAAGCTATTCTACTGTTTTTTTTTAACGGTTATTTCTAAAAACTTGAAAAGTTTCATGTCACTTTCAAGTACACTATTAAGAGAGGCAGACCAGATCAGATTCAAACTTTCGTCTCTCACAGCCAAACTCCTGCAATTGAAAATGCCAGGGTGACAAAGGAAGCTGCCGTGTAAGAAAAAACTGTTCTGGCTGAAAGAACCTAACTCTCCCGATCATCCTGATGCTACCTGTGTTATTTCATAGGTGTCACACTTTGATTAGATAAAAACACTACAATTGAAAACTAATGACACTACAGGAAAAATGTCAAGCAAGTATTATTTTTCAATAATCCACGTTATTGTTTGTGAGAACCTAATGTGAGGCTTCTAGTATGGTGTGCAGGAAGGCTGTCATGCATGCCATAAGCTGAGCTGAGTGGCATTATAAGCTTGATCTGGAAATTAAATGTCTTATAAATGATATGACAGAAAAATCACTATGACCCAATTGCAGTTGGCTATGGGTCACCTGTTTTCCTTTTGGCTTCAGTTATTAAAGCCAGTATCTATCTCCCTGTATCCTGTAGGATTATGTTAGTTTATACAGACTTATAATTATAAGGAAACTGGAGAGGAATTGGAAGAACAAAATAGTGTTTCACCGATGGCTCAGTTCTTGTCTCTTCCTGAAGAGATCAGCTACCCTTCTGAAATGCTCTAAAAATACAATACAATCATTAAAATTAAAAAAAAAAATTTCTACTCATATTAACTGCTAGATTTCATAAAAACAGTATTAAGGATCTTTTTGAAAAGTAAAATTTAAATGATGTAATCTAGAAAGCATAGAGCGAACGTGTTTGAGTATATTTATTTTTCAAAGTCCGCAGCTTTAATTTGGCAGTTATTTTTAAGATAATTATTGACTTAAAAAAGGGTTGCACAAGAATACTACAGAGAGTTTCTGAATGACTTTCACAGCTATCCCTGTGTTAACACCTGTCAAAACTAAGCATTTAACCTTGGAACACTACTATTAAGTAAAGACATTAACAAATGTTGATGAGGATGTGAAGAAATTGGAACCCCTGTGCACTGTTGGTGAAGATTCTTCAAAAAACTTAAAATTAGAACTACCATATTATCCAGCAATCCTTCTTCTGGGTATTTATCCAAAAGAATGGAAAACAGGATCTCAAGGAGATATTTGCAATTTCATGTTCATTACAGCATTAATCACAGTACCCAGGAAGTGGAAACAACCTAAATGTTCTTTGATGATGAATGAAGAAAATGTGGCATATACATAACACAGATTATTATTGTCATAAAAAATGAAGGAAATCGTGTTATATACTACATCATGAATGAACCTTGAGGAGATTATGCTAAGTGAAATAAGTCAGCCACAGAAGGACAAAAACTGCATGATTCCACTTACATGAAGTTTGTAAAGTAGTCAAACTCATTGAAGCAGAAAGTGGAATGGTGTTTGCCAGGGCCTGAGGGGAGTGGGAGATGGGCAGTTGCTGTTCAGTGTGTAAAAAGTTGCAGTCATTCATGTTGAAAAAGCTCTACTGTACAACATTGTACTCTACACTTGAAAATTTAACAGGTTAGATCTCATATTATGTGTTTTTTCACCACAATTTAAAAAATGCAGTGATAACTGTAGGTTGACTTTGTCTCCTGTGATACTTCTGAACTATTTTATTAGTTCATATAGTGTATTGGTAGGTCTTCTTTCTTTTTTGGTATTTTTATACAGTCATTTATGCCATATGCAAATAGAAACAATTTTATTTTGTCTTATCTAGTGCTTCTGTCCATTTGTTTTGCTATAACAAAAATACCATATATTGAATGGCTTATACACTACAGAAATTAACTTCTCACAATTCTGAAGGCTGTAAGTGTAAGAACAGGGTAAGTCCAATTGTGGTGAAGGTCCTCTTTCAGGTTGCAAACTGAAGACTTCCCACTGTATCCTCACATGGTGGGAGGGGTGAGGGATATCTGTGGGAACACTAATCCCATTTATGAGGACTCCACTCTCCTGACCTAATCACCCAAAGCCCCACTTCCTAATATATCACTTTGGGGGTTAGTGTTTCAACACGTGAATTGGTGGGGGGGACATAAATATTCAGTTCCTAGTATACAGTCTGTTTTCCATCTATCCCTTATTCATTGTCTAGGAATTCAAGTATGGTGAAGGGGTAAGAGAAGACAATCTTTGCCTATATTCCAATCATAGGGGCAACACTTTCAATCTTTTACCATTGAATATGATGTTAGTGCTATGGTTTCTCATAGAGGCCCTCTATCAAGTGAAGGAAGTTCCCTTCTATTCCTATTTTGCTGAGAGTTTTTATCATGAATGAACATTAAATTTTGTCAAATGCTTTTTCCACATCATTCTGTTGATAAACATTTTTTTTCTTGTTTAGTCTACTATTAGGGTGAAATTAATTGATTTCCAAACAGTGAAACAGTCTTTCACTCTTGAGGCAAGTCTCTACTTTGTCTTGATGTATTATTCTTTTTATATACTGTTGGATTCAATTTGCTAATAATTTGTTGAAAAGAATTTTATCTATGTTCATAAATTATATTGGTTTAGGTTTTCTTTTCTTGTAATATCTTTGTCTGTTTTTCATTTTATAATAAGCTGAGCTCAGCAATGATTTGGCAAATGTTTCCCTCTGTTCTGTTTTCTGGAAGAAACTGTGTAGAATTTATATTATTTCTTCTTTATACTCACTAATAAAATCACCTGGGTCCAGGATTTACTTTTTTTGCAAAGTTTTTAAATAGAAATTCAATTTCTTTTATAAGTATAGGGCTATTTGGGTTATTTATTTTGCAAGATTTTGTCTTTAGAAATATTTGTCAATTCCAAGGTTTTGAATTTATGTGCATAAAATTGTTTTTTATTTCCTTATTATCCTTTTAATACCTTTTTTATATAAATTTATTTATTTATCTTTGGCTGCGTTGGGTTTTCATTGCTGCATGCAGGCTTTCTCTAGTTGCGGTGTGTGGGCTTCTCATGGCAGTGGCTTCTCTTGTTGCAGAGTACGGGCTGTAGGTGCGGGCTCCAGTACTTGTGGCTCTCAGGCTGTAGAGCACAGGTTCAGTAGTTGTGGCACACGGGGCTTAGCTGCTCTGCAGCACGTGGGATCTTCCCGGAGCAGAGATCGAACCCGTGTCCCCGGAACTGGCAGGCAGATTCTTAACCACTGTGCCACCAGTGAAGTCCCATATCCTTTTGATATCTATAAAGACTGTGACAGTATTCTTTCTTTTCTTCCTGATATCGACAACTTGAATTTTCTCTTTTTTATTCTTGGTTAGACGGGCTTGAGATTTATCTGTTTTATTGAGTCTTCCAAGAACTGAAACAGCATTTGATTTTCCTCTACTATTCTTTCTGTTTTCAAGTTCATCGATTTCTACTCTGGTCTTTATTATTTCTTTCTTCTGCTTGCTCTGGGTTATGAGTTGACCTTTAACATTGAAGAATATGGACATTACTTTTGCCTTAAATTCAAAATGTTCCTTGAGTTCCTATCAGAGCAAATTCATGGAAAAAAACTGGTTTTATTTAATTTTTTTTCAGTTTTAGAATATGTTCCCTTGGTTGCTTATGATATGATGATGTGCGTCTTTCCCTATAGCTATAGAAGAAAAGAGATGCCATTCTGAGAGTTTTCATTATAATCCCTATTGTGTAAAAGTGGGCTGTGTCTTTACAAATCAAAAACATTTAGTGACAAAACCTTTTATATTAGTACATGATGATAAAACTTACTTTTGCACTGCAAAGATAAAATGTGCACTATTGTGCATTTAGCTATGAGCCTATAATACCTCTTTTATTTCTCTAATCTCTTGAATTAATTTAACAAACCAAGAGTATTAGTAGGCTTAATATCTGCTCACATAAATGAATAATCAAAATAAAGAGTTCAGTAAGGAGAGTTGTAGCAAATGGAATCATGGTGAATATTACATCTTTTGCGGAGCACAGGCTCCGGACGCGCAGGCTCCGCGGCCATGGCTCACGGGCCCAGCCGCTCCGCGGCATGTGGGATCTTCCCGGACCGGGGCACGAACCCGTGTCCCCTGCATCGACAGGCGGACTCTCAACCACTGCGCCACCAGGGAAGCCCGAATATTACATCTTTTAACATGTAGACTAAGACCTATATGACTGGAGAGATTAAATTATATTCACAGCATGAAATGCAAATGTTGTAACCTACTTAGGTTTAAAGCAACAAAAGTTCATATAAGAATGCTGATCTCCCTCATCTTTATTAGTTAGTAAATTTATACTTCCTAAGTGAGATCCACAAAGTCCAAATATTTCAATAACTAAAACATTCTAATAGTTGTTATAAAACTTTTTCTCAAAATTTAAGACCAATTTAGGTATTAATATCATTTGTGAAATGTCTTCATTTTCATTTGTTTTCTTCCATTTCCTATAAAAATGAATTCAGTTATTTGTTAAAACGACAACACTAGCATTATATTCTTAAGAAGTATTTGTCTATTTGTCTCTAGAGCATTGTTTTTTCTTTTAGATTGGAGTTTAATAATTTAATATGCTTCAGTAGGTACTGAGTTTTAAGAGATAAAATTTTCCTTATGCGAGTTAGGGAACTCTTAGACCAACAAGTAGTTGATTAGCAAGATTTGCAGTAACCTCCAGGCCAGAAAAACACAACTACATTTAGAGACAAAGAGGCAGTTATTGCCAGTAGCATGAAAGGGCTCTACAAAGAAAAGGTAGTCTTCCTCATTCAGCTTTATTTACACTTTCTTATTCTTAATATAGAGGTGAATATAGAGAGGCATAGGCCAACAGACTTCAATCATCTCCAATCAACAATATCAGTGCTGTTGTATGCCCTCTTTCACTCTCAGAAGAGTGCTACTTCAGCTGGGTGTTATTTTCTCTTTCATTGAGTGCTTCCATTGTTCCCCTATGTATCATCTTCCTTTTTTAGGCACCATAGATTTTATTCTCCATAAACTTGTTCCCAAAAGGTACCAAAAAAAGCCAGAAATATAATCTTAACTGTACCTTGCATATTTTTGTGCCACAGATTATATAAGAGATAGAAAAACAGGATTTTATATCTTGAGGACTTAAATGTGTTTAGTTTTAAATACACATCTGCCCATCTCAACCTGTCTTTAATTAGACATGGGTTTGATTACTTTTGTAGCTGTTCCTGGAGATAGAGATGAAAATGTTGATGTGCTCAAAGTTAATCTTCTTCCTAACACCAAAAATGTTTATTTACTATGTTAAGTTTGTCTCTTATCATTTTATCATTTAGGAAAAAGAAATAAGTCCCCTTTCAAAAGAATGTTGAATAGGCTTTTTCCTCTTTTAACCATATAGGTCCAGACATATGAGTTTCGACTCAAGCTCTTGTCTATTTCCCCTGGCTTACCTGCATTATACCACTAATTACTACCTCATATAACTAACAGATTTTGACTTATAAAAAACAAACACATTAAGTAACTCCCACATGCATTTAAATAATTTAATGTGCAATGCAAAATTCCAAGATATAAATAAATTTCATATTCCATGAAATTTCTGAGAAGGAAAGACATAATCACATGTGCATATATCAAATCACTCCCATTCTGTGGTTAAAAAAGTATTGCCTAAAGCACTATAAAATGATTTTTAAATGCTTATGGTATTCAATAAGAATAAAATATTTATATCATATTATGAGGAAAATCATGTTTTAATATGAGGTATGAATGTACTTGTAGTAATTAGGGCTTATTAATTATTAAACTTTCTACTATCATATATGAAAAACTTTGGTGAATTACTTTTCAATATTCGAAGTGATGTAAAAATCTGTGGCTATATCATTAATTAGTGATATATCCAGGTCATTAATTTGCTTCTCCAAGTTTCACTAATGCTCTAGGCATGGATTTGAATGAATTGATGTCTAATACAACATGATGTTCATTAGCCATATTAAAGAAATTCTGGCATATCCTTTATATGAAATATCCTAAAACTAGTGCAGATCTCAGTCTCCTCTTGGAAAGAGAGGCAAATTCTGGCCTTCAGATATAAAATCTCTATGCCCTTATACCTGAATAGCTTCAGAGCATATGTAAAATGCGATTTCAATGGTATATTTAGAAACACAAACATAGTAAGCCTTTTATACAAAGAAAATAGGAAATACTTCTTAAATACTTTATTAAATGTACAATTGTTGGTAATATAAGGCATCAGGAAACTTTAACTGAAATTTATAGTAATCAATCTTTCTATGAAAAATTTTCCTACATTAAGAAACCATTTAAATGTATGTTTTGAAATTTCATATTTTAAATGATTTAGTAAAGATGATGGTTTCCTCTTTCTCCTCTTAGAAAACATTCAAATACATCAGGGAGAATGTAAAACAGGAATGCAAGCTCTACTTTTACTTAAAATAGGAAATATCTGAGACTGAATGACTTTAAGAGAAGGTGATGTCAACTGGGGGAGAGTTTATATGATGTGTATGATGGCTCTCACAAATAACACTAAAAGCTGCAGAGCACAGACAAATATTGCAAAAAGCAATGCTCCAGGGTAAATGATGCACTACAAGAAGGAAAAAGGAGCAGAGATGCTGCCTGCAGGATCTATTCTACTCTTATTTTCACTGCTAAAATAATTCACTGACATGCAAAACTCTGTACTAACCATTCCTATAAGTCTGGATCACGGTTTGGACTTCCATGTCATAAAATATCTCTGAAAATAGGTGGTCAAATTAAATGAACACCGTTTCAGGGTAAATAATGGTAAAAAAGAAACCTGTCTAGGAGTTGCACAAAGATGCTACAAGAAAAATGAGAAAAGAAAAATAAAAGAATAGAAAGAAATGAAAGAATATCCTTAGAAAAAATTTACTACAGGGCAAATGAAGTTATGACTAAACAGAATGCCATGAATTAATAAAACAAGACCTCAAAGCAGAGTTTCAAAAACTCAAAGACTATGATAAAAAAAAAAAGAGATGAGAATATTGTAGAGACCGTGGACTTCACTCTGAGTGGCCTGAAAGACATTGGATAGTAGATAGACACCAATAGTATCCCTAGAAAGGAAGGCAATGTTAAAGGGTCAGATCAGATAAGTGGGTTAACATGGGGAGTGGTGGTGGAATTTCCCTAATGATTGTTTCTATTTATGAAGAAGGGAGTGGAGGTATTGAAAATTGAAGAGAATAGGGAAGATATGAAATATTAATCAATCTAAGAGTATGGTTAGTGAATGGCCTAGATTGGTGGTTCTCAAACCTGACTGCACACTGAAATTATCTATGAAATTGAAAAAAAACAGAATTGTGCAATTATACAATTCTGATTTAACTGATCTGGAGTGTGTCTCTGTATCACAATGCACAGACAAGTATGAGAATCACTGACCTAAGGAAGTATGGTAGGTGTTATATATATCAATATATGACACAGAAGGGTCATCTAGAGGTGGGTGGTCCATTTTTTTAACTTTTTTATTGAGGTATAGTTGATTTACAATATTACGTTAGTTTTAAGGGTACAACATGGTGATTCAATATCTTTATAGATAGTATTTCATTTAAATTTATTATACAATAATGGCCATATTTCCCATAGCTTATTTATTTTACACATAGTAGTTTGTACCTCTTAATCCCCTACCCCTATCTTGCCTGTTCTTTCTCTCTCTCCCCTCTGTTAACTACTAGTTTGTTCTCTATAACTGTGTCTGCTTCTACTTTGTTATATTCATTTTTTTAATTTTTCAGATTCTGCATATAAGTGATAACATATAGTATTTGTCTTTTTCTGTGTGACTTATTTTATCAAGAATTATACCCTCTAGGTCCATTCATGTTGTTGCAAATGGCAGAGTTTCATTCTTTCTATGGCTGATTAATACACATCTTCTTTATCATCTTTTTCCATTCATCTCTTGATGGGTACTTAGGTTGCTTCCATACCCTGGCTATTATAAATAATGCTGAAATAAGCATTGGGATGTATGATCTTTTCAAATTCGTGTTTTCCTTTCTTTGGATATATACTCACGAGTAGAACTGCTGGATCGTATGGTAGTTCTATTTTTAGGTTTTGGAGGAAACTCCATACTGTATTCCATAGTGGCTGCACCAATTAACATTCTCACAGACAGTGTACTAGGGTTCCCTTTCCTCCACAGGTGGTCCATATTTTTAAAGTGAGACTGGTCAGCACGCTCGCGTGTTTTTCCCCATTCCTTTGTTTTTATTTTGTTGGTACAGAGTAGGTCAAGAGTGCCTTTAACAAGCATTAAACTTGGGCAGGTTTGTATGAGAAAAGGGAAAAGAGCAAAGGATAGTAGACAAAGAAATAGTTTTAATTAAGACCTATTAGAATCTAAAATAGAAAGGAAGTGAGGTAATTAGGGATGTTATGGACTGAATTGTGTCCCTCACCAAAATTCATATGTTGAAGTCTAAAGCCCAAGTACCTCAGAATGTGACCATATTTGGAGATAGTGTCTTTACAGAAGTAATTAAAGTGAGTTGTAGTGTCTTTACAGAAGTAATTAAAGTGAGTTATTGGGGTGGGCTCTAATCAAATATGACTGGTACCCTTATAAGAAGAGGAAATTTGGATACAGACACAGAGGGAAAATAATGTGAAGACACAGGCAAAATATGGCCATCTACAAACCAAAGATAGGTCTAGAATAGATCCTTTCCTCACAACTCTTGGAAGGAACCAACCCTGCCAACACCTTGATCTTGTACTTCTAGCCTTCAGAACTGTGAGAAAATAATTTTTTGTTTTAAGCTACCAGTATGTGATACATTTTTGTGGCATCCTTAGCATACTAATACAAGGAGCATGAGATAAACTAAAAAAATGTAAAATTTTAGGTTTTAGTGAAGTCACAATTATTTAGAGTAGAAGTAGGATTGAAATAAAGTGACATTAGTAAATGGGTGCTCGAAATTATGATTATGGAAGAGTTTCTCTTTCAGGAAATAACAAGAACTAAGGAGTATGGCAATGGAGAATCAGTGATTGTGATTAAGTGGAAAACAATATTCATGGAAAAGAGATTAAGGGGTAGGATGTCCTGGTATTGCAAAGATGAATTAATTGATTATTAAATTCATCAGTAATTATGATAGGACTAATTCTTGGAAATAGCGATGCTGAGCCAAAAGCTAAATTTTTTAAGGAATTAGAGTGGGTGCTGCCTAGTAGTAAATTCTAATGATATTCAGTGTTGTGTGTTTTTAGAGAAAAGGAGAGAGAATGATCTGGATATTTTAAGAAGAGGTCCAGTTGGGATAAATTATTTACCACTTGAAACATTGGCAAGGGATGCAACATTTTAAGGGAAATCCTGGTTTCATTTAGAATAAAAAGGGAGGAAGCATTGAAAAAGTAAAAGGATATAACTGTAAACTATGATCATTTTTAGAGATAATATTGGGAAGATTTCAACAGCTAGAGGGGAATGGAACATGTGATGGAAAGTAGACGTACAGAGCTACATGGAGTTATAGGATATGGTGCAGGAAATGACTTGAACACCCTAGGTTCCTTGTGGTGACTCATGTAAACAGGTATTCAAGGCATAAATAGATTAGATCTGATTGTATAAGGCAGGTGTTAAACTATTATTTCATTTTTAAATGTACGATTTACACACACACATACACATTTCTGAGTATATTTTACAGAGTATTGCTGCTTGTCATGTAATTTCCCTGGGTGCTGGGTGTTAAGTTAGATTGATATCATGTTTTTCTATATGAGTTTCTATATGCTTAAATGTTTTTCAGCATGCGTTTATCATCAGAAATTAACATAATATACAACAGCCTGGATATAGATCCACAGTTTGTATAGAATATGATAATGCGTAAAAAATAAAATTGTTCAGATTTCCTTTCCTGGATTTGTTGAAATAACTGAAGACAGTGTTTAATAGGGGACTATTTTAAAAGTTATTTCCAAATCAGCTATTGGAAGAATGCATCCTTAGCTTTTAATTAAAAAGAAAGTGAAATTATTTTTAAAAACATACCCAAAAAGGAATAGGTTTGTAACTGGAAGAAATTCAGGGTTACCCTTTTGCAAATAAACTGAGCTCAGTTTGCCTCTTTTGGTTAACAAGGATAAAAGCCCTCCACTCAGAACATGATTTATATAGAGTTCCATAATAAAACGTATTATTCAAGGCCCTACTTGAACTTTAAGTGATTTATTAGACTAGATATAAAACTGGGTTAATGAATCATGGCTAGGTGGAGTCTTGGGGTCTTCAAAATTAATGGTAAATATGACAGAGCTTTAAAATGAAAAGATATATAAACCATCTAATCTTTAATGGCAGTTTATATCCCTGCAATGCCTATATGTTCTGCATTAATTCCTACTTTCATTCTGAGAGCAGTATTGTTAAGCTTCTAAGAATTGGTTGCTATCATAACTGGAACGAATGATTGAATGCATGAAGAAATGAATTAAAGCAGTTACCTTCCAATCCATTATTGCAGTTATAATTTCAGTATGATATGCTATGATTATGCAAACATAGGAAATATACAAGATACAAAACATGGCTTTCATGGAAGCATTGTTCCTGAAATTTATGACTGCTTGATTTCCCCAGCTGTGTAACAACTCTTTATAAATAATGGAGGGATGATATAATCTGACAAACTTTATAATATAAATCATGTGCTAATTGTACTACTTTTGCTCTGTTTATTTCCTTCATTCCCTTATTTAACAAGGATTTCTGTTTAATAATAGAAATATAAAACTATTTAAAATGAATTTAACTGTAACCATTTAATATAATCTATTGTTGGCATAATTAGTCATGGATTATTATAAATAATACTTGACTTTGATAAGAGTAGCCAATGAATCAAAACATGGTCATATGAATATTATTTTTTCTAATCAAAAATAAGTAGCTATTATAAACTTCTTGAATCTTTTATTTAAAGGATAATATAACTACCTAGTTGGAAAAGCCATGTTATTTAATTTACTTTTTGTTTCCCTAGTTTCTTAAGAGAAATATGTGTAGAACATGTGCAGTAATATCCAGTAGACTAGCCTAGCATGTCATTACTCCCATTGTTTTACAATGTAAAGAATTTGAATTAGTATAGTGAATGTTAAAAGAGTCCTACTGAGAGAAGGAATTTAAGCACAGCAAGCAACCCAGGCCAAATGGATAAACCCCTGCTGACATTTTCAAACCTGAGCCAGAATCCAAGGAGGGTGTTAGTACCAAATCACCTAATTCACACTTATTTATGATGCCAGATATTCATTTTTCTTAGCCTTTGTGATAATGATTTGTTCTTGTGTTTTTGTTGGAGGATTAATCTTATGTTTGTCAGTTACTGATTGTTCCTTCATATTAAAACTTTCTGAATATTTTATAAAACAATAATCACCAAACAACAATGAAAACCTATGCAAAACTAAGTTGGAATGTTTATATTGTGTTCTAGAAAAATTTCCAAGTAACTTAAACTCTTATTTTCTTTCCTGATTATCCAGGGTATCATGTAAAAAATACTAGTTATATCAGTTCTTTTTTTCCCCTCTGTTTACCTCAATCTCACAGTCCAGTGGGCTCATGGTTGGAAAACATACTTTAAATACATATATTAATATGTATTAATACAATGTTTATTAAATATGTATAACATATTGACACACAATAAACAGTACAATGAATTATAAAGGTTTTTTACTTCACTCTTCTTGTGATACCTACTTTTAAAATGGAACCTGAAATCTTATCAATAGAATTCATGAACTATGAAAATTAGAAGAAAAACTATTTTCTAGATGAGAGTTCCAAAGTTTCCTCTCTAATCACATTATGTACTTAGTTATTAATTTGATGATGAAAATAACTTAATAAGTGTTTCTAATCCTCAAATATCTCATTTCTTCCATTTAACTAATGGCATAAATGGCTAAATTAAAATATATTTTACATGTATACTTTATGACATATCATCAATTATTAGTAGAGACTATAATGTAGTAGATAATTAATAAAAAGCATACTGACATTTTGAGAACATTATTTTACTACTTTCAAGTACACTTTGTTATTTGCTTATTTACAGTAAGTTTGGTATATATCAACAATTGTAAAGGAACACAGTAGGCTGAACCATCCTCTTAGAATGCGTGGATACATCCAGAGAAACTACTTTGTGTGAAATTTTAAATTCCTACATTAGTAAAATACAGCAAATGGACCAAGCGATTTTTACTCTATCTTAAAATAGACCTAGAGACAGAAGAGTAATATAGTCATGTATTTTCAATTAGTACTATAAGTTCAGTTAAATAGATTAATATTATGAGCTACTAATTTTTTTCCTCAGGGCATTAGGCTATCTAAATTCTTTCATTGTCAATTGAAAAGTAAACACCATTTTAAATATGATATTCCTTTAATTCTCTGTCACTAATAGGTTTTTTGGTTTGTTTTATTTGTTTGTTTTCCATTTTATTTCTCCCCTACCTTAGCTTTTCTCACTCTTGCTTTGGATGGTGTGCAATGACATCTAATGTTAAATGATAATCTTCAAGTCTATCAAATTAACTAATTGGTTTTCTAATTTTGATAACATACAATGTCCTGTCCAACCAAGGTTTCAGTCACATCAAAGTAAATCTGCAGTACAGCTTGAGACAGAGAGGCCTTGAGGTTTAGCTTTCCTGACTGCTTACTGTGTTGTGTATGGATCCCCCAAACAGTTGAAAGTCCCACTGGGTGGTATTCTGGAGTATAAAAGCATGGAGACACAGAGGTAGCACTCAGCAAAGGGAACACAAGTGAGCCACCTGGGCCAGGACAATAGAGCCAATCTCAGAAGGACAACAGATCAAAGCTAAGAGCTGTTAAACTGGTTAAATCACCAGGAAGAATTACTGTACTGGGTTCCAACCAAGCTCAGTGAACCAGATCATGGTTAATACCCACTAATAACTTTGAGCACCCTTAGCCTGGTCAACACCAGAAAAACAGAGGATTCAAATGAAAGGCCATGTAGAACCACACAGAGCCATGTAGATCCAAAGAAACCCTCCCCAAATCATGAGGCAGTATGAGTCCTTATTTACCTTATCATCAAGAGACCATCAAGCTCCACAGAGAGGAGCTGTGGACAGCGGTGTGGATGAAACTCTGAGAAACTTATCATTTTTACCTAGGAAGATTACGTTACATAAAGGGCTTTAAACCTAATTACATTGATGATGATGAACTACACTGAATGAAACTGCTTTTCCATTGTTGATAACTTTTGAAGGAGGACTAATCAGTTATAAACAAAACAGCATAGCTCCATTTTCTTGCACTTCAGAGCTGTACTTGAATATATTTTATGATACCACTATATATCGATATGCCATACTGATCATATCTTTCAAATGTGGCAGAATTAATTTAGATGCTAAAGGAGAACAATCATGGCAAGTACATTTCATCATTTAGTAAAGACTCAAGTATAAGGACCTAATTACATGGACGCAAGCAGTGACTACACTGTTAATATGTATTATATATAATATATAATTATATATGTATATGTATAAAATAATAATATAATGTGTAGGGAGATAATTACATGGAGACAAGCAGCTACTACATTACTACATCTTGATATATATATATATACGTGTGTGTGTGTGTATATATACACACACACACACACACACATATATTCTAACCAAGATAATCATCACCCGTTTCTATACATGTTAGACTGCTCTATGCTTAATGAGATATAGAGTCTATTTGTAAGCTAATGCACATACTTATTTTTAGTCCTTTGTTATTCAAATAGGTACTTCAAAATAACTAGTCTTATTCTATTATTTATCTTAATTCTTTTTAGGAAAGATTTCAACACATTTCCTGTTTTGTATTTATTGCCACTACAAAAAATTAATAACCTTAATATGACTCACAAGAGAACACAAACATTGTGCACAAGCATTCAGAAAGTGCAAGTTTAATCATGAATAATTTGAGGAGACCTAGAGAAACTAACCTCTGCTTCTTGTTTGTGAGCTTAGACTAATTTGATTTGAAATCAGAAATGTCCTCATTACTGTGGTACACAGAAACTTCTGAGTATATGGAATGATGGGGGCAGATAGTAGCAGTAACCGTAACAGGCTTATCAACAATAAGATACTTTTTCATTGCCATTCCCCAGAGATGAAAAGTTTCAAGCATATACATCTATCTGTAAATACATATGATGGTATATAAAATATAGACATGTAAATTATTATGTCATCTATCTATCAATTTATCTCTCTATCCAATAAATAATTGAACACTGCACAAAGTCGGTGGGAAAATGAAAGAATATGGCCCTGTTATTGAAGAAGCTCATAAGTTATTCACGAAGTAAAAAGATATGCCTACAAGAAGGAGTAGAAAATGATGTACGAGATTATAGAATAAAGAACATATTGTTGGAGTTGTACCATAGGATTTCAAATAAAGGATAATAAAATAAAACTTAAAGGGGGATAAGTAAACATCATGGATAATTTAGTTTATACTCATTTTTTCTTTATAGATAACTGAAGGTTATGAACATATGTACACTTTTGCCTCCTCATGTTAACACATCCCTCTTCCTTCTTGCTGGGTGATTATTTCTACTAAGTTACTTACTATATCTGTAGGCATTAATATTCTTTAAGTGTTTATTCTTTCAATACAAGGAACGTTAGGGTCTAGGAGTTGTAGTAGGAAGGTCGTTCCTATTTCTTTGGGTAATTTTTCTAATTATAAACATTTTTATTACTTCTTTATGAAACATAAAGTCATGATTTTCCCATTAAAAATATATTTAAAATATTGCTTAGGGTTTTGGACAAGTAGTCTTCAAGAGAAGACTTATTTTTATCAAGGATCTTTTGCAAAACACTGATTAAACAAGTGCTAGGTTCAAATGATTTCATATAATATAAACCTTCGCAAGCATTAAAATTCTGAAATATAATTTGGGAAAGGAAATTCTACCTATTTCAGAGTCAACTAAAAACCATAAAATATGAATCAAGGAAAATAATATCAATTACATATCTTTCATTTGCAGAAAGTTAAGATATGCCATAACAACCTCAAACAGCTGTAAAATCCATCCGTATGTGTCTCAGAAAGTTATATGATTTCTAGATATATATGTTAATTAGTTTGTGAAATAGTCTAAAAGTAATTACAGAAAAATAAATACAAAACCAAATATATATTTACAATTAAGTGAACTAAAAATATGTTTTGGTTTATTAATCTTTTTATTTTACTTTCAAGGGCTAATAAACTAGAGCATTAACTACATATTTTATTTTATTTATTTTTTTTGCGGTACGCGGGCCTCTCACTGTTGTGGCCTCTCCCGTTGCGGAGCACAGGCTCCGGACGCGCAGGCCCAGCGGCCATGGCTCACGGGCCCAGCCGCTCCGCGGCATGTGGGATCTTCTCGGACCGGGGCACGAACCTGTGTCCCCTGCATTGGCAGGTGGACTCTCAACCACTGCGCCACCAGGGAAGCCCAACTACATATTTTAGAGTAAGAAATATTATTTAATCTAACTCTATAATTTAATAACATTTCAGTCTTGCTTGTAGTTTCCAATTTCTTCATCTGTAAAATATGTATAACAATTTCCTGCCTGAAAATAACTGTAGCTTAGGTTTGCATGGTAGTAAATACATCATTCTAGTCATTGTCAATTTGCTCTTTTTCATATTTATGCTTATTTGAAGGCATCTGATGATATTTTAATTGAAGTTTGATTACAGTTATTTTTGCACTTGATAAAGTACATAAAAATAAAATATTCATTTAAAAGATCGTTTTTGTTGGAGTCGCTTGAGTTGTGTGCCCTTATCATTTACATTTTAGAGGTATGTACTTGCTTTGCTTGTAAGAATGAAAAGTTATTCCAAATGATTTAGCTGAATCTTTTTTGAGACAACAATGCAGTCAAAAAGTTATGTATTTACCTATTAAGAGAGGTTTTTATACTGTATTATGGAAGTTTTGAGGAGCACAGATTTATTCACCCAATTCTTGAAACAGGCAACTGACAGAGAATAGTTACACTTAATTGGGACATAACATGATATGTAAAAGTTTGAGAGTGTTTATTAACCTTAATTAACTTAGTGCTAAGTAACTTAAGTAGCTTAATCTTGAGCAATTTATCACTGATAACCTCAGTTATTTCACATACAAAGCTATTCATCATGTACAGATTGTGATGGTTAACTTTATGTGTCATCCTTACTGTGCCACAGAATGCCCAGAGAGCTGGGTAAACATTTTTTTCTGGGTTTGTCTATGAGAGTATTTCTGACAGAAATTAGCATTTGAATTGGTGGGCTGAATAAAGCAGATGGTCCTCCCCAATGTGGGCATTGCCCAATCCATTGAGTGGCCTGAATAGAACAAAAAGGTGGGGAAGACTGAATTATCTCTGGCTAACTGCTGAGCTGGATATCAATCATCTCCTGCCTTTGGCACTCCTGTTTATTAGGGCTTTAGATTCCGACTGGAATCTATACCATCAGCTGTCTCTTAGGCCTTCAAACTACATCAGTAGCTTTCCTGGGTCTCCAGCTTGCAGATGGTGGACTGTGGGACTTCTCTGCCTCCATATTCATGTGAGATAATACCTTATGATAAATATTTTATAATCTTCAGCTATCTGACTATAGAGCATTCCTATGAAACCTTTCGTAAGTGAAATGACATAAAGCAAAGAAACAATTATCTTAGGACATATCTTGTTATTGGATGAACAAAATAAATGGAGCTAAAGCACAGATGCTCTCAGAGTTTAAAGCTATGGCAACTTGATGCTGAGATGCTGAGTATTAGTTCCCAGAGAAGGAGCTTTGCAGTGCCACTTTCACTGCTCAGGGGATATGTTGCCTCTAAAATCCGTCACTGCAAAACAAATGCTAAACACTATTTCACATTTTACCTTTTCTGTAAAATCAAAAATCTTCTTCTGATTTCTTTCAGTTAGTGAAAACAGGTACTAATGTAAGTCTTTCATAAAAGCGAAGTGGTGTAAAGTGAACTTTCAAAAAGTAGGGGATACCAGTATATATAACCTATTGATTCTGTTTCGCTGGAGAACCTTACTAATACACAGGTACAGCTTCCATATTTAGGATATCAAAATTTTTTTCATATAGGCTTATTTATAACACAAAGGTTTTCATAATCAAT
The DNA here is from genome assembly GCF_005190385.1 of Monodon monoceros. Classification (NCBI taxonomy): domain Eukaryota; kingdom Metazoa; phylum Chordata; class Mammalia; order Artiodactyla; family Monodontidae; genus Monodon; species Monodon monoceros. Next base: position 19,050,863 of record NW_021703785.1, on the reverse strand, counting down.
CCATGCAAAATTATTACTAGATTGTTATTTAGCACACCCAATCTTTCTACATGAAATATGTGTAAAATTTTGAAAACAAAAGTGAAATTATTGTTTTATGAAATGACCATAACAGCTAAGACTTGGCAAAGTCAGAAACCGTATCACGGCTCTACATCGTGGAAATGAATCTGTTTCTACAAAATATTTCATATATGCTGATTAAATTACATTTGCTTTAACAATGAAAAATACTACATGAAGAACAATCACTTTTTCATTGATACCATGATATTTCCTGCATTAAAATTTTGGAATAAAACATATTTATTTTTTTAATTGAAAAAAATTTTGGAATAAACAGCCCTTGAATTTTTATCATCTCTAGTTTTAAACCTGCCCATTTCCCTGAAGGAAACCATAATATACCACCCCAAAATATGACATAAAAATTGACATATTGATAAAATCATTTTGAGCTGAAGGCAATTAAGAAGAATCAAATACATTAAAAGCTTTCCCCCTTCTACCTAAGACAAGACATAAATCCTTCTTTTACTGGAGATAGCCTCTTGTTAGCCCAGAGATAGCACCAGAAAAATCTGCAAGCAAAACTTACTCCATTAGTTTCCTCCCATATATTTAGTTTCCCATTTGCTGCCCAAGGAAGCCTGGACTGCTATGTTGTCCTATCATTTCTCTATGAATTTATTGTTCTTTTTTTAAAGAAGCTATATAAGTTGGAATTCTCAGCCACAACTTTGAGTTACCTTTTTATTAAGGTTTTTTCTTGTGTGATATGTGCTGTACACATTAATAAACTGTTTGGGTTTTTGTTGTTGTTGCTAATCTATCTTTTTGTTACAGAGTCCCAGCTGAGAACCTAGATGAAAAGAGGTCAAGTTTTCTTTGTATAGAATTAAATAGGGGACAAGGTTCATTTCTATAAATACAGATATCAAATTGATCTAATATCATTTATTGAAAAAACATCATGTGCATATAAAAAAATATCTAGCAAAGGGACAGATATGCAATATTCATAACTTGGAAGACAATATATTGTTGAGATTTCAATTAAATTGTCTCTAGATGTGATGCTATACCAATCAAAATTTTAGAATTGTGTGTGTATATTCCTGTGTGTGTGTGTGTGTGTGTGTAAATGGACAAGATATTTTTTAAATGTTTATGAAATTCTGCAAGGTACATAGTTAAGAGAATCTTGAAGGAAAGTTAAGGTTCAAAGGTTTACCTCTTTGTTGCTAGTATATAGAAAATAGTGATTTTTTTTGTGTTGCACTTAAATCCAATGACCTCACTAAATATACTTATTAAATCTAGTTAGTTGTTTTTAATGAGGAATATGTTTCTAGATACCAAAAAAATCAACTGTGAGTAATGAAAGTTTTACTTTTTCTTTTCCAAACTTTAAAACTCTTTTTATTGCTTTATTGCAATTGTTAGGACCTCCAGTACAATGTGAATAAAGCAGAGGAAATGGATGTCATTATTTTTGCTTCTAATATCAAGGGAAAGGTGGTTCAAAATTTTACCCTGAATAGGATGTCAGCTGCACTTTAAAAAATTACCCATAATCAATTAAGGGAGTTCTCTCTCTTCTTGCTTTGAGAGTTTTTAGGTTTTTTTTTTTTTAAATAATGCACATGTGTTGAATTTTAGCAAATGCTTTTCTGTATATATTGAGATGATCATACGATTCTTTGCTTTTATTCTGTTTGTCTATTATGTTGGTTGATTTTAAAGTGTAAAACTATGCTTGCATTTCCTAAATATACTATATGAATATAAGAAGTATCAGCTTATAATTTTCTTTTATTGCAATGCCCCATCTGGTATTTATAAAATGATTATGCCACTCTCTTACAAAAAGTTGAGAAACATGTTTTTTCCCTTTTTATCTCTTTTATCTAAGTGATGTGAAGATTAACATTTCTTACATTAAGGTTTGTAAGATATCACCAGTGATACCATTCTGTAGTTAAACATATCCAATGTCTTCTTAATTTCAGATGTATTTTTTAAGTTCTAGATGCACATTTAATTTTTTTCTTAGAGATTAGAATTCTGTTGAAATTTTCCATCTTGTCTATTTTGTTCATTTTTTTTCTTTGCCTTATTTAGCATATTAATCACAGTTAATTTAAAAGTCTTGCCAGCTACCTTCAATATCTTGATGGCTTTGAGTTTTTTTCTACTGTTTTAGTTTTTCTCACTTAAATATCAGTAACAGTTTTCTGCCTCTTCACATATCTATTAACTGTTTTCTCCTACTCTGGACCTTGTATGTAATAGAATTTTAGTGACTTCAGAAAGAGGAACTCTTTTCCATAGAAGGTTGGGTGAGGCCAGATCACATTAATCCACTAAGAACTTAGCCAACACTGGACTGGTTCACAGCTTTAGTGTTACTATATATATCTCTGATTCTTGTGCATTGATCTCTCTCTTTGTCTCTCTGTCTCTATCTCTTGCTATAGCCCTGACAAACTGAAGAAATCAGTCTGTCAGAATTTTTGTACTTAGTTCTTACTCTCTGCCCCACATATATTGAAAATGTGACAAATGCATTGCAAAGGGAGGCCAGCCACAAGTTTGTAGCACACTGCTTTCCCCTAACAGGTTCTCATCTGTAGCTTGGTGAAATGCTGAGAAATGTTACTCAATCTTTCTGCTTCCAGCAGAAGCCCCCTGCCCTTCTCATCCCCAGCCTCCTGCCTCTTCTGAGAATTCAGCAGATATCCTGTGGGACAAGCTAGCTGTGTATTTTGGGGATATTTCATTTTCCCATGTGTAATGACCACCCCATAAAACTACAAAAGTTCTGTTGCTTTATCTTTCCTACAATAAAGGCCTTCTGCCCTGACCACATCCAGAATTAACAAATATCCCTAGGGAAGTAAAAGGTCAAAGATTCTCAGCTCACTCTGGAAGAAATCATTCATCTCCGGAATTTTAATTACTTTTTTATTACTTCTACCACTCACCGTTCCTTTTATCTATATTATTATTTGACAATCTATCTGGTATATGTCATTTAATCTATAAAACAAAGACTTTTTTTCAGTAAAACGACTCTATGTATTATGATATTCACAGATATTTTATTAGAAATATTACACTATCATTCCAAATATAAACTTCCCTTAAGATTACGTTTTGCTGCTCCTAAGATTTTTATTTTTTTAATACCTGCTATACTTTCCAATGGATTGTAACTAAGCAGGATCCCATTGGGCCTTCCTGGGACAGAACCCCCACGTCCTCTGCCTGCCTCTTTGTTGAAAAGCTTTAGCTTTTTATTTTATTAGAAATAATAAATTTTTATTTTATTAGAAATATTTTATTAGAAATAAAATTTTTTTTTATTAGAAATATTTTTTATTAGAAATATTACACTATCATTCCAAATATAAACTTCCCTTAAGATTACATTTTGCTGCTCCTAAGATTTTTATTTTTTTAATACCTGCTATACTTTCCAATGGATTGTAACCAAGCAGGATCCCATTGGGCCTTCCTGGGACAGAACCCCCACGTCCTCTGCCTGCATCTTTGTTGAAAAGCTTTAGCCTCTTAGGCCTTCCCCAATTCCAAAGAGCGAATTTAATCAGAGATGTGAGAAAATGCACAAACAAAGAAAAACAGTCAAGCAACTTAAAATAATGATAGGGACTTCCCTGGTGGTCCAGTAATAAAGAATCCACCTTCTAATACAGGGGATGTGGGTTCAATCCCTGGTCAGGGAACTAAGATCCCACATGCCGCAGGGCAACTAAGCCCACGCACAACTACTGAGTCCAGGTGCCTCAACTAGAGAGAAGCCCACGTGCCACAAACTACAGAGCCCACTCTCCCTGGAGCCCATGTGCCACAACTAGAGAGAGAAAACCTGCATGCCACAACTAGAGAGAGAAAACCTGCATGCCACAACTAGAGAGAAGCCCGTGCACTGCAACGAGGAGTCCATGCACCACAACAAAAGACCTGCATGCCTCAACAAAGATCCCGCATACTGCAACTAAGACCCAACGCTGCCAAAAAAATAGATAAAATAAATAAATATTTTTTTAAAAAAAGACAAAGTAACAATAGTTTAGCCATTAAACAAAGTCAAGGACCTTTAGTTCCTCCTCAGGGGCCATAGATAATATGCTGAGCCATATCCTTGAGTTGTTTTTCAGTTACTGGAACCCCCATGAGGTGGACGAAGTCAACTATAAGCGTATAGACCCTAGACTAGTTGGAACCAGAAGGCTGATGATGTTGACTCCCGATTCCTTCATCATCAACCAATCAGAAGAATGTCCAGGAGCTGATCAGGCACCCTGAGTCCCTCTCCCCTACCCTACATTTAAAAACCCATCCTTGAAATCCATAGTGTAGTTCAGATCTTTTGAGCATTAGCCATCTGTACTCCTTGCTCAGTCTTGCAATAAATGCTGCACTTTTCCTTCACCACAACTGGTGTCAGTAAATTGGCTTTACTACACATGGTCAAGGAGACAAGTTGGGTTTGGTAACAAGATGACAAAACATTATTCAATAGCAGGAGTCAGCAAATTTTTATGTAAAAATCCAGATAGTAAACAGCCAATCTAATAATTCAAGACTGATAAATAGCCACTCACAAATAATACATAAATTAATAGGCATCGCTGTATTCAAATAAAACTGTATTTACAAAAACAAGTGGTAGGTCAGATTTGAACTGTTGGCAGTACCTTCCTATCACCTATTCCACAGCATGAAAAATACCAAAATACTTACTTTATGAAAATCAACTGACTTTCAGTCTCTGATCTGACATCTGAAGAGTTTGGAAGTATCACTTCTGCCCTTACAAGTAGAAAACCTGGAAATACTGAAAATCAATGACTTTTCTTGGACTCATTGGAGAATTGAAGTCACAAGGAAAATCTCCACTTTGAAATCTGGAGAGACAGGTGCAGCAAGACAGATGTAGCAACTAAATCTGGAGCTGGAGCAATAAACTGAAAAGAGAAATTAAATAGCAATTTTGATGAATTGTTGGAGATGGAGTGTGAACTATTAAGAGAATGAGAACTCCTGTGGACTGCAGGTTTTTCGAGGGGGTTCTCTAGAAACCCCACCAGCTTCTCACAGTGAGGATCCAAGGAAGATCCCTTCATGACTCTGGCAGAGGCAGAAGATGAGTAAGCATTTGCAACATGCCCAGGGACTTCACCTTAAAAAACGTTACTCTCCAAGAAAAAAAGACTTGCCAGAGCACAGCTGTAAAAGGAATTCCTCAACCTTTGACATCCTTCAGCTTTCCTATCCTACTTAAGGGAGAAAAATAACTTAGTCGAGACAAGCCTTCAGGAAAATATATTGAGAATGCTGCAACTAGGCTAAAGAAGAAAAATCTTATAATCTAATCAATAGATGCAGAAAAATGATTTGACAAAGATTCAATACCCATTCATGATAAAAATTCCCAAAAAACTCTCAGTAGAGGGCAACTTCCTCAGCTTGATAAAGAACATCTATATCTTCGGTTAACATCATACTTAACAGTGAGTCACTAGAAAATTTTAGCTGAAGATCAATAAAAATGCAAGGATATCTCACCACTCTTATTCAACATTGCAGTGAATGTCCTAGCCAGTGCAAAAGACAAGTGAAAAAAAGAAGGTATATGGATTGAAAAGGAAAAAATAAATCTCTCTTTACTTACAAATAGCATGATTACCCATTTAGAAAACCCCAAAGAAATTACAAAAAAAAAAAAAAAACCTGCTGGAATTAATAAGAAGGTATAGCAATGTTATAAGATACAAGTTAAAACACAAAACTCATTTGCCTTTCCATATATACCAGCCATGAAGAATTGAAAATGTAAATATATATTTAAGCAGATGAAATAAATAGAAGATCTAAATAAATGAATGCATATTTCTTTGTCTTTTGTTTTCAGCATTTTTATTTTATTGTGCCTTGGTGTTATTTAAATTCAACTTGCTTGGATTAGGTAGTATCTCACAACTTTGGGTTTATCTTTTTCATCAGTTTTGAAAAATTCTCAGCCATTACTGCTTCATACTTCTACTTCTGTACATTCTTTCTCTGTCTTCATTTCCTTGCACTTCAATTAAGTGTATATATTTTTGCCAATTTTCACTTTTTAATGCTTTTAGTTGCTGTTTTTCTTCATTTCCCCCTACTGTGCTGTAATATGTATATTTTCCCATTAGCAGAACCCATTCATTTTCTTCTTAAGTGGATTCTATTAAAGAATGCCCATTTTATCACTATATAGACTAAAAAAAAATTGTCCACATTTTTATTTTCTTGAGTGTGGGTGTGTGTATATATATTTTTTCCAGCAATTTTCAATATGGGACATAATTGATGTATAACATTGTGTAAGTTCAAGGTGCAAATTCTGTTGATTTAATACATTTATATATTGCAATACCATCTACTACTGCAGCGTTAACTAACACTTCCATCATGTCATACAATTATAATTTCTTTTTTGTGGTGAGAAAATCTAAGATCTTGTCTCTTAACAACTTTGAAGTATATAACACAGCATTGTTAACTATAATTACACAATGCCCTGCATTAGATCTCCAGAACATACATTCATCTTCTAATTGGAAGTTTGTACTCTTTGACTCATATCTCCCCATTGCCCCACCTCCCAGCACTTGGTAACCACCATTCTACTTTGTTTCTATGAGTTTGGCTTTTTTAGATTCCACATATAAGTGAGTTTATACAGTATCTGTCTGTCTCTGTCAGACTTATCCCACTTAGCATGATTCCCTCAAGGTCCATACATGTTGCAAATGGCAGGATTTCTTTCTTCCTCATGGCTGAGTAGTATTTCCAGCAATTTAAATATCTAGGTTACCTCTTAGTTCAGTCTACTGTGTTATTTTTCGTGGTTTATGGCCAACGTATTTTTGTTTTTCTGCATGGCTATTATTTTTAATAAAATATAGAAACTCCAAAATATAACAATGTAGAGTCTGGGTGATTATCTTCTTCCAAAAGGTTGACCCTCTCCTTGCTAGGGAGGTCTAATGGGCATTAATCTCCTTAGTCTAATAAGATACTGAGCTACTCAAGTCCTACTTACAATAATTGTAAGGGTCCATATGCCTCTGTGTCTTACTATTACCTAGGAAATAGGCCTCTGGTATGTTTTAAACTGAGAGTCTAGGGTGAATGCTGCGGCTCTTCCTGCTTGATTCCTACTAAGGGTGATCTTTGTCTCTTCAGAATTACAAGATTCTTAAGAACACTGCTTTAGTTTTCAAATATTTCTAGCATACCTTCCTAGTATATTCCCCATGCTGAATATGGGAAAATGTCCTAAGTAGATATTTGGCCGAGTGTGTGATTCACTTCTCCTATCCTTCCTTCTAACCTGAATCCTAGCCCCTCAAGAATATGATTTCAGTCTGCCTTGCCCCCAAGAGGTTACCTAAATATCTGTTCACATTTCTACTTCTTAGAGCTATCCTCAGTATGTACTCTGACTCTTACTCCACACCTAAATGCCATGAACAAATAAACAGTTTTAGATGACTGATGCCTCTTTTCTGGAATTTTGTCCCCTGAAGTCCTGATTACTTTAGCAGTTCTCTTCAAAGCTTTTTCTTTTCCTTTTTTTTTTCTGTCTGTTTGTAATTTATCAGGCTTTTCTAGTTGTTCTCCTTGCAATTAACAATAATCTGCCTCCAACTATGACATCATATCCATAAGCAATAGTCTTGAATGACATTTTAAAAAAGAAAAAGATGATCAGATACAATTTGAAAGTGATACTTTATGTTTTAAAAACTAAATGACTATTTACTGTTAAAAATTTTGAAGATTAAACTCATTTGATATTGTATTCTTATTTAATTTTTTTCATCTGTTCCATAATTTATATTTGGTAGGCCAGGGCAAACCTCACACAAAGTTTAAAGAAACAAAGTTTAACAGAAATGACTGGTAGAAGGCAATTGAGCGCAGAGGGAAAGACTAGGAAAGAAGATTATCATTTTTGAAAAATAACAAAACAACTTCTGGCATTTGGTCTTTAGAAATTATTAGTAAATAAAAATAATTAGTGAGGCACAGTGACCAAAAAACATGTAATAGTAGTCCAAACTTTTCGAGAATGATTTTTACTTCAGAACATATAAACAACTGAATTTCTTTTTATCTCTCAGTGATGGACGAATAAAGCACCAATCATTAAAATATCATTTTAATATACAAAAAATAATATGACTGAGTGAAATAGAGTTTTGATAATCTGCATAGAACTGTGGCTAATTAAAATTGGATGAGAAATAAAATAACAAAAAAATGCGCTTAGCTTGAGAAGTAGTTACACTTTGTTCCTGTCTTTAGAATATTTGTGTCCATAGAAGAAAAAATTAACTTGATGGGAAGCAAAATTAATGCAATATCTAGTACACAAAGCTAAGTTTGCATTATTAAAACCAATACTACAACAAAAAGGACAAAAGTGAGGTGTTTGAAATACGCAAAACTTAAATAGGCAAGAAACAAAGGATTTGGAAGTTACAATTTGTGGGTTCTTTAAAACTTTTTTATTTTATTTATTTATTTTTGGCTGTGTTGGGTCCTTGATGCTGCGAACAGGCTTTCTCTAGTTGCGGCAAGTGGGGGCTACTCTTCGTTGTGGTGAAGGCTTTTCATTGCGATGGCTTCTCTTGTTGCGGATCAAGGGCTCTTGGTGCACAGGCTTCAGTAGTTCTGCCTCGTGGGCTGTGGAGTGCAGGCTCAGTAGTTGTGGCGCACAGGCTTAGTTGCTCCATAGCATGTGGGAATCCCCCCAGACCAGGGATCGAACCCATGTCCCCTGCACTGGCAGGCGGACTCACAACCCCTGTGCCACCAGGGAAGTCCCACAATTTATGTGTTTCTATAAATGACTGATAATTAAAAACAACAGATGCCTATAATTCCATCTTGTTTTATAACCATTAGCATTTGGAATAATAATATATATATCATTGTTTTTTAAGGAATTTAAAAAAGAACATATTTTTAAGTACTATATGGAGCCTCTGAAATATATTCACTACAAATATTATTTTTTTCCAAGGATCTTACATAAGATTTTGATAATTTCCGAGAAGAGAATAATGTATGTTATGATGATCAGAGTATGAAAATTATACAGTAATTCAAAAATGCTGCTCAAGGTGTATGCTAGTCTATTTCAACAATGTACAGCATGGTTTGGTAACAGATACGGAGATGAAGATTAATTTTATTAAAAATTTAGAGTGCATCTGAAATTATTTAAAACATAAACTCTAGTACCTCAAGCCACAGGAGGGTCAGTCCTGACTATATTGTTAAAAACAGATACTTAAAAAATAAATGTCCGTGCTTACTTTTTTTTTTTTTTTAATTTTGCTGCAAGTTAACATTTCTGGCCAGAAGCAATGTGTACTGAAATGACATAACAGGATATGAGCATTTGGTGAGTGCCAGCAGAGCATGCAATTCTGCCCTTAAATTTTCTAATGCACAAATAGAACCACTTATCTTTTGCTATGGCTCAAGCTTCCTCAAACCCTTGAAATATGTCTATCATATGGTTAGTAGGAACCTCTGGCTGTTTTCTCAATCCTGGCCTAATACCACACATAACACCAAGGATATCTTATCTGCACACTCTAAATCAAATTCTTTCTTATTGCATATTTATTATTTTTATTAGTTTTCTCTGATCTCAAGTAACAATAACTGAGTAATTAAGAAAGTAATATTTATTGAAAAATAGGAGTTTAACAAACAAAAGCCTAGGTCAAAGTCAGACCTCAAGAAAGTAAAATACCAGTGTAACTGATGATCAGCAAGTGCTTGTGTCCCTGAAGTGAATAAAATGGCCAAATAATTGTTTTTACTTTTAGTTATATTTACTTTTAGCTAATAAAAATATATCTATTTTGCAAATATTTAAAAATACGTGTATGTTTTATGAATATATTAAAATATATATCACTTATACATGAATGTGTAAATGGGGAATTGGCATGAGATGGGGTTTTCTATTAACAGGAAGAAAAGAAAGAAATTTGCTAGGCAAAAACATAGATAGTTGTTAGAAGTGAAACAATAAATTGTTAATCATCATGCACTAATTAGTATTATATTGAAAGGGCTAAATTAGTAGAAATGCTAGTAGAAAGAAAATATATGTATGTAACTGGAGACTTTAACATAACTCAATAAGAGAAAAAAATAAGCAAAGATCTATGATTAGGAAATACAGTACATCCAGGTTTTTGCCATTGCCAGTGACATTAAAAAAAAATAAATGAAAGGACCACAAAGAAAATCTAACTCAATTTAACCAATTTTTACTGGGTAGGTTTTATGTTCCAGGCACCCTGCTAGGTAAAGGTAATGTAATGTTGAATGAGACATATATATAAGATTCTTAAGATCCATATATATATATATGAACAATTAATATAAAATGTAATATATATTCTAAGAAATCTGCACAAGACTAAGTAAATTAGTATGTCAGGTGATTCATTCATTCAACGATTAATTCACTCAATATATTGAAAGTTTACAATGTGATACACTTAAGGAATAATTTAATTACAAAATTAAAAGATGAATTAAAGTAGACACGAAAAAAACAATGAAGTTAACACATACACATATAATACCTTAAGAAATAGAAATAAAAAATCTACTGAGTATAGTGGGATTATAAAAGAGAGAGAGAGAAAGCACATATATAGAGAGACATCAGACAGACACTCTTAGCCTGTAATTTCCCCCATGTGGGAGAACTTATGAATGAAACTTTTAAAATTAAGAAAATTTCATTGAACACTTTATGCCAAGAAATATGAATATTTAAAGGAAAGTATAGAATCCTTTGCATAACTGACTCAAGAGAGAAAATAAGAATAAACCAATATAGGTGAAATTTTATCTATCTATCTATATCTATCTATATATCTATCTCTAGAAAGCTTTCTTTTAAAAAGCTTGAGCATTGAGTTCAGCTCCCCTTGAGTGTTTCATCCTACATTTTTTCAAAACTTAGAAAAAGATGGTGAATGTTTTAAATACTTGTTGCTAGGATAACACAACTGGTGACAAAAACAAGGTTTACAAAGTCAAAGAAATTAGTGATCAGTCACATATTAAATGATATGATTCATGAATGCAGAGTAAAAATAAAAGCTTTTAGTTTCACTACAATGATAAAAAGATCAAGAAAGCTTCCTTTTCACTTGAAATATAAAAATTACAAAATGACCACAAAAGCATTTAAGGTTGGAAAAAATCTAAATTAAATAATTTCAAGGAACCATTTTGTACTATGTAAGAAATAATTTTGAAGATTAGAAATAAAACTAAATGGCAAATCACTGAACATCTTGGGGGTTTTAGTTTCCTCATTTGTAAATTAGGAATAACTATAGTAACTTTGCCTATAATTATTGTGAGGTTTAGCTCAATTAAAACCTAGAAGGCACTGAGAATAATGCTTAACACCTAGTAAGTGCTCAAAAACTTTAGCAATCCTTTATCATTGTTATTAATAATAAAATAATGCAATCATAAAAAGTAGACATTCTAAAAGAGTAAATATTCTAAAACATGTCAAATTATACTGTTTGTACACATATATGTGTATAATTAAGTCTTTATTAAAGTTAATTATTTTATATTTCAAATATAATGATTATACCTTTTTACATATGCCATCTTTCTCAATGGAAAATTATCATTTTTTTTCAATCCAGTTTATATAGGTGACAGACCCTGAGAGAGTAACTTAATAGAGCAAAAAAATGAAAAAAAAACTATACAATTTTTTTAACAATATTGGTACAAAGATTTTAGATAAAGGTATTAAATTCTCAAGGTCATTTTTGTTAGTTATTTTCATGATAACTCTAGCATTTATATCCAATAGTAGAAAGCTCATTAGCATAAAAAGAAATTTAAAACATGTAATTATAATAACATCAAAGTTATTAGACATTTGTTAATAACTGGTGAGAGCCTGGCATCATTTGTGTGTGTGTATATCTCTTCCTATTTATTTTTGTATATTAGTTATCCATGGAAACTTACTGAGAAACACATGGGATCAGATCTACAAATATCCTATTGCTGTTGTAATGTCACTCAGTCAAACTTTATCAATGGCATGACGAAAAATAATTAATCCTCACTCGTGCTATATGTTCTTTCAGACTCTACTCCCTATCATCACAACTTAGGGTTTTAAACTAAAAAATTCTTCACTTTGTGGCATGCCAGTGGTCTCTTTGGCAGGTGAATAGAATTTGGCAAACTGCATAAATACCGCATATTGGCTCTTAAAGTCTCACTTATTAAGTGTTTTGAAGTGCTTGAAATAGATATTTTAAATTTGTAATTGTAATCTGAAGTGTCATGAGAATGTAATGAAGTTTATAAATGGTGTTAGATGGCTAGGAACATTTAATCTGTCAAATTTACAAGTTAATTGAGCATAAACCAAAGAACAAGTGAAGACTTAAGTGTACTTAATTCTACCAAAAAACTTTTTTCATTTATAAATAGAATGAGATGTGTAGATTGAGTATAAGGCTTAAGAAATACTATCTATTAATTACAACTGTGAGAAAATAAATATTATTAAAATACATGTAAGTGGAAACATTATTTTCCTTGAATAATAAGCCTTGTCAATTAAAAAAAAATGTCTATTTACTTAAGTATCTTTGGGCTCCAGGAGGAAACATTTGGAGAACATGAGACTATCTTCACATTCAAGAAATAACAGTGCAATCAAGTTAGAATGTATATAAAATAGCAGAATTGCTATTGTTCTGTTCCAACACTGAACTCATTCATACTCAGCATTTGGTCATATACCTCAAAACAGATAGAGACATTACTGAAAATCTCATAGGAACACAGAACAGAGTATCATAATGGTATTCATCAAAGCAAAAACTGAATTTACTGTTCATTATGTAACTTTTTAAAATCACGATCTCTTATTTTTCCCAACCTATAATATTTCTCTTCTGTCTCCAATAGACTATAAAATTTCACTCTTATCAGGAAAATGTAAAGTTTTCCTTTATCCAAGATTATCCTCCTTTTAAAACTTAGGCCAGCACCTGACAGAACAACAAAAACATTTTTAAATTAAAATAGCCTTTGGAGAGATTATCCTCATGCCATTATGCAGATCAAAGCATTTACCTCACAAAACTCTTCCTGTACGGAGGACAGAGGATGTAGCTGCTGTTAAAAGATGACTTTTCTATATCATGAGATATTTGAATGCCCATTCTATAGAGTGATGGGCCTCAATGTCAGACTTTGATGGGAAATTCTTGAGAAATATTTGCTTTCATGGCTAATACAAGTCTAGATTACTTTAAATTAGTTCTGTGAAATATATATTAAAATCTATAGTAGCTACTTGATACCACATTGGTTGAAGACAGGAGCTGATGAGGAGTTTGGAGAGTACTGATTAGATTCAGAATAAATACAGCTGTCAAGAGAGGCCACAAGTGGTAGTCACCAGTGGAAGTAAACTTTGCTTACCACCTACAGGTGGTCTGAGGTTATATTTCTATGAAAAATGAATGTTATGAAGTTTGAATGATATATCACTGATCAGAAACAAATACCTGGTACATATTTTTGACAGTAGATTAGTGAAACTGGGTACATACATTGAAAATTAAATGTACCCAAATTATATGGTATAATGGAAAGTGCTTATAATATTCTAAATAAAAACAAGGCACTAATATATGTGATATGATAATACTATTATATATTTAACTTGTTTACCTAGACACTTCTCTATTATCCCAAATTATTTATACATATAATTACAAATAATTTATAGTTTATAAATCTCTTGTAAATGCATATGCATGTGCACGATGCAACAGATTGTATGTAAATATAATGCAACAGATTAAAAATGAATTAATAACAAAAGCAGGTTGAAGGGAAAATAAGAGAAAGTAAAATACAGAAAATGTAAATCCACAAAATGCACACAAATTCTATCAATTAATGAGAATGAAAGAAGAATGATTTGGATGAAATATTTTTCCTTGTCCTTAATTCTTACAGTTCACTCCAGGGCAAACTAGAAGATGAAGCAGGCCCCAGTGAATACTTTGTATAAAAATAATTAGAGCAAGTCATATGAATACATTTTGTAAAGGGGAAAATAATGTTTTCTAAATATTCAGCTCATTGATGGTACAGTTTGATCCAGGGTTATTATTTAATATATCAGGAGAAAGGAGTAAACTGTGCCAACAACTCTGTTTAAAATAACCTCACATTATGTCTCCTAAATAATAAAAAAATAAAATATAATTAAAAGCAATAAACCAGACTACTGACAGCAGTGTGTTTGAGCATTTAGATGGCTGCATATGAGTGTTCTTCTGAATTTGTAACCATGTGTTGTAACTAAGATAAAGCAAGAATCTTTATGAAATAATTTGCTGTCTTTGAGTGTATATCATAAAAAATCTGATTCACTGAAAATTAATACAAATGATGGCTTTTTTGAATAATTAACACAAAATTTTTATGGCAGTAATTTGATAGTTTGGCTAGTTGTAAATTAGACCTCTCAACATTCGTGGTTATCAAATCCTATCATCTGTGTGTAAGCATATTAGAATGGTGTGTAAAAACTCAGCTGAGAGACTATGGCCGCAGTCTCACCTCTTACTATCGTTATAACTTTCTGGAACATCAGTTGCTTTCATTGTCTTAGTTTCTTTTTCTGTAAAAATGAGTTCCTTTATCTTTGATTCCTTATAATAGTTACAATAAATCAAAGATTTATTATAAGGATTACATCAGTCAATGTTTGTAAAGCTACTGAAATAGTATGTAGCACATAGTAGGCACTATGTTCATCTTAGTTATTATCTAACGATGATATTAATGAGGAATATCATGGAAGGGGGGCAGACAATATGCTTATTTTATCCCAAAAGTATCTTCATGAAATAAATCTTACTGTAACACTGCTAGCATTAAAAGAATAAATGATTGTATAAAAATGCATCTTATTAACATCTTTAAAGGTACTTAAAATGATCCCTATTTTAAGGAACATTTATTAATCAATATCTATTAAAACCTGATTAATGATTACATTTGGAGACAAGGATTGGAATGTGTTTGAGGAACGGTAGTTTTTTCACTTCTTGACATATGCCTCAAAAAGTATTTTAGTTCTGATTAATTTTTACTTATATTTTGTGTATATTCCTAAATTTTTCTAGTCAAAATTATTATACCTGTGTGTGTGTGTGTGTGTGTGTGTGTGTGTGTGTGTGTGTGTTTGCAGAGAAAGAGATAGAGTGAGAGAGAGATCTCAGACCTTGTGCCAGTTATTAGGAAAACAATGAATAAAGAGGTATTCTATTCTGGCTTTAAGTAACACAAACCTAATTATGTAAAATTTAGATTCTTTGCAGCAATTTTCTTTCTCTGTCTTTTTATACACACCCAAACATACAAACTGCTATCATAACTTCAGTAGATTCATCTGGATCTACAGTCAGTGCTTCATTCCATTTATCTGTCTTTATTTCCTAACCTCAGGTTTATCTCAATACTCTTCTGTAAGTATAGTTAGATAATCTGAGCAAATATTAGAAGAAATGTTTTACTGGCTGGTAATATGTTCAGGTGTTGCCCTCACACAAATAGCACTGAATACATAATTTGTCTTTCAATTACTAAGGCAGCATCAGCATGGAATTTTTCCCTGAAGGAAGTCTGCATTTGTTTCCTGTCTCTGAAAGCACATCATATAGCTAGGCTGAATAATATTTATCCCCAAGGAAGCTCACAATGAAAATGATTAGGTGACATGTTCAGTGTCTTACTAAGTTGGAGTCAAGAAGAGAATGCAGATATTCTAAAATCCAGTTCAGTATTGAAGGTCACTTTGTCATGATGACTGCTCATATGCAAGTGAGGAACAGATCCCACTCATTTTTTTTGAGTTCTGAGTAAAAGTGTTTGAAATAGAAGAAATACATATAGCTCATACCTGTGAATTTTTGTTGTTGTTGTTCTTTTGTTTTTGGCAAGAATTTCCCTTTATTTAGACCTCTAATAAAGAATATTCTCACTTGTATAAATCATTTTCTGTCAAGTTCATATAGCCACCTTGTGAAACTAGGATAAAGAAAACTCATTCTGAGATATTGTTATGTTTTCAAATTCAATATTATGGCTGTCTTCATCACTAAGAGATAATGGATTTCACACTTTTAAAAAAGTTTTTATTCATAATTAGTTTCTACTTGTTTAAATGTGAATAAAAGATAGGTGTTTGTTCAAAGATTCATGTAATAATCTATACAACAGACATCAGCCACACTCAGAACTTTCAAATATTCTGACAGGCAAAGGTGCCATAAAGGAAATCCAACACAATAAAAACCTAGTTCTGGAGAATAATTACTTCTATTACTTGATTTTATTTTATTGAATGTAGGACAATGGGAAGGATGATGCATTCTAGAATACTTACTGAAAAGTATTAGGAAGTATGCTACTTTTCCCCATGTCAGATAGTGATAACACATATTTAATGTTAGATATTACAACTATGTATGATAAACACCACAGACTCCAGGTTATTCATTTATTTATAATGCAGTGCAATTCTCAATCTCCTCTAAGGTATCTGAATATCCTTTATCTTACGTTTGTGTAGAGAGAAAGATGATCACTTTTTATGCTCCTATTCCAGCTCTTTATTTATAAAGAAAAATTTCACAGAACTCTGTCTACCTAACAGGAAAAATTCAGTATCTATTTGCTGATGTTTCCAGTGATTTTTTTAATTTCTTTATTCTTATGCCATAACACTGTTCTTCATAAACTACAAAGTTTACAAACTGAACAAGAAATTATGAATTTCAGATTATTGGTTTTGATATAATATTATCCTTTTTTATTGAATTATCTGTATTGCAAAAATACTAGCAAATTAAAATTATGTGCTGCTGTTTACCTCGTTTTAATTTATTACTTTATTTTCTTCAAGATATATGCCTTTGGTCTTTTATGTAATATTACCTTTTGAAATTAGAATATATTGCAATTTTATGCACTCCACATTTATAATTATTTTTCACATATGAAATGTCTTTAACACCAAATGATCTAATCTTTGGTTGAATATTTAATTTATCTTCTCTTTCAAAAACTTATTATTATTACCCCCTACTTTAGTTCTCCATCATCTCTTGCTAAACCACTGAAATATCTGGCCCACTGGCCAATATTCTTTCTCAAAGTTTGTATGTAGACTTGGTTGATGGAGTGACTAGTTAAACAGATAAAATAAGGTCACACCCATGCTTTAAAATATTTCAGTAATGCTCATTTGTTTCTCTATAAAATCCCAAATTCTATAAATTATCAATATATAAAGTCTCTGTCAAACTCTGAGGCCATGTCTCTTCATATACCTGGCTTCGCTCCAGAAATAATAAAATGTTTGCAGTTTCCAACAAACAACCCACAGCATCTTTGAAAGCTTTGCTCTCCCCTCTGTCCTTACTACCTTTGACACTACTTTGTCACAGTATTGCCAAATTTAGCAGACATTAATTACTTCCTCAGGAAACCCTCTGCATTTACCTACTTCTGTATAAAAACTCATCTTCAAACTTATTAGGTTAAAACAACCACTGTCTTTAATTGCTCCCAATTCAGTGGGTTAGCAATTGAACTTGAGTCGGCTGGATACTACTTCTGCTGGTCTTCTCTGAAATCACTTGCGAGGATGCATTCCTATGGTGCCTTGAGACTTGAGCTTTATGATCTAAGATGGTCTCACTCTCATGCCTGGAAGTGGCACTGTCTATTGGCTTGGAAACCTTAGCTCTTCTCCATAAGCCTTACATCCTCCAGTAGGCTAGACCTCACCTCTTCAAATGGCCACTTCAGGACTGTGTTCCCAGAGGGCAAAAGTAGAAGCTATAAGGGCTTCTTGAGGCCTAGGCTTTGGACTTATAAAACCTCACTCCTTCCACATTCTATTGATCAAGACAAGACACAAGGCCAGTCCAGAATGCAGAGGTGAGGAAATTGTCTCCACTGTTAATAAGAGGAGCGGCCAAATCACACTGCAAAGGAGCTTGCATAGAACCATTTTGCAAACAAATCATGTTACCGCTTGCCTACTCAGTCTAGTTGGAACTTCTTTTATTTTTTAAAATTACCCATAACTTTTTTCTTTTAATAATTAGAATTTACACTGTTTCATAACATTTATAATTCCTTTTTCTCCTATATAGATTGGGAATTCTGATGACTAGTTTTCATAGGAAAATATATTTATATATTATTTGTAATATATTACATATATATAATATGTCTTTACTTTTTCGCCTGATAGTCTCCAGAGAGATCAGATTTATTTCAGGTATACATGTTGGATACAAACTTGTAGTAACTTTATATTTGTCTAATCAGTATATGGATTTTAAAATAGATGACTCAATAAATAAATGCATTCTTATTTAATAAACATATGTAATATTCCCCATTTTAAATTGTATCATTTACTTATTTTTTAACATCTTTATTGGAGTATAATTGCTTTACAATGGTGTGTTAGTTTCTGCTGTATCACAAAGTGAATCAGCTATACGTATACATATATCCCCATATCCCCTACCTCTTGCATCTCCCTCCCATCCTCTCTATCCCACCCCTCTAGGTAGTCACAAAGCACCGAGCTGATCTCTAAAATGTATCATTTTAAAATGTATCACTAACTTTCATTTTTGTAGTTAACTAATATACTGAAATATTAATAAAATTTAGCTACAGCATATTACGAAAAACAACAATCATTCAATCTCAATTTAAAAGAATTTTATTTATTGTTATTATTTGTTTGCTCTATGACAAGCCTTGGTAAATCAGTCCAATTCCTTGAAACTCATTTTATTTATTGATTAACTGCAAGTAGTAAGAGCTGGCATTCATGTTACAAGGCCAAATTAGGTTAATGTACATGGAAATGCTTTATAACATCCTTGATAAAGTTATAGACATTAGATATTTCATGGATAGAGTTTTAGTAATAAAAATATAAAAGTATTATATTTAAATATTTATCTGAGTTGAAACTTGTGCACTTTCATTTTTTTAACAAACATTTAACTCGAATGGGAAAAGCGCAAGGTCACAATGTCCCTGTTCCCAAAAGAGCTTCAATTTACTGAATGACTACTATTTTTCTATTTTGTTCTGCCTTTTTAAAAGTACTCTATTACAGTTCGAAAATGAAAACATCTTGGACACTCAGTGAAGCAGAGTACATTATGGCTGTTTTGAGCACATCTGGCAGCAAAAACATTAAAATCATATATAGCCACTGAATCAAACTGTGATAATCAGTTTACATGCAATTGCTTATTATATGTTATTTATGGATTCTTCTACTAAGAGGATACACATTTCTGAGCTGTTTTGCTAAAAGTTATATCTGGTATAGAGTGTGATATATTAAGTGGACATAGCCTGTATGATAACCAAATGAAAAACTGTACTCCTAACTTTCAGCCTATTTACTAAATAAATGTTGTACTATGAAAGTGAAAGTAATGAAACTAGTTTTAACCATTATGTACTACACAACATAAAGAAATGAATGACTCACTGCTGTTATATCATGTCTTGGTGGAATGTGAAATTTTTTGATACATTTTAGATAGATGGGGATTATTTTTATCTTTGCATTTTTATATTTTAAAAAACTAAAATTATACCTAATCAAACTCTCAGTGACACCAGAAAGTCATTATTATTAGTATATTTATTGGATAAAATAGTGGATTGATGTTAATATAGAATATCTTTGATGTTTAACAATATTTTTGGTACTAGATTTATTAATCTTTTATCATTATAAATACAATATGACTTTTAAAATGTACCATTTCCTGTATTTTTTGTGATTCAAAAACTTTCTGTGCAAATATTCAAATCTTAGAAAATTTACCTATACAAGAGATGCGTACAGGATGAATATTCCTTTGCTCCGGAGGGTCGTAGCATATGTTTATCAGCACACCTGGACTCTATCAATTAGATGCTAATAGCACTGCCCCCTTTAGTGTGACATCCACAAATGTCTCCAGATATTGCCAAATAGCTCTTGCGCTGTAAAGTCACCCCTGGTTGAAAACCTCTGAGTTGGGTCATACACAGGGTCTTCTCTCTTTAATGCCTATAGAACTTCTCTCAGCAACTCTATTAAGGGACTGTGCATTTATATGAGTACTGCAACAGTACCATGAGTGTACTCTGACACATTAATTAAGTGAATTAAGCCTGTCACAAAAGGACAAATAATGTATAACTAAACTTATATGAGGTAATTGGAATTGTCAGCTCACAGACAGAATATAGAATGATGACTGCCCAGGACTGGAGTGGAGGGAGATGGGGAGTTATTATTTAACGGGTATATGGTATGGAATCTAAAAAAAAAAAAAAGTACTGATGAATCTAGGGGCAGTGCAAGAATAAAGATGCAGATGTAGAGAACGGACTTGAGAACACGGTGGGGGAAGGGGTAGCTGGCACGAAGTGAGAGGGTGGCATTGACATATGTACATTACCAAATGTAAAATAGATAGCTAGTGGGAAGCAGCCGCATAGCACAGGGAGATCAGCTCCTTGCTTTGTGACCACCTGGAGGGGTGGGATAGGGAGGGTGGGAGGGAGACTCAAGAGGGAGGGAATACGAGGATATAAGTATACATATAGCTGATTCACGTTGCTGCACAGCAGGAACGAATACAACATTGTAAAGCAATTATACTCCAATAAAGATATATATATAAAAAATAATGGGTATATGGTTTCTATTTGGGAAGATAAAAAGTTTTAGAGATGGTTGTTAGTAGATTGTGCATGTGAATGTGAATGTGTTTGCTATCACAGAACTGTACTCTTAAAAATGGTTAAATCTGTAAATTTTATGTCACATTTTACCACACAAACACAAAATTATGATCAGAATACAGTGGGATTATATATTTATATTCACAAAAGATAATATTATCAACCAAGTGTTCTAAATCCAGTAATACTCTTAATCAAACATAAAGGAGAAATACAAATATTTTAATGGAAAAAAATAAGAAAATCACCTCTGCATTATGTCATTAAGCCATCAAGGATGGCTGAGAGGAGCTAGAATAAAAGTAAAACTTTATTTTCTGCTACTGCTGAAACAAATATATGTAAGTGGGTCACACTTTCTCAAAGCTTAAGTTATTGATAAATCCATTGAGCATTCTCCAATTGGCACATGAAATGTTTAAATGACAATTATTTATAGAATATTTTTTCTGTTTAGTCAGCCCTACTTAGCACAATTTTCAATCTACTCCTAGGATTTGTGTGGATAGTGACACAGCTTCACAATATCAAATGACACTTCTAATGGAAAGCAACTTAAGTTATTGCCTGGTTTGTATACCAGATACCATTATTAATCCTTTATTGAATTTGTGTATAGCTAGTCATTTTCTTTATAATATATTGGCAGAAAATTTCACTTTTTCTAGCACATATGATTTTTGCTTTGAGAAATAGGATTTTGCTTTACATGCAATTATTCACTATCACCATACTCAGTTATTCTTTGCAAAAAAAACAGAAGCTTTAATTCTAGAGTCTAATTCTGTGTTTTCAGATTTCATTTATGGTACATTGACTGTGAACAAAGTTTCATGTTATAATTTGTGATTCTTTTAACAGGACACTTTTTGCAACTTTTCAAAACAAATCCTGTTTGGAAATTATAAATTTTCTTTATTGATTTTCTCTAACAATATGGGTATGTTCCATAAACAATTTTTCATCCTTAATTCATCTGTTAACATGAAAATTTGGTAGTCATTTAGATATTTTATATTTATTTTAGTTTTCTATAAAAAGTCCATTTAAAAACTTTATATTTTAGACTTATTACATGATGTTCTTATTTGCTTTGAGTAATTTCTAAAATTGTGTGATTATCTAATCTCTGCTCGAGTGGAAGATTGACTTTTCATTGGAACAAGTTAAAAGTTATGTCATTTTTACCCTCAAAGGAACCACATATTGGAGAACCTATTTTTTAATGAAATCAAGTTTCAAGGTGTCTCATGTTATATAGATAGAAAGTAAAGAGGCTAGGAAGCTAACCCAGGCCCAGGCAGAAATGTTTAGTAATTTAAAAAATCATTTTTGGGGCTTCCCTGGTGGCACAGTGGTTGAGAGTCCACCTGCCGATGCAGGGGACACGGGTTCGTGCCCCAGTCCGGGAAGATCCCACATGCCGCGGAGCGGCTGGGCCCGTGAGCCATGGCCGCTGAGCCTGCGCGTCCGGAGCCTGTGCTCCGCAATGGGAGAGGCCACAACAGTGAGAGTCCGCATACCACACACACACACACACAAAAATCATTTTTGTAGGCTTTTTTATTAGTCTTATGTGGTACATATCAGAATAAGAATGAAACATTTAGAATTAAGGAAAGATTGCTACTCACTGATGTGACATTTTCAATGCATACTTATAACCATCTTCATACAAAAACAACAAACTAAAACGATCCCTCATGTTGCTATGTGGGGTGGAGGTTGGGATGCCACATGATGATAGGAGTGGATGTGACGAGAAGTGGTCTGGTCTGAGATATATTTTAGAGGTAGAACTAACAGAACTCGCTAATAGTCTGCAGGCGTGTAAAAATATCTATTCAAGTTCCTGCTTTCAATTATTTTGGCTATATAACCAGAAGTGACATTGCTGGATCATACAGAAATTCTATTTTTAATTTTTTGAAGACATTTCGCACTGTCTTCCATAACAGCTGCACCATTTTACATTCCCATCAATAGTGCACAGGGTTTCAATTTCCACACATCCTTGCCAACACTTGTTATTTTGTTTTTTTTTTAAATTAAATAATAGCCATCCTGATGAATATGAAATGATACTTTATTGTGGTTTTGATATGCATTTCTGAAATGATTAGTGGTGTTGAGTATGTATTCATATGCTTGTTAGCCATGTGTATATCTTCACTGAAGAAATGTCTGTTCAAATCCTTTGCCCTTTATAAAATAGGCTATTAGTTTTTTTCATTGTTGAGTGGCAGGAGTTATTTATGTATTCTGGATATTAGTCCCCTATTAGATATTTGACTTGCAAATATTTTCTCCCATTCAGTAGGCTGCCTTTTCACTCTGTTGAATGTTTCCTTTGATGCACAGAATTTCAAAAATTTGATGCACTCCCATTTTCCATTTTTGCTTTTATTGCCTGTGCTTTTGATGTCATACCCAAGAAATCAAAGCCAAATCCAATGTAATGAAGCTTTTCCCCTATATTGTCTTCTAGAAATGTTATAGTTTTAAGTATTTCATTTTGAGTTAATTTTTATATATGGTGTAAGGTAATGGTCCAACCTCATTATTTTGCATGTGTCTATACAGTTTTCCCAATACCAGTTGTGGGGGATGAAAATGCTGAAGGCCAGCCTCTCCCTGAGAAATTCTGTAACTCTTGACTGAAGCTGAGGGGAGAGGAAGACACATCTTCCTGGCCATACCTACCAGGATGAGTAAGAGTTAGTCTATCCAGAACCATGCTTATTTGTTCATATAAGAGATACTCATTAAAACCTTCATTGTTCACTTTACTTCTGGTAGAAATATTTTTACAATATTAATTGGAGAAATAGCAGGTAAAATTTTTTAGTGTACACTACATTATCACGTTAATAATAACAATAATTTAAAATAACAGTAGAAAATGCTTATATAGTGCTTACAACATGGAAGATATATCTCTGTAACTCCCAATTTATTAACACATTGTATCCTTTTAACACTTGTATGATATAGGAATGGTTACTATCCTTATATTATATTAAAAAGTAATGAGGTAGGAGAAATGTAAGTAATTTACTCACAGCCATGCAAATCCTAGGTCAGACAGGAATTTTGTACATGCAAACTGTCTCCAGAGCCGGTGATGTTAACCACCACAAAGTTACTTCCGTAATAATGAACATTTAATGAGCACTTACTCTATCCTCAGTACTGTTCTAGGCACTTTACTTTGTATTATCTTACTGAACTTTCACAACATTTTTAAAAGCTAGATAATATTATTATCTTCAAATATAGAGGAGAAAAATCATCTAGAAGCTTGAAATATGATCAGTACACAGTATACAATTTTATTCACCAAGCTGATGAACATTAACTATAATTTTGTGTCACTGTTATTGTACTAGGTGAAACCACCATGCTCTGGGACGAATTTTCATATCTTAAAGGCTTGAGAGAAGACTGCAGTAAACAAAGAAGGGATTTGTCCCAGATAAGCCTAGACAAGTAATTGTGATCTAGAAGATATAGGGCTTTATAACACAAGCCTTTATTTTGGAGCAAATAAGATGGTAAGCAGCAGGTATTGGTGACACAGTCTGATTTCTCTCTCCACTTCCCAACAAATAAATAATAAAAGCAAAAAATAAAAAAGCGCCATGACTGTATCATGATGAACAATTGTGGCACCCACTATACATGTATGCAGATCAATTAGATCATTATTACAATACCCAAGATAGGGTATGATAGAAATGTAAGCCAATATTTTTTTCAAAGGGACACAGAGGAGTGATTGATTCAAGAAAAAAATGAAGTTAGTATGTTTTAGTGAAGAATTGGATTTGGAGGTATGTAGGATGAGGGAGAACAAAGTGTGAAGGACTGTGACTTCTAAAAAACACGGTAAGTGATTTTTCCATTCCTGAGAGAGAAAACAGTAGAAGGGGTGCTTTTTGAAGAGAAAGTCAGAAAATCATTTAAAGTACTTGGTACACACTAGACACTGAGAGAAATTAATTCTGTTTCATAATTTCATATAAGTTTTTCCTATGATTGAAAGAAGAGAAAACAGGTACTTCTTAAAGTCTTAAAAGAAATTCTAACGTATAATAGGGAAAACCAATTTCATAGGTTGTTTCACAAAATGTATTGTAAAGAAGATTTATACTGCCTAAATATTTTATATTATTCTTTGGAACTCTTTGTTTCATAAACAAAATATCTTATGACAACAAAAACATTTCCTGCTTATCAGTGTTCCATTTCATGATTTCTGTTGTATTATGGCTTACATATGAGGTATGACATATTTTATTCAGAGTCATTCTTCACATTTCCAAAATTTATCCCTTGCAAAGCATTTCATCAAAATATATCTATTTTCGTTTACAATTCTTTTTCAACCTTGAAAAATATGTTTTACTTTAGAGCTTAGGTAATCTCCATTCTAGACATATTTGATATTGTGTGTTGTTACTATCATATGTAAACTCAGACATCTATTTGATTTTCAGATATTGTTTCATAAATTAGTACCTATTTGACTGGTACATTATGTCCTCAATGCTCACTTATTTATTTATTTTTATTATTCCCTAAAGTATTTTGTTAAATGTCAATGTTTTATAATTAAGTTTCTGGGTTTTTTTTAAAACAGAGACAGAGAAATGAATGAGACTGAGAACAATAGTGAGAGAGAACGAGATAATTTATTGCATCAGTAAGCAAATAATCTTGAATATATTTCAAAGCAAAGTATATATGTATATATATATATATATATACACATATATATATATATAAAACTTACAAGAACTTTTCATTAGGGGAATTCCTATTGCATTAGCAAAATCATTTTAGCCACTCCATGGTGATATTACTACAAGGCTTGCAGTATTATCTTTAAATATATTCATCCACTTTGACAGATCATTTTTATTACTTACAATGTATAACTAAAATGTGTTAATACTACTGCTAATCATCAATCAATGGGAACAAAAGCCAGTGGAAAAATATATCTTCCTGTCAGGTACTCAAGTATACACTTCTGAGAAGAAGTTTCCATCTACCTTAAATGGTCTCAGGTAAGAGCTGGTCTCACTTGATTGATCCCCAGTTTTCCAGTGACCCTGACAACATGCTCAATAACACAACTAATAGTAACTTTTTCTCATTCCTTCATTCTCACAAGTCCCTCATTCCTCTTCTCTGAAGTGTGTACAAGCCCTAATCTCAGGCTCTAGTTTTGGGGGAATCCCAGGCTAAAACTATAACCTTGGGTGAGTATTCGCTGCATTGAAACTAAGCTAATCAGGAATCAGTTGTGATAAGAAGGTGTGAAGTTTCAGTAGAAAATGCTATATGATGCCAAGGTCCAGGCTTCACCCTTGGAGAGATACACTAGTGTGGATACAGGTAAGCCAAGGTTGCTGTGGCCCATAAGTACATGCAACACTAGGACATTGGCAAAAGTGACCAATCTTCTATGGAGTCATCTTTTAATATCTACACCAAAGCAAACAGACAGCAAAACCCTTCAAAAATGGCCTCCCTCTTAGTTTTCTTTAGTACAAACGGGAACATTTTATAAATTTCTCTGGAATTCTATGTGGTATAGGGTTCCTCTAATGTCTCACTTTAAGAATTAACCTTTCTCTTTCCTGGATATGTATGTTAGGCTAAACAAGGCCCAAGAGCCATAGTATTAATAAAAACAAACAAGACAACCAACAAGAGTACTAATACTTCCCCAGTTAGTTTCATTTCAAATGACCACCTAATCGAGTAGTTGTAAAGGAAAACAGTTCCAGAAAGTTCCAAAAAGCAAAACTTGAATTTTCTGCATGCCAACAACTATTTTTTTTTAAATAATCTATTTTTGGCTGCATTGGGTCTTCGTTGCTGCGTGTGGGCTTTTTCTTGTTGCGGCGAGTGGGGTCTACTCTTTGTTGAGGTGCGTGTGCTTCTTATTGTGGTGGCTTCTCTTGTTGCAGAGCACATGCTCTAGGTGCATGGGCTTCAGTAGTTGTGGCACGTGGGATCAGTAGTTGTGGCGCACGGGCTTAGTTGCTCCACGGCATGTGGGATCTTCCTGGACCAGGGCTTGAACCTGTGTCCCCTGCATTGGCAGGAGGATTCTTAACCACTGCGCCACCAGGAAAGTCCTGGCCAAAAACTATTTACATAGTATTTACATTGTATTAGGTGTCATAAGTAATCTAGAGATTATTTAAAGTATATAGGAGAATGTATGCAGGTTATATGTAAATACCACGCCATATTATATAATGGACTTGAGCATCCACAAATTTCGGTATCTTTGGGGAGTTCCTGGAATCTATTCCCTATGGATATCAAGGGATGACTGCATCATATTTTGTTTGTTTGTTTGTTTGTTTTCGGTACGCGGGCCTCTCACTATTGCGGCCTCTCCCATTGCGGAGCACAGGCTCCAGACGCGCAGGCTCAGCGGCCATGGCTCACGGTCCCAGTCGCTCCGCGGCATGTCAGATCTTTCCGGACCGGGGCATGAACCCTTGTCCCCTGCATCGGCAGGCAGACTCTCAACCACTGCGCCACCAGGGAAGCCCTGCATCATATTTTTATAAAATTTAAAGTAAAAATACTTATATCACTATTTTTAATATTATGGATTAATCTAGAGATTTAATAGATTTTAAACTATTGATAAACAACTAATAAAAATTTCAGAGAAATTTTAATAAATTTTTATTCCTTTGTATAGCTCTAAATGGTGCAAATTTAGAATTCTTTGGTGAGTTTTTTATATCTTAGTATTTTAAATCAAATGCTAAAGTTTATTTTCATTAATTAAACTACATTTATTAATCATCTTAAAAATTGTGGTGGTAAGGAATTGGAGTCAATTCATTTATTTTGTATATAGTAAATCATCACATGCCCTGCAAACTCTTTTCGGTTTTCTTCTGAACATTCAATCTAATTCTGAAGTCATTATAACACAAGCTGACTTAATATCAAAATTAAAATATATATGTGAATATATATGTATCTGAGAAGTACTCTCTGCCTGTGTTAAATGGTGCGTAAAATACCTTTATGTAATTATTCCTTTTATTTTTTGTTTCAGAGATTTCATTGGAAATGTATATGCATTATACTCATACACAGTAAAAACAAATCATTCTTTTTATGAACTAAGACAAAAATTTACTAGAATTTTACATTTTAAGCAAGGATTTTATGTAATAATAGAAGTTCTTTACTAATACTATTTGAATTACTTTACTTCAATTTAAGAAAATAAAAATATTAATACAGATTATATAATTGAGATTTACTCATAATTTGAGTTAATAGAATGTATATATATATACTCCATTTTATTTATTCTCTAATCATTCTTCTTGCTTTTCATGTCTATTTTATGAAGACTTTTTAATGGAGTTCAATTAAAAAACTGAACACGTGCCATGACAATGCATGCTGTAAGACTGTGCTTTCTTATTTAAAGCAACATGTTTACTGAGATTTAGGCTTGTCTTTTCTTAAGGAGAAAGAAAATAATTCGTGTATTACTAACTATATTCTTGTCAGTAGAAAGCGACTGTATTTTATTCATTCTCCTAAGAACATTTGATACATAAAGATACATTTTATTATTTTTTTTAGAACAGATATGGCACCTAGGGCATAGTGATGGTAGCCATACCAACAACAACAACCCTCAGCCCTAGTCAAATTTCTACCTGGATTATCTCAAAAGTCCACAATAAAGTCCTATCAGAAGGAAAGCCATGCCCATTGTGGGGCATAATAGCTTTTGAAGTCATCACTACTATCCTGAAGAGGATATCTGGATTCAAGAAAATTGCAAGGCATATGAAAAGGCAAGGAAAGACCCACTCTAAAAAGACAAGGGAATCATTAGAACCATACTTAATTATGACAAAGATAAAGGAACTGTCCAACAAAAAATATAAAACAACTATTATTAGTAATGTGTTAGTAGGTCTACGTCTTTATCCCTGTCTTGCCCCTAGGATCTTCATGACGATTTTTTTTTTTTTTTAGATTCCATATATATGTGTTAGCATACGGTATTTGTTTTTCTCTTTCTGACTTACTTCACTCTGTATGACAGACTCTTAGGTCCATCCACCTCACTACAAATAACTCAATTTTGTTTCTTTTTATGGTTGAGTAATATTCCATAGTATATATGTGCCACATCTTCTTTAGCCATTCATCTGTCGATGGACACTTAGGTTGCTTCCATGTCCTGGCTATCGTAAACAGAGCTGCAATGAACATTGTGGTACATGACTCTTTTTGAATTACGGTTTTCTCAGGGTATATGCCCAGTAGTGGGATTGCTGGGTCGTATGGTAGTCCTATTTTTAGTTTTTTAAGGAACCTCCATACTGTTCTCCATAGTGCCATATCAATTTACATTCCCACCAACAGTGCAAGAGGGCTCCCTTTTCTCCACACCCTCTCCAGCATTTATTGTTTGTAGATTTTTTGATGATGGCCATTCTGACTGGTGTGAGGTGATATCTCATTGTAATTTTGATTTTCATTTCTCTAGTGATTAATGATGTTGAGCATTCTTTCATGTGTTTATTGGCAATCTGTATATCTTCTTTGAAGAAATGTCTATTTAGGTCTTCTACCCATTTTTGGATTGGGTTGTTTGTTTTTTTGATATTGAGCTACTAAAGAATGGACTTGAGGACACGGGGAGGGGGAAGGGTAAGCTGGGACAAAGTGAGAGAGTGGCATGGACTTATATATACTACCAAATGTAAAATAGATAGCTAGTGGGAAGCAGCTGCATAGCACAGGGAGATCAGCTCGGTGCTTTGTGACCACCTAGAGGGGTGGGATAGGGAGAGTGTGAGACACAAGAGGGAAGAGATATGGGGATATATGTATATATATAGCTGATTCACTTTTTTATAAAGCAGAAACGAACACACCATTGTAAAGCAATTATACTCCAATAAAGATGTTAAAAAAATGTGTTAATGCTCTATTGTAAAAGGTGATCAATAGGCAAATTCAAATGGGCCATTTAACCAGAGAAATAAAAATTACAGGAAAGACTAAAATGGAAATGCTAGAAATAATAACCAGAGTAAGAGACATGAGAGGTGCTTTGGATGTGCTCATCTATACCCTAAACACTGTTGACAAAAGATTCAGTGAACTTGAAGATTGGTCAATAGAAATTGTTCAAACAGAAACACAAGGAGAAAAGTGAGTGAAAAAGTACCAGAAGACACTATCCAAAAGTCATGGGACATTGTCAACCCATCTAATATATGTGTAATTTGAATCTCAGAAGTGTGGGGGAGAGAAAGAGAGACAGAGAGAGAGAGAGAGAAGGGAATAGAAGAGATATATGAAGAAACAACGGCTACAAACTTCTTAAAATTAATTACACACATCAAACCACAAATCCAAGATCATAGAAAACTAATGAAATGAATATACAAACTAGCACATCCATGCAATTGAATGAATGAATAAATAAATAAAACGTCATAATAGCTAAACTGAATGAGCCCAAAATATGATTCCATACTTGCATAAATAAAAACTGGATAAATAAATACATGGAGAAGTGGCAACTCTTTCTTACAGAAGAATTTTGCCTCTTAGATATAGATGAAAACAGAAAACCCCCTTTAGAATAACTTAAGAAAAACTGTTGCAGGCAAGATCCACTGGTGGATGATAAATTTAGGGGATGAATGTGTAAGCAGAAATAGAGTATTTGCATAATCTCAAAATCTCTCTCCAAAACACTTAATAAGTTCCAAGGAAAACAGTAAGTTTATATCATGGCAGATACCACCTTAAACAAATTACTGAGATTAATATCACCAGTAACATATATAGACATAATGTAGCCCCTGATAGGACACAATAATGAAACACAACCTTCCTGCTATCTTTCTTAAATTATACATAGCCTCAATTTAAAAATAAGAAAGTAGTGAGACAAATTCAAATTGAGGGACATTCTATATAATAACTGGCCCATATATTTCAAAAGTTTCAAGGTTGTGTAAGACAAGAGAAGACTGAAAGCTGTCAAGACTGGAGGAAGTTAAGGAAGTGTGACACTAAATGCAATGTGGGATTCTGGGTTGGATCTTGGCCAGAAAAGATTATTAATGGAAAAAACCTGGCAAAATATGAATAAATTCTCTAGTTTAGTTTATGGCATTATACCAAAGGTAATTTCTTAATTTTGATAATTGATCTACAGATAGGCAAGATACTAACATAAAGGGAGTTGGGTTAAAGGTTTGTGAAAACTCCTTGTATGTATATTTTTACAACTCTCTGTAAGTCTAAAATTATCTCAATATAAAAAGTTTAATGTATATTTTTATATTAGTCAAAAATATATACATTTCACTAAGTAAATAGAACACTATATGAACAATGAGTCAAACAAATAATGACAACATCAACAATAATGAAATTTAACACTGGAACTTAAATAACAGATTTTGGTAAATAATTGGTGTTCAAGAAATGGAAAAAAAAAAAAGAAAAACACTTATAATCATGATTAAATATACTAAGCTTTGACTCGGCCAGACATGAAACTATCTCCTTAAAATAAGTTTTTCTCCCTTACAAGGAAAAAGCTTAATTTGGATAAGTAGATAACATTTATTTGAGGATGATGCTATTTGGTGATAACTCCATATGAGACACAATTTCAAGTATTAAAAAAGATAGATAGTAAAAGGTATTCAGAGGAACAAAAAATCTTAATGCTGATCCACAGGTAGAGATATATCACTTATAAGAATCAAAAATTAAGGGAGCCAGAACAAAAAATATATAAAACTATAACTGCAGAGATGAAAATCTATGTACCTAGCTAAAGAAAAGGTGGGAGAATACTTTTATTATATACGAAAACAGATATATTTACTTTTATAATTCAAGAATTAGAAAAGTGAATGTGTGGGTAACCATCAAGATAAACTACGATGCTAAATCAACATTTCAAATTCATTGTAATGTGAATTCTAAGTATCAACTTGTTTCACTGTTCCCAGAAAATAGATTATTGCCACTTGCTTACAAACACTGATGGATCTGTTTCAGTGTTCAACAAACACTTGGAGTTCAGTTCAGTGCACTGTGTAATGTGAGAAGTTAGAAAGCATGACTTGTCATAATGTAACAGAGATTTACAAGAAAAAATGTTTAGTGTATTTAGAGATATTTTATCAGAATTGATTTTTAAAAATGGACCTGCTCAGAAATGGACAATGTCTCGTATACTGAGCTAACAGGTGAACTGTGCTTGTTTATACTACAGCTGTTTGTCAGTACCTGGAAATAAAATACTAGATATGCAAACTGCCTAGAAATAAAGTGAATCTACATGAAACTTAAACTGGAAATAATGTGGCGCAATTTCAGATTTTTATTTTCTTTTGTGGAAAAACTACAAGCAGAAAATAAATCTAATTAAAATGAGGGAAAATGTATAGCTGCCCCAGTAAATATTTCTACACATTTTGGAATAACAAATAAATGATACTGGATTTATCTCATGACAGTATCAAAAGCCAATCTGGAAATATGTCCTCAAAATGAAACAAGGGCACCTGAATGAGGGGAAAAATTAAGAGTATGATGTTTCTGTGTCAAGTATTGCCTGGCTTTTCTTCTATTGCTTTTGTATGTCAGCGCGTTTTTAAAAAAATGGGGAAAAGAGATCAATTGGAATGAGTCATTAGTTCTTTAAATGAATCATCGCAAATTTCATTCATTAAAATATTCCCAACATTTCAAACACCAGACACTTTGAAGACAGTCAGTAACTATGAATCGAATGGTCAGTTTCCCTTTTTGACTAGATTTATATTAACTCTTCTTGCATATTAAAATATTGTTTCTAAATTATCTACCCCAAACTTCAGGGTTGACGGTACTCAAGCCTTCCTATTCCTGATATTAGTTTATCTTTGCTTTCCTTAATTCCCTCTGTTAGAGTTCTAATTGGGGGAAACATGCTTTAAGAGGCTAATGCAAAGAAGAAATATATAAAAAAATATAGGAGCAAGAGGGAGGAGATATGCGGATATATGTATACATATAGCTGATTCACTTTGTTTCAAAGCAGAAACTAACACACCATTGTAAAGCAATTATACTCCAATAAAGATGTTAAAAAATATATAGGAAATATAGAGAACTGATGGTGTTTGGTAAAGATTTTAAAAATCACTGATTTTTAAGATGTAATACTAATAGCTGTGCAGTCATAATTAAACAGAAGTAGGATATTATCTACTATTTATGCAAATATTCTATAAGCAGCACTAACAAGAATTTCACTATTTTCTAATATTTGCATTCTAAATTTGAAAACTGTTCATGGTTTATGATTAGGTGACACCAGTATATGCAATATTAGTCACACAAAGAAGAGAGGCTGTCTTTGAGGGGGTGGAGTAGAAGGAGGGTGGAATGCATCCACCATGTTGAAATTAACAATCAATGATTCATGCCTTAAGCCCCAGAGAATGGCGTTAGCTCAGACTTTGCAGATAGGGAAAGCAAACCTGTTCCCAGAATAGGTATCCATCCTCTTCAAAGATGAGAGAGGCTCACTATGGTCAATTTTTCAAGTGGTCTTTTGGTCTCTTTTTAGGGATAGTGCCATATTAGGGTCTGACCAGTTAATTATTCAGAGGCAGCAGCAGCTAGGTCGGATATTCTGGAGTCCAAGCCTTTGGGTCCAAATGTAGGCTCCAACCTTGCCATTCTGTTTATGTAAGAAATGAGCCAGTTTTGGCTTAACTGATATCAAAGCCTGGTTAAAATCTACTGGCAGAGCAATTGAGCTGCAACCTTGTGCCAAGAACAATCTGGGCTTCACCTATGAACAGGGATGGCATCCTTTTCACCCACCAGGAAGGGAGTGGACAAGTCCCAAATCCCCACTTTACCACTGATTTTCTTAGAACATCCTTTGTACCACTTGTTTTAGTTGGGTAATACGAGAAACAGGTATCAAGATGGCATTAGACACTCAAGAGGTACAAGAGATTTACTGGGGTAAATGCCTCTGAAGGAAAAGAAGAGAGGGCTTAAGGAGGTTGGGAGAGCCATGAGACTACAATGAAGATCTGATCTTTGTGAAGGAGAGGGAAAAAGGAAAGGAAGCTTTTAGACTACAAAATTGATAAATCTTGGGGCAGGCCACCCCAAAATATGCCAAGGTGGCATATTGATTATTTTTTTTACCATCTTTATTAGAGTAAAATTGCTTTACCCTTGTTAGTTTCTGCTATATAACAAAGTGAATCAGCTATACATATACATACATCCCCGTATCTCCTCCCTCTTGCGTCTCCCTTCCACCCTCCCTATCCCACCCCTCTAGGTGGACACAAAGCACTGAGCTGATCTCCCTGTGCTATGCGGCTGCTTCCCACTAGCTATCTATTTTACATTTGGTAGTGTGTATATGTCCATGCCACTCTCTCACTTCGTCCCAGTTTACCCTTCCCCCTCCCTGTGTGCTCAAGTCCATTCTCTATGTCTGCATCTTTATTCCTGTCCTGCCCCTAGGTTCATCAGAACCATTTTTTTTTTTAGATTCCATATATATGTGTTAGCATATGGTATTTATTTTTCTTTTTCTGACTTACTTCACTCTGTATGACAGTCTCTAGGTCCATCCACCTCACTACAAATAACTCAATTTCATTTCTTTTTATGTCTGAGTAATAGCCAGGACGTGGAAGCAACCTAAGTGTCCATCGACAGATGAATGGATAAAGAAGATGTGGCACATATATACAATGGAATATTACTCAGCCATATTGATTACTGTGAATTAAAGTTACTTGAGAAAAAGCTGGTACAAGAAGAAAACTCTGACCCCCCTCTGTTCTCTTTGACAGCAGGAAACAAAGCTCCAATGGGAAAGTGTCCTCCCTATGCTGGGAAGATGGATGGCATCCTTATCATCAGCAAGAGGGAATTCAAGGCCAAGAAAGCTGTATAAACAAATTTTGTTACTTCTTCATTAATTTGCTACCCCAAGAAAAACCCCTTTGTTTTGTCAAATCTTCACAAACAATTGATTCTTTGTCTAAAAAGACATATAAACAGCCTGCTTTAGTCACTTCTTAGGTTCTATACCTATGGGGTCTCTGAATGTACGAAGTTAAATTTATTTATTTTTCTCCTGTTAATCTGTCAATTTGATTATGAGATCAGCCAAAAGAACCTAAAAGCATAGAGGAAAAATTTTCCTCCCCTACACAATGCAATATGAAGAAAATTTGGCAAGGCTTATATAGGGAGTCCTCGAGCAAAAATCACCTATCAGAGGAAGCCCACAGCTCACAGGAATAGACATACGATACCATCCCGCTGTGCTTGGTCACTGGTTGGAACAACCATGGGAAGCATGTTCTAAGCACCACCACAGTGAAGAATTCACATTATGGCAGCAGGGCCCATTGATCCATATTTCTCCTCACAGTAGGATAAATAAGACTACCATGGACTAGCTCATTTGAAGCCACCAGAACTGATGATGGCAAACAGAAGCAACAAAAAACAGAAAAAAAAAATATATGTTAGGAAGTATAAGAATCTTCAAAGCAAAAAGGACTTATACGGTCAAGATCCCAGAGAGAAACGAAGCAGAGAGGGGAGTACAAACTTCGATTCTGATTCTGCCCTCAGGGTACCTCCTAATATAAAGCAGCTCTTTCATTCTCAGTGCACCTGAGAAAAAGCAGCTGTTACAAGTTTAAGAGGTGGAACAAAAGTGACAAATCTGGTGCATGGGGGATTTTGAATATCAGTGCCTGCCAAGAGATGTTTATAAAATAGAAAACCAGCGGTAAAAAAGGGATATTTTGAACAACTGCATGCCAAAAAGTTTGAAAATGTAGATGATATGGACAATCCTTGAAATAACACATGTACTTATCTTTCCAAAACTGACACAAGTAGAAACTGAAAATCTGTATTCTCCTAAATATATATAACATATTTCATCCTTAATTTAAAACTTTCCCACAAATTTCAGGACCAGATGTCTTTCACTGGTGAAATTTTCCCTATGATCTGGTTTATGGGAAAAGACACTTTGAACTTTAAAATCCAGAGACATCTGTGCCTACTCTAAAAGAAACAGCTCTGTTTTAGAACAATATACGCCTGTATGTTTAAGAATTCTGATTACTGATTACAGAGGCTCTGTATCTCAGGAAAAATAATAAACAAATATAACACTTCAAAGGTCCATATACTCCGTGCCAGACACTTATGAAATAACAATAAGAGTATTATAATATGTAAGGAATCTACCTAAATTCAATTAAAAAATAGACATCACGCATATATCTGTATCAATTAAAGAAACTGAACCTATAGTTAAAATCTTTCCTGTAAATAAAACTGCAGACCCAGATGACTTCAACAGTGAATTCTACCATTTAATGAAGAAATAATAAATACCAGTTCTTCAAAAATTCTTCCAGAAAATAGATGGGGTAGAACTATTTCCCAAATATTTTTACAAAAGCAGTAATATTCTGATATTACACTGGTAGAGGAACATATCATGAGCAGAAAGACCTCATCAGGAAAAATAAAGAAACAAAAACTACAGCAAAATATTCCTGGTGGTCATAATATGAATTAAAATATGGTTTTATCCAAACAATAATCTAAATCTGTAATGTCCAAAATCTGGAATAAACAAATGTCTAACACAAAAGAATGAACTACTGATACATGCAACAACATGGATGAATCTCAAAAGCATTAAGATATGTGAAATAATTTAGATACAAAAGACTGCAAATGGATTGACTGTATTTTTATGACATTCTAAGAAAGGCAAAGTCTATGAAGTAAGATCAGATGTGAAAGGACAGACTTGGAAGGGGAGACATGACTGCAAAGAAGCAGGAGTGGACATTTTAACTTGATGGAAATGGTCCAATTATAGTGATGTAAAATTATAGTGATGGTTGCATGACTATATATATTTTTCAAAACTTTTTAAATTGTACAAATATAATTGATAAATTTTGCATGTTTTTACATCTAAAATAAATATATTTTTAAAGCATAATGCCTTTAAGGGTTTGCTTGAACAAACTTTTAATTTTATACATAATATGACTTGGGAAAACATAAATCTAAGCATTCTAAATTAAAAACAGCATCATAGATCAGGCTACTTAATACAGCTAGGTTAGCAGTTTCTCCATTTCTCCAGACCCAGTGTATACTAGCCTGACATTCTAAAACCTACTCAAAATAGTTTTTCGGAACATAGTGAAGGGCTTTTTTATTTCATTCGTAGAAGAAATATGGTTCTTAGCTAAAGAAATAATTCTGAACATTTAGTCTAAGGAATGAAACAAGGGATTTTCCAGGAGACCATATCAAAGGATAGGAAAAGCTAATACAACTTAAATGGGGAGAACTAAGTGAGTTTGAACATTATAGCTTCTCTCTCTCTCTCTCTTTCTCTCTCTCTCTCTATATAGCCTCTATATATGTGTATGTGTGTGTATATATATAGCCCCTCTCTATATATATATCATGAATATAATATAATCAAATCTTTTTGTAATTTTCCTGAAAGCAAGTTAGTTAATTTATGCTGACAGAATGTCAAAACAAAGTCTGTAGTAAACAGATACAATTCTCACTGTGCTTTGGTATTCTTCCACATTTTATCATTTCAAATATGTTTTTTAACATTCTAATTATAAGACATTTTTTTAAAAAACTACTGAAATTAGAATTTCCTATGTGGAAGAACAGTGTGGATTTGACAAGAAGAAAACTATGAACTCTGAGCTGAAGCTCATTCTGTATTTGGATTTCTGTTCCCAATGCAAGTGGTAAATTTCTTCTGCCTTTCTCACATAACAATTAGTGTTGTTATTGGATGCTTTATCATAAGCTATGTACATCAATTATCATCCAAACCATCTAAAACTGCAAAATGAATGACTGTAGTATACTGTAATTTATTGATTAAAATTTTCATTTTGTGTGTCCTACTGCTGAATATAGGATGAATTCATCCTACTTATGATATTTATTCTACTGGTGAATGCAGTCCTTTGCTCCACTGAGATGTCACATCCTGCAGGATATCATGTTGAGCTGGAAAAATCTAAGAATAGAGATGATTTGAGTGAACGTAGCATTGTAATTCTTGCACATTCTTCTTTGCCAATACCATGCATGAGGATTTAGAGTTAATAAAATAAAGAAAAACCATTTGTCAGTTTAAAAAGAATAAGATGGAATGTACTGTTAATATCACACTGACATGATAAAAAGTCCTCAGTCAAAGATCTAAACACTAGGAAACCTAAAAGTTATATATAGTGTTCTTTAAATGTGCATTTTTGGAGATAAATATATAAAAATATAATCTTCAAAAATCAAACAACCCATATGCTAAGTGAATGAAGAATAATGCTGATAATATACTTGTGCAAAGGATTTAACTGGTTAAAGAGAGCAGACAAAAAGAAATATGAGCATTGTATAGGACTATGTATGAGTTAAGTACAGCAAAAATTTACTAGAGCAAGCAGCATGGAATCCTCTCCTTCTGTTTTGCTCCCATTATAATAATAAGGATACAGCTGGGTTTTAGAATCCAATTTTTTTGCTGATGAATGTAGAAAGGCAGTATTTAAATATTGATACACAATGAAGTGGACCAGTATTAAGAAGGAGAAGGAGAAGGAGAAAAAGAAGGAAAAGAAGAGAAGGAAGAGAAGGAGGAGGAAGAAAAAGGAGAAAAAGAAAGAAAAATCACCATAGGCGTCCTATGTTAAGATTATTGGGCATTTGCTACAGACCTGTGCAAGAAATGCTGGTAATACACAGGTCTGTTGATCTTACTTATGAATGAGAAAATAAAATGCTTTTATTTGTTCTATATTTCTCTTCCTCTTTCTCTTTCTATCTCTCTCTTTCTATATGCTCCCCCTCTTCTTACAAACCCTTATTATCACACGATGGCTGCAAAATTGCCAGGCATCATACCCTCACAATGTAATGTCTAAATGTTGAAAGGGGCATTTTTAAAATTCTCTTTTAAATGTCAAATGTTATTCATAGAGTATGTTGGAAGGTTATTTTATCCTAGATTCTAAAAGCTTTTGAATGTCAAGTGTTTTGCTTTCAGAATATGAGCTAAGTAAGTATTCACACATTTCAAAGAACTGAGATATCCACAAAACTAGAACAACAAAGTAGTAGTCATCATGAAAAATTTGTTTTTAAATCATTGGTAGGGTTTCAGAATGTGAATCATACAGAAAATATGTTCTATATCATTTTCAGTACAAGAGGAGAAATAACTGTAAACTAGTTTTCTCCAAATTTAAGTTTTAATAAATATACGGCCCAGTAAATGTGCCTGGAAAAATACTTCATTGCCAGTGAAGCTTGAGAAATATAATTCATATTCACTTATTTAGAATTCCTGGCAGCCGTGCTATAGAAAACATTTTAATGTTTTCAACCCACAGAAATAGTGTATTTATGTATGTGATAATTGTTAACAAAATATTCCTTTAATTTATGAAATAATAATCTTTAAGAATAAAATTTCTACCAAACTTTGAATTAAATATGAAATTGTCTTATGATGATGATGATTCACTAAATATTGCATGTTTTCCACCCTCATTACATATTTGCTGACAGTCATAACTAGATTGACGATAATATATTAACAAATGGTCTAAACCTAAATGTCCATTGACAGATGATGGATAAAGTAGATGTACATATACACAATGGAATATTTCTCACCATTAAAAAGAATGAAATAATGCCATTTTCAGCAACATGGATGGACCTGGAGATTATCATACTAAGTGAAGTAAGTCACAGAGAAAGACAAATATCATATGACATCACTTATACGCAGAATCTAAAACAATGATACAAATGAACTTATTTACAAAACAGAAACAGACTTACAGAATGAACTTACAGTTACCGGGGGGTAAAAAAAGAATAGATACATGTATATGTATAACTGAATCACTTTGCTGTACACCTGAAACTAACACAACATTGTTAATCAACTATGCTCCAATATAAAGTAAAAAATAAATAAGATTAAAACATTAATAAATGACTTGTTAGTGGACTAGACTATGTTGCTAAGAATTTTTCTATTTTGTTAATATTTAAACAAATCAATGTATAAAAGCACCTATTCATGATCTCTTCTGGAGACCATATTTTAATGAGTGCTTTAAGGTCTTTCATTTTTAAAAAAATAGGAAAGTTAAAAATTAGATTTTTTCACTTGTTGAATCAAATTAAGTACTTTATATTTTCTCTAAAATATAAATAAGAAATGGAAACCCTAGAAGTGAGAAAAAGAATTTCTGAAAATAAAAATTTATTGGGTAGGCTTAGCCAGAAAAACATGACAGAAGAAAGAATAAATGAACTTGATGATAGAACAATAGAAATTACCCAAGAGAAATAACAGAAAGAAACAATATTGCAAATAATAATAACTGGAGCCTCAAGGACAAGTTAGATGGCATCATATGGTCAAAAGTGCACGGAACTAACACAGCATTGTAAAGCAATTATACTCCAATAAAGATGTTAAAAAAAAAAACAGTGCATGGAATGGGAATGACAGATGAGTGAATAGGACAGGAAAAAAAAAACAGAACAAAAACACCTTGAAGATGTCATGGCTGAAAATTTCCCAAATTCTTAGGAGAAAAATTTTTATATAGAAGTTTTAAAAATGCAAATAAAACCGAAGGAGACCACCATAGTCTGGGTGTTTAAAGTCAGAGAGAAAGAACAAATTATGATAGCAGCAAAAGACAAATGACATATACAGTGAAACAACAATCCAATTAATGAGTGAATCAAAAATGATGGAAGCTAGAAGGGAGCAGACATCTTTAAACTGATGAAAGAAAAAAAATAATGTCAACCCCAAATTCTAATTTCAGTGACAATATAATTCATGACTGAGAGTAAAATAAAGACATTTTTTGATAAAAAGAAAACCAAGAGAGTCAGTTACCAGAAGAACTGAACTAAAAGAAAGGTAAAGGAAGTTGTTCAGCTAAAAGGCAAATGGTATCAGATGGTTTAAATCCCCAGGAAAGAACAAGGAGCATAAGAAATGGTAAATACATGGATAAATGCAAAAACCCTTCTTTATTTGGACAATTTCTATTTTTATAACACATATAATTGACAAAACTTAAAATTATAACACTGTCTTGTGAGCTTTATCATGTAAGCTTATGGGTTACACATGATGATGATTATAATGTAAAGATAGGTTGTAGTTTTGCCAAGTTTTAAAATAAAATTATGGTTACTGGGGGGTAAGGTGGGGAGGGATAAATTGGAAGATTAGGGCTGACACATACATACTATTATATGTAGAATAGATAACTAATAATGACCTACTGTATAGCACAGGGAACTCTACTCAATACTCTGTAATGGCCTATATGGGAAAAGAAGCTAAAATAGAGTGGATATATGTATATGTATAACGGATTCACTTCACTGTACACCTGAAACTAACACAACAGTGTAAATCAATTATACCCCAATAAAACTGAGTCAGAGCACGGAATAAAATAAAAACTCTCCAAATAATTTTATGGAGTTTGTAATAAAAATACTCAAAAATGAAATTATATTTAAAGGGTGTCTCTTATAGACCATACAAAAGTGGGCTTTGTTTTATTTATCCACTCTGAAAATCTCTGCCTTTGATCAGAATGTGTAGTCCATCATTACATGTATGTAATAACACATACATATATATGGGTAACTATTGATATGGTTGGGCTTATGCCTACTATTTTAGATCTGTTTTCAATTTTTTCTCCTCTGTTTCTTTCTTTTTTGCTGTTTCTCTGCTGTCCCTTTCCAGTCTGGTTTTGATTATTTGAAAATTTTCTTAAGTAGAACTTTAATTTGCATGTTGTATTTTGGGAGTGGTTACTCCAGGGTCTATATAGTATATCCCCAGGAGGTCTCAGAACTGAAGATATTCTGTCTACCAAGATATAATAAAATAAACTAAATTTCCTAATTTTGTTTCACATGCACAATCATACACAAAATGTGAGGGAAATGTATATCCCATAATAATATTTATTAAAATTATTTTTTTCCCATCAACATTCTGTACCCACCATATTTCTCTTATAACTTTCCTTTTACATACCAAAATTTTTTCTCTTCCCTTCGATTTTACCTGGTATCTATCTAGCCCCCCCACTTCTTCTGATTCTATCTCATAAAGTCCCCAAACAATTTTGCACTTCAAGGATTCTCCTAGAGTGGATTATAGTGAGGGAATAAAGAATAGAAGGGAATAGAGGCTGTTCTCCTTAGTGGACAAGTAAAGGAGAAAACAGCTAAAAACAACTGTGCATTCATTACTTTGCATTCATTTCCAATAAACATTTTTATAAAATAATACAGAATTATTTTATATGTAGGTAGTTTCAGTTCTTACTTAACTTAAATTTTACTTCTATGGATGTAATTTTACCTGCGTGAGTTGTTATTATTGTTATGGATGTAAGTTTATCTGCGTGAGTTGTTGTTATTGTTACGGTTATAATCCAGTCATATTTCTAGGGTATGTCTATTTTTGGCCTTTTAATTATCATAGTTGCTTGGATTGTAGTTGCTTGGATTATAGTGATTTGACACACAGTGGTCTGCACACAATTTTTATCTTACATATGAGAACGATTCAAACTAAGTATGTTGTGAATTTTTACTTTATTTTGAGTTCTCCTATTACAAATTTTTCTGTATATTGGCTCTTTTTCCTATTCTTATAAGTCATTTTTTCCTCATATGTTTATCCCCTTGAACTTCTTTTCTATATTCTGGTAATGCTA
Source organism: Monodon monoceros (assembly GCF_005190385.1). Classification (NCBI taxonomy): domain Eukaryota; kingdom Metazoa; phylum Chordata; class Mammalia; order Artiodactyla; family Monodontidae; genus Monodon; species Monodon monoceros. Next base: position 19,007,946 of record NW_021703785.1, on the reverse strand, counting down.
TTCAAGTTTGTCTTACATATTATTGATTTGATTTTTCCACAAAATCACCTCTCTTCTACCCAAAGACTAATTTTCTCAGTTCTAGTTTTTCCATTGACCTCTACTATTGCTCAGTTCACTTGCAAGCCTTCCTCATTACTTCCTAGTCTTGCTTTCTCAGCTTACTGTCTTTTTACAGAGGCAAGTTATTTTATACTGATTTGAGAGTGACAGTCTCCTGAAATGTCTTCCTGCTTCTAAATGATTCTGTTTTAGAAGTATCTGCTTCTTCTGGGTCTCCTAGATTTATTTGGCCTTCCCTTTTATTTATTAAATGTTTCTAATTAGCTTTCTTCTAACCTCATTACAAATTTTGTGAAATGGTGATGTATGTCTAAATAATTAAACCACATTTCATTTTGAATTATAGAACATGTAATACAGGAAAATGATATAAGGCCATGATTACAAAAATAGACAACTGTGTGAAAGATGTGGGAAAGGAAAACTCTACTAAACTTTTTGTATCATAAAATTCATATTGTATGTGACTTGGACATTTAAATCAATGCAGGAGGAGCAGTTCTGCTCAGTGTTATCTGGTATATTCTTTAAAGTATACTTTCACCTTGACAGTAGATTCGAATATTTCCTAGTCTAATGCCTATTATACCGCAGTTTTCACCCACTCTCTTCCATTCGTGTCTTGTTTTTGTCCCCTCTTCATGGGTCTTTTTTACTCTACATAAGCAAAACATGTAGAAAATATTAATATATAACTTCTGCTGTTCTTGAATTACTCTTCTTCCTTACATCATAGGTTACCTACAATCCCTTTCCCTAAAAATACCCCTATAATCCACACACATTGCTGTTTATTGCTATAAATTCCCATAATGCACAGTGTTTTAATCAGTGTTTCATTAACTGATTAAGTGAAGTTATTTTCTTTTATTTCAATATTTTGATTATCAAATATTATGGTAGAATTTGAGGTGGTGAAGAAAGCAGTTCTTTGCCTCACAGAGTAATGAAGGAGACTAGATTTTCTACACAAAAGTAGACTGGATTTTAAAGTCAGGGACCAGATGGTAGGAGAGACATTAAGTACCTTCTTACCTATTTAATATGGTATCTCTTTCATAGAGTAAAGCCTGGGTATGGCAAAAGCAAATGCCTAGGTTGACTTTACCTCCATCCCATTCCATCTGCTTTTTAATTAGTGTCAATCCCATCTAGATTTTGGTATTAATTGCTTATGAGTATTGGCTTCTAATGCTATTGAGAGTGTTGGCCTTCTTCTGTATTTGCATAGATTTTTTTAATGATAAGTCAGTAGTGGATGAATTAGTTAAATTCCATTTTAAACCTGAGAAGGATGCCTGTTAGATTTTAAAGGTTGGATAATAAATTATTCAGTGAAGTAGTACAAATTATTAATTAAAAATCCATGTGAGATAAAGGTAACTTCGTATATTCTTCCAACTAACAGTTTAAGTGCCTACCATATGCCGGGCATGTTTTGATTTTTATGGTGGACCAAGAACACATGTTTTTAGCTTCATGACATGTAATATTTATGGGGAAGCAGATAAAATATAATCACACAAAAGGAAAAATTTAACTCTGGTTAGTACAATAAAAAGTGTGGTGTATGGTAGCATATTATGAGTGGATATGGTCTAGTTGGGGATCTCAGAGAGAGTAAACTGACATATAAAGGATGAATTGGGGCCAATTATCACAGGAAAGAGGAAATCGCGACAAGTATGGATGCACAAAGGTCTGGGGTGGAATGTAGCATGGTATACTAAAACTGGTAGAAAGAGAGTGAGGTGGATTACTACTGACAAAGGGGATACCCGCTAAAAATGCTTGGGGAGTCTTATTGGTTATGTTAAATACTTTAATTATTTTAAGAGAAACTTGATGCCATGACATTAAAAATTTAGTTTTTAATATGACTATATTATCTAGAACTGTGGTTTCCAATATATTAGCTACTGTGCTTGTCAATAAAGTTGCACTAGTTGTTTCTAACTGTTCAATAGCTACATGAGGCTGTTGGCTACCATACTGGACGGCACAAATATAGAATATTTTCACTATGGTGAAGGTTCTACTGGACACTGCTAGTCTAGAGAATACAGTGTGAAGTACATAGGAACCCAGATGGGTAGAGTGAACCCAGCAGCAAGGTGTGTGGTTCCCCAGGTAAGAGACAGTAGGAGTTTAGTGTGTGTATTAGTTTACTAGGGCTGCTGTAACAAAGTAGCACAAACTGCGTGGCTTAAAACATCAAAAATTTAGTGTCTCAAAGTTCTGGAGGCTATAAGTCTTAAATCAAGGTATAGGCAGGATCATGCTCTCTCTGAAGGCTCTAGCAGAGAATCTGTTCCATGCCTTTCACTTAGCTTCCAGGGTTGCCAGCAAGTTTTGGCATTCCTTGACTTACAGACATATCACTTCAATCTCTGCCTCTGTCATTGCATGACCTCTTCTCTGGGAGTCTATGTGTTTTTGTCTCTTCTCTTCTTATTAGAACCCCAGTAATACTGGATTAGAGCCCACCATAATGACCTCATCTTAATTTAGTTACATTTACAAAGACACTGTTCTCAAATAAGATCACATTTATAGGTACACAACATTAGGACTTAAGCACCTCTTTTGGTGTGGGCAGAATCCAACCCATAACAGTATGGAGTGAAGAGAAGTCGACAGATATGAAGAATATTTAAGAAGCAGATTAAATATAGAGAGGAGTCAACGAAAAGTATATTTTAAAGAAAGTTATTAGAAGGACTTATTCATAAGAGTTGCTCAAAGATCATCAGTTCTATCCCTTATACAAATAACAAAATTTAGCCTATATATATAGGTCACTGGTCAGAAGATGATCAGGACACTTTTTAAAGAGCTCCAGACCTTGGAGGCTGGGGGTGGAGGGGTTGTAAAACATTGTGTTCTTTTCTTTCACCTAAATTTCTAACTCTCTGAAGTTGGAGACAGAAAAATCAAAGAATCCTATGCCTGACTCTTTCCTGGGAAATTCTGAAAATCAGAGGCCAGTTTCATCTCCCTGTAACAGAGATGGGAGAGTTAATGTGAGATGACCAACATGGGGCAAAGCTATGTGTTTTCTGTGGGCTTACCTAGGTCCTCTGGAAAGAACTCAAGTTAGAAATTTTTTGAAAAACCCTACCCAAGAGGACTGGCTTTGGAAAAGAGGCATCAAAAGGAAGGGTTGATCTCAGATCAGGACATGAGGGAGACATATATGATCTACAGGGGAATTAACAACAAACAGTAAGTTTAGCTCCCAGATAACAAAGTTCCAAAGAACCTACAAAAGTAACCCACAAGAGAAAAATGTATTTGAACATTTGCAATTCAGGATGTATGAATGGATATCTGATGTGAAATATGCAGGACACTCTCTAATATAAAAATATTAGAAAATATGCACTGATAGTGTGTAGGTACTATAGAGATCTTCCATGTTAGACTTGAAGTCCATCTCTCTCTTGCCTTAACAAATATACATCTTCTACCCAGCTGGAAAAAGGAATTCTACTTGCTAGGGTCATTTCAAGTTTTGGAAATTATGAACATTTGTCCATAAAATACAATGAATTTGATAACATCCTTCATCAAGTTCTGAAAATTTAATGTGGAGACCCAATGTGCATTGGGTGTTAAGGACTGGAAAAGTCACTCATAACTTGTGAACTTTAATATGTAGTGCATGAAATAGATGTGATGCAGGAGATATTTAAGCTACCATAACTTCCATTCAATAATCTGCCCAAGACATGTCTATATATCTGGATAACTCAAAATAAAACAAACATAGCAAAACTAGCAAACATCAGGAATACTTTCAACATTTGCATATCATCTGGAGTGATTTGAAACAGGATAATATTCTATTTCTTATGAAAACTTTTATGGCAGTCAGTTCTACTATTCATTTGTTTAATTATTATCTAACAAATATTAATCAACTATAATGTGTCAAGCACCTGTTTATTCAGTGCATTCTCCATGGACCTGCTGATTACAGGGACTTTTTAAAAAATTCTCAGTGACTTTCATGCAAGAGTCTGGCATCCTGCTGTAATTTGTTTCTTTATTTCTAGCTAACACGTGTTCACTTCCATAATTTTAGTTTTAGTTCCTTGTCCATTACATTCATATCATATTTAATTCTTACATCAAAACCATTTGATAAAAAATATTATAATCTCATTTAGAGATGGGCAAACATATGTTCAGAAAGGCAGGTGACTTTCTAAACGCTGTTAAGTAAAACAGGGATTAGATACAACACAGATTCATTCCGTAGTCTTACTTCTTAATTTCACGTGCAATATCTTGTTTTTGATCTATTCTAATTCTGACTCTATCTTGGATATGTTCCAACTTTTGTGACAATAACTCTCCCATCTAAGCTCATATCTGATCCCTGTTTTCACATTCAGAACCAATCTGTGTGGGTTTGCTTCTTTGTTTTCAGAACTTGGATAGACTGCTCCCTTACTTCTCATGCCTCTTCTTGTCTTCGATGCTCATTTCCATGACTACATTCTGCCATTGTCCTATGAAATTCTAATGAAAGCAGCTGAAGGCATGAGGGACAATCAGTTCTTACAGATCATTTTTGACATCTGCTATGATGAAAAAGAAAATGTCCCATCTTAAAGAATACACCATTTATCAAGGAAGATAACTGTTAAATCAAAAATAATACAATGAAGCAAAATATGGTAGGACTAAAAAAGATACATACACGTGTTATTGTTTTCTCTGGATATGTGCTCAGGAGTGGGATTGCTGGATCATATGGTAGCTCTATTTTTAGTTTTTTAAGGAACCTCTATACTGTTCTCCACAGTGGCTGTACCAATTTACATTCCCACCAACAGTGTAGGAGGGTTCCCTTTTCTCCACACCCTCTCCAGCATTTATTGTTTGTATACTTTTTAATGATGGCCATTCTGATGGGTGTGAGGTGATACCTCATTGTAGTTTTGATTTGCACTTCCCTAATAATTAGTGATGTTGAGCATCTTTTGATGTGCCTCGTGTCCATCCATATGTGTTCTCTGGAGAAATGTCTGTTTACATCTTCCACCCATTTTTTTAATTGGGTTGTCTGTTTTTTTGATATTGAGCTTCAGCAATCTTACTCCTGGGCATATATCCAAAAAAAATGATAATTCAAAAAGATACATGTACCCCAATGCTCATTGCAGCACTATTTACAATAGCCAGGACACAGAAGCAACCTAAATGTCCATCGACGGAGGAATGGATAAAGAAGATGTGGTACATATACACAATGGAATGTTACACAGCTATAAAAAAGAATGAAATAATGCCATTTACAGCGACATGGATGGACCCAGAGATTGTCATATTGAGTGAAGTAAGTCAGACAAAGACACATATCATATCGCTTATGTGTGGAATCTGAAAAAATGGTACAAATGAATCTATTTACAAAACAGAAATAGAGTCACAGATGTAGAAAACAAACTTATGGTTACCAAAAGGGAAAGTGGTGGTGGGGAGATAAATTGAGAGATTGGGATTGACATATACACACTACTATATATAAAATAGATAACTAATAAGAACCTACTGCATAGCACAGGAAACTCTACTTAATACTCTGTAATGAACTATATGGGAACAGAATCTAAAAAAGAGTGGATATATGTATATGTATAACTGATTCACTTTGCTGTAGAGCAGAAACTAACACAACATTGTAAATCAACTATACTCCAATAAAAATTAATTTAAAAAGACACACATGTGAAAGAAATTTTTAGAAGTTACATCACCATACTTTCTCATTATTTCTTTTATTCTTTGTACCATACAATTTAGAACTTAATATATGCTGCTTAGAGTTATTTTCTTTTGTATTATTGTTACTCTTGTCTTCCTAACTAAATTACAAATAAAGTGAGACTTTTAACCTAACTACATACCTAAGATAGTGCTAGATAACTATGAAACACTCACTGTACATTTGTTGATTGATCATCACAATTAAGTGTTAATGATATATTCTTTGGAATCAAATTTTCACAACAGACTAATGTAATCTTTAAATATTAAGTAAATATTCTTAAACCAAGTGAGTATTTAAAAATGAATTCCATATCCACAGATTTGAATTTCACATAGAAATATAAAATATTTTTGGCATATTTTGTTAACTTAAAATTATCAAAAGTTATAAAATAAATGATATAAGATCCACATGTTTAGAAAGAAAAATTTTGGAAGCCAACATTGTAGAAATTAAGATGCCTGATTTATAAAAGTATTTAGAACATTAGAAGAATACTTTTAAGTCATGAATAATAATGAATAATGTGAAACTTATTATCTTTCACAAAAGTATAAGCCAAAGAGCAGCTGCTCTAGTCAGAGTCATCAACATGCCATGAAATTTATAAAAGAGGGGACTTGTCAACAGTATGTGTCATGGTCTGTTTGAACACAGCTGCAGTTGGGATTTTCAAGCTGACGCCCATCTGGATAGGACTATGATGCCTTCCTGAAAGATTTTCAACAGAGCCCAAATGACCAACAGAGTAGGTCAAAATAGAAGGACAGATGGTAAAATAACTGAAAAAGACTTGACAATTTTCAACTGCAAAAAAAAATCTTACTCCAATGATTTCCTAAAATTACCCTAGTATATGAATTTAATGCCCCATAATAAAGAACTTGCTTGAGGTTTTGAGGAAAAGGGAGCTATAGGTGAATAATAGACGGAAGTGTTCTTTTTTTAATAATATTTAGAGTCCATAGCACTATTCCTGACTTTAGGATCTGCAGAGTCATTAAGAAGATCCCCTTAGGAGCCAATTGTTTAGTCTCTGCTTTCAGCTAAAATTTATCTTTAATGTGATTGCAGACTAGACACATATTTAACATTTTAAGTGATAGTTTCTAAACAAAATGTGCAAATTTAAATCTCTGACTTTCACATTCTAACACAAAACCAATATTTTGTAAATATTCTAGGTATCAGATTTGAATTGAAAGCTCATATTATATATTGAATACATACTGCATAATAAAATAACTTAGCACACATTTTTAAACCACTAAAAAATGCATGTTATAACTATATGTTTTATATATATAGAAAATACATGAATTTTCTCTGCTATAAATTATGAGATAAAAAATGTATACTTCATGGTTTTTGTGTGTGATTATACAGTATAAGCTTATTTTTTTGTTAAGGCAACTAGAATCTACCTAGAAAACTGCTGGAGCATTCATATATTATTAGCATAATTCAAAATATTATAATTTTTCTATTTAAAATACTGCATTTGAATCCCATCTTATATGTACATTATGCTATACAATTTACATATTAAAAATTCCAAAATTACTAAAATAAACAATTTTCCTAAATATAAAAGTTTCTTTCATAATTTTACACATTGTAAACCCATTTATTTACGATATAGTTTCATAGCATTCACTGAATTTACACACTTTAATACTTGTCGGGCATTTTGTCATCTGCACTGAAACAATGTTTGTATTTATGTAAATTTAGAATAAGCTATAACTCTACTGATTACTATTTTTATTATTTTTTGAAATAGCACTAGAACTTATGAAGCTGTGTATCTGTTTCAACAATATTACTATTTCTCAAATTGTGACAACCTTTAGTGCTTGCACAATATTTTCTGACCTTCCTCAATAGTTGCAAACATTTACCTTTTGAGGGAGCAAAAGGCTTTGGAGAGAAAAAAAAACCATAAACCAACTAATCTATACATTCAAATCAACAAGTAAACATTTGGTAAAGCATGGAATTGAGAACTTTTAGCTGTTCCTCTATCAGATTATTTAGGTTATTCACTTGAAGGTCCTGAATTTCTGTTTCATTATTAATGCAGAAGGAACAATCTGTGTTGTTTAAAAAACTCAAAATAGCAGATTTATGTAAACTACTACAAAGTACTTTGGAAACTGCTGTTATTTTAGTTTGTATCATGATGTGATTGCAAGTTAACGGGAAATATGTTTTAGATAGTATAAAATAAACTTGGAAGACAAATAATCTGAAGATAACGTGAAAAGGAAAATTCCAAAACGTATTGATCAAAAAAGGATGTGTGACCTAAAGTTCTGTCATAATTATCAAAGGAAATTTAAAGGATTAATATAACAAGGGATTAAATAAATGAAAGAGAGGCAGAAACAGACCATCTAAAGACAGTTGAAGGAATACAAAGTATAGCAATAAGTTCTGTGCTAATTATTAAACCCTGGCATTTTAGCATCTAGTTGCTAATGCAAAATAAAATATACATTTTTTATTCTCTCACCCAAGAAAATATATGAATTAATTGCAGTAGCAAACTTAAATAAAAATTTATCATGCATATGTTGTATAGAAAAAATAGCTTAAATATATGTTTATAAAGAGTTATGTAAATAACCATTATTAAAAATCAGTATAAAACAAATCCTACTGACTTATTTTTCTTGGTACTTAGTAAAATATATTACTCAAGCCCCACATTATATGTGAAATATTCCTACATAATTTACACTTACACCTTTCTTGTTAGCATTTTCACAGATGGGTAAAGAAAACACACTACCTAAGTATTTTCCACATACTCAGTGCTTTTGCATCATGCTTCAGGACAATCATTTTCCATTATCTTGGTACAAGGTATATACAGATCTTAAGCACTGAAAAATGCCTTTAGAGTGCATATTCTGTTCACCACACACAGAATTGCTTAATTCTACACCAAAAGTTTTTACCGATACCTAAAATCACTTCCATGTACAAAAGCAAACAATTAGCACTTTATTCCACTGTCTGGAATATTTAAACTCAAATTCTCTGAAGTATGTAAAACAACTCTTCAGGATCTGGCCCTTTCCTTCCTCTCCAAACTTTCTTGCATATTATACTCCAGTACCAGAACTACTTCCAGTTCCCCAAACTATAGTATTTATCTTGCCTCACTGCTTTTGCACATGAGAAAAGGCCATATTTGTCATGTACATTCTTGTTCTCCAGAGTTCAATGTAGAACTTAGCAAAGAGAAAGTACTTTATAAAATTTACTAAAAGAAAAAATGATTTCTGATAAAATATATTAAATGGAGATTTACCCAACATTTAATTTGGAGAAGTATTTTGATTAAATGAAATTAAAAATAAGTGAAATGACAGAAGTGGTCATTTGATAAGCAAACAAATGCATGCTAAATGTTTTTGTTACCACTCTTTATAAATTCCATTCATTTGTTTTTGTTTTTGTTTCTGCATCTGTGTATGTTTGCTTGCTCAGCACTCAGAAATCTATTTGATATATTGTAAAGTGATAATGTTTTCTGAGTAACTATTTCATATTTGTCATTTCCTGAAAAGGCTCTTTCAGAACATTATTACAGGGTTGTATTTATATTATGCACATGGCATTATATGTGAAACTCCGCTGATTAATCATTAATAGTGGAAATAAAAGGTAAGAATGAAAAAATAACATGAGGAGCTTATTACCTATTTTAAAAAATGAGCAAGATCACCATTCTATTAAAACATATTCTATCATAAAAATTTAAATAATATTCTACATGAATACCATGGATAGTTCTCTTAACACACGAACTCTCACACAACATAACCCAATATATTTATTGTTTGGTGGTCAGAAATTAATGCCCAGCATCTCCTATCTTATACTTGTCCTACTCAGTGGCCCTCAACCCCCACTCAAAAATAAATTAATCCAGCAAATGATCAGGAGGATAAATGTAATACATGAGAGTGGATGTGCTTCTTCATTTTAATTAGTTCTATATTTGAAAATTCCTTGTTTTGGTACTCTAAACCTTCAAACATACTACAATTTTGTTGTGTATGTTTGTGATTTTAATTATCATATGCCTAACTAATGCATTATCATTTATTGTGGGCAACATTATATCCAAATACTATAGGATTTGTCAAAATACGAAAAAAGAAAGCACAGTAATAAAGTTTTCTAACAACTGGGTGGATTGCCAATGAGTACATAACTCTCTAAACTAACATAAGAATACTAATGTACTAAACTAGTGTAAGAAAAAGTGAATTGCTTAATATATATTAAGATATTCAAGTTCATGTAAGTAGCTTCCAAATTGATCTAGTTTATAGAAGCACGGTCAGAAAATACATTATTAGAAGTTTAAAACATGCTACATAATCACTTTTGTCATCCTAGTCTATGAAACGTCCCAATATATTGATTATCATGACTGTCATTTTTCATTAAGGAAATAGAGATATAACCATATTAAATAATTTCCCCAGTTTCAAACAGAGAAGTTTAGCCGAGCAAACACGGGAATACTACTTTTTCTGAGTTTAACTTACTTGTTCTTTCTCTTATATGATGCTGCCTAAACTGTGTGTTTTATATAATTTTGGCTTTGGAGCAGTTTGCCGAAGAACTAGAGAAGGTTAAATTTCTGGCAATTATGAGATTAAATATTTTACTGTTTCACTTATTAGTAGAAGTTACTCTAGCCAGAAGTTGTGATAAACATTTAAGCTCTTTTCAATGTTGAATATACATGAGTAACTAATTTACTGTGTGATATAAAATATTTTATAAAAAGAGTAAGTTTACTGAATACAAATATTATAGAATTGGCACTTGGCAATGGGCAAAAGGAAAAAAATGCTATTTTATCTATAAAATCTTCAAAAGAAAGAAGCTTCAGAAAGGGATTGCATTTTCTTATGAGTTACTGAACTTGGCTTTTAATTTGATGAACCATGGCAGAAAATACTTTGATGTAAAAGTATAATCACTAACCCTTAGGCAACCAGCCCATAGTACTTTCCCTTTCAGAAGTGTTCCAATAAACTAAACATATTTAAGTAATCTCAAGTTTATATAAATTTCACTCCAATGGGAAAAAACATAATAGACTCTGCTTATCGTTAGGATGTAGAAAGAACATGGCTATTCTAACTAAACAACCCGTTGGTGAAAAACAAATTGAAAAATTATTTACCTTGATTCGAGTTTTTGGTGATAAGTTTCTATATTTTCATCCATTTCATCCATCAACTCCTATTTATTGAAGGTATATTTTTCATCAGGCACTATGCTACCTGTTGGGGATACGAACATGTTTAGGACACAACTTCTTTTCACATAGAAACTGAAAGTAACTGAGCAGAAAGGCAGAGGGATGGTATTTAAAACTGAATAGCCTGCAGATACAAGGATAATATGGCCCAGGAGTGAAATCAAAAATGATATATGCTTATCTTAAAACTTACATTTTAATTTAAACAATCTTCTACAATCCTCACTCAGTCCAGCGACACTGGTCTCTTTGTTATTACTCAACACCAGGCATTGCGTCTTTCTCTCCATAATTCCAAAATATTGGCAATAATTTTGCTTGAATCACCGTCTCAGTGAAATCTACCTTCTCCAGAGTGTTTTAAGTTTTAACCCCAAAGTTATGCTCCTCATCTCATGTCTAATTTCTTGACCCACTCTCTTCACGGCAGTTATTTTAATAACAAAAAATATTTATTTTGTTTACTTCCTCTGAATAACTCAGTAGGATATAAGCTACAGAAATGAAGGGATCCTTGCCTTTCATTTTCACTTTTTATAACAAATTGTTAGAACAGTGATGACCTAATGAATGAAGTCATACAATTATACACTCGTTTGTCAATCTTTGTATGGAAGACAGAGGCCTCTTCCTTAAATATAGCTTTATCTAAAATATAGCTCTTCCTTAAGTATAGACTTAAGTGTAAAAATAAATATGACTAGTATTCTGCATAATCTTTGTTGAATCAAGCTTGTCTATTTTGTCTCATTTAAAATGCTGGGGGACTTCCCTGGTGCCACAGTGGTTGAGATTCCACCTGACAATGCAGGGGACATGGGTTCAAGCCTTGGTCGGGGAGGATCCCACATGCTGCAGAGCAACTTGGCCCATGTGCCACAGCTACTGAGCCTTTGCTCTGGTGCCCGTGAGCCACAGCTACTGAAGCCCGTGTGCCTAGAGCCCATGCTCCCCAACAAGGAGGGGCCACCGCAATGAGAGGCCTGCGCAACGCAACTAGAGAAAAGCCTGTGTGTAGCAATGAAGACCCAACACAGCCAAAAAAATAAATTAAAATAAATAAAATAAAATAAAATGCTGGAGACTTCCCTGGTGGCTCAGGGGTTAAGAATCCTCCTGTCAATGCAGGGGACACGGGTTCAATCCCTGGTCTGGGAAGCTCCCACATGCCAGAGAGCAACTAAGCCTGTGCACCACAACTACTGAGCCTGCACTCTAGAGCCCGTGAGCCACAACTACTGAGCCCGCATGCCACAACTACTGAAGCTCGTGAGCCTAGGGCCCAAGCTCCGGAACAAGAGAAGCCACCACAATGAGAAGCCTGTGCACCACAACGAAGAGCAGCCCCCTCTTGCTGCAACTAGAGAAAGCCTGCTTGCAGCAACAAAGACCCAATGCAGTCAAAAATAAATAAATAAATTTATTTTTTAAAAAATGCTGGGTTTTAATTTCATTGCAGAGAAGTGAGAATGCAAAGATCTTCTACAGTAATATATCTATGTGGAAAATACACAGGAGGCCTGAAGAATCTCGAATTGTGGGCATATTACATTATTATTTAGATTTGGGGGGAAACAGGCCTTGGCCTTAGGGTGTACTGGTTTCAAGACATTTGTACACATCAAGCAGAGGAGAATATAGCTTTTATAGAGTCAAAGAATCCCACATAAAATGAATGGGAAACAATAAACGAATTACTTCCTATTTTTCAGGCTTTGGAAACATTCTGCAATTGTCATAAGCACATCCAATGTGACACATATTCCTCACTTATTGTTTTTACAGAGCATACAGGTCAGATTTTTATGGGGAAAATATTCTCTTTACATTTATAATGCATTCATAATGTATATCTAACTGTATTTTAGCTTATTAGATAAATGTTTTTGTCCTTTTTTCTATGATCTTCTGCTTTTACAGTGTTGTAATAAATACAGCTATTTACTTTTATATACCTCAGTAGAATGTCTATTATATTGACAGTCAGAAAAAGTAAGTATTATTAAATTAGATTTAACTAAGCATCCATTCCAAGGTTAAAAGTATATGGCCATAGTTTTGGACAGAACACTTTATATCTTCTCTACTATAGTACACATAATTTTTCTGGAAGAATTCATCAAAATCTATCTTTGAATTAAGCCAAAACAGAAGAGAATAATTTATCAAGATTGAAACCTTTAGTATGACTTTTTAAAACTATCGTTTTTGACCTTCAAGATGGCGGAGGAGTAAGACGCGGAGATCACCTTCCTCCCCACAAACACATCAAAAATACATCTACACGTGGAACAACTCCTACAGAACACCTACTGAATGCTGGCAGAAGACCTCAGACCTCCCAAAAGGCAAGAAATTCCCCACGTACCTGGGTAGGGCAAAAGAGAAAAGAAAAAACAGAGACAAAAGAATACGGATGGGACCTACAACTTGGGGAGGGAGCTGTGAAGGAGGAAAAGTTTCCACACACTAGGAAGCCCCTTCACTGGCAGAGACAGGGAGTGGGCGGGGGTGTGTGTGTTAGTTTTGGAGCCACGGAGGACAGCTTAGCAACAGGGGTGCGGAGGGCAAAGCGGAGAGATTCCCACACAGAGGATCGGTGCCGACCAGCACTCACCAGCCTGGGAGGCTTGTCTGCTCACCTACTGGGGCGGGTGGGGGCTGGGAGCTGAGCTGAGGCTCTAGCTTCGGAGGTCAGACCCCAGGAAGAGGACTGTGGTTGGCTGCGTGAACACAGCCTGAAGGGGGCTTGGGTGTCACAGCTAGCCAGGAGGGAGTCTGGGAAAAACTCCAGACCTGCCTAAGAGACAAGAGACCATTGTTTCAGAGCGCGTGAGGAGAGGGAATTCCTTCTCTGTCTGCCCACAGAAGGCAGAGTACCGCCTAAACGAGCTCCAGAGATGGACGCAAGCCGCGGCCATCAGCTCTGACACCAGAGATGGGCATGAACTGCTAATACAGCTGCTGCAGCCACCAAGAATCCTCTGTGCAAACAGAGGTCACTATCCACACACCCTTCTCCTCCTGAACCCCCCCTCCTGGAGCCTGTGCAGCACGCCACTGCCAGGGTCCCATGATCCAGGGACAACTTCCTCAGGAGAACACACTGTGCGCGCCTCAGGCTGTTGCAACGTCACACCGGCCTCTGCCACCACAGGCTCGCCCTGCATTACAATTATAACTACTGTACCCTACCCTCCTGCCAGCATGAGTGAGTCAGAGCCACCTAATCAGTCACTGCTTTAAACCCCACCTGTCTGGGCAGGAGCAGAAGCCTGAGGGCAACCTACACGCAGAGGTGGGGCCAAAACCAAAGCTGAACCACAGGAGCTGTGCCAACAAAGAAGAGAAATGGAAAATTCTCCATGCAGCCTCAGTAGCAGTGAATTAAATCCCCACAATCAGCTTGAGGTACCCTGCATGTGTGGAATACCTGAATAGATAATGAATCAACCCAAAATTAAGGCAGTGGACTTTGAGAGCAACTGTAGACTTGGAGTTTGCTGTCTGCGACTGATTTTTTTCTGATTTTTATGTTTATCTTAGTAAAACTTTTAGCGCTTGTTATCATTGGTGGATTTGTTTATTCGTTTGGTTGCTCTCTTCTTTTTTATTACTTTTTAATTTTAATAATTTTTTAATCTTTTTATATTACTTATTTTATTTTATTTTTAAAATTTAATTTTATTATTATTATGTAGAAATTTTTTTTTCTTTCTTTTTTTCTCCCTTTTCTTCTGAGCCATGTGGCTGACAGGGTCTTGGTGCTCCGGTCTGGTGTCAGGCCTGAGTCTCTGAAGTGGGAGAGCCGAGCTCAGGACATTGAACCACCAGAGACCTCCTGGCCCCAGGTAATATCAATTGGCGAGAGCTTCCCCAGAGATCTCCGTCTCAAAGCTAAGACCCGGTTCCACCCAATGGCCAGCAAGCTCCAGTGCTGAATGCCCCATGCCAATCAACTAGCAAGACAGGAACACAACCCCACCCATTAGCAGAGATGCTGCCTAAAGTAATACTAAGTTCATAGATACCCAACACACACCACCAGATGCAGCCCTGCCCACCAGAAACACAAGATCCAGCCTAACCCACCAGAACACAGGTACCATTCCCCTACACCAAGAAGCCTCCACAAGCCACTAAACCAACCTTACCCACTGGGGGCAGACACTAAAAACAATGGGAACTACGAACCTGCAGTCTGTGAAAAGGAGACCCCAAACACAGTAAGTCAAGAAAAAAGCGAGGGCAGAGAAATATGCAGCAGATGAAGGAGCAAGGTAAAAACCCACCAGACCAAACAAATGAAGAGAAAATAGGCAGTCTACCTGAAAAAGCATTCAGAGTAATGATAGTAAAGATGATGCAAAATCTTGTAAATAGAATGGAGAAAATAAAAGAAACGTTTAACAAGGACCTAGAAGTAAAGAGCAAACAAACAATGATGAATAACACAATAAATGAAATTAAAAATTCTCTAGAAAGAATCAATAGCAGAATAACTGAGGCAAAAGAACGGATACGTGACCTCAAAGATAAAATAGTGGAAATAACTACTGCAGAGCAAAATAAAGAATAAAGAATGAAAAGAATTGAGGACAGTCTCAGAAACTTCTGGGACAACATTAAACATACCAACATTCGAGTTATAGGAGTCCCAGAAGAAGAAGAGAAAAAGGGTCTGAGAAAATATTTGAAGAGACTATAGTTGAAAACTTTGCGAACATGAGAAAGGGAATAGCCACCGAATTCCAGGAGGCACAGAGAGTCCAATAGAGGATAAATCCAAGGAGAAACATGCCAGGACATATATTAATCAAACTATTAAAAATTAAATACAAAGAAAAAATATTAAAAGCGCACCGGAAAAGCAACAAATAACATACAAAGGAATCCAGATAAGGTTAACAGTTGATCTTTCAGCAGAAACTCTGCAAGCTAAAAGGGAGTGGCAGGACATATTTAAACTGATGAAAGAGAAAAACCTACAATCAAGATTACTCTGCCCAGCAAGGATCTCATTCAGATTTGACGGAGAAATTAAAACCTTTAGCCAAGCAAAAGTTAAGAGAATTCAGCACCACAAAACCAGCTTTACAACAATGCTAAAGGAGCTTCTCTAGGCAGGAAACACAAGGGAAGGAAAAAAACCTACAAAAACAAAACAATTAAGAAAATGGTAATAGGAACATACATATTGATAATGACCTTAAATGTAAATGGATTAAATGCTCCAACCAAAAGACACAGACTGGCTGAATGGATACAAAAACAAGACCTGTCCTCTATATATGCTGCTACAAGAGGCACACTTCAGACCTAGAGACACATACAGACTGAAAGTAAGGGGATGGAAAAAGATATCCCATGCAAATGGAAATCAAAAGAAACCTGAACTAGCAATGCTCATATCAGACAAAATGGACTTTAAAATAAAGACTATTACAAGAGACAAAGAAGGACATTACAAAATGATCAAGGGATCAATCCAAGAAGACATAACAATTGTAAATATTTATGCACCCAACAGAGGAGCACCTCAAAACACAAGGAAAATGCTAACAGCCATAAAAGGGGAAATCGACAGTAACACAATAATAGTAGGGGACTTTAACACCCCACTTTCTCCAATGGACAGATCATCCAAAATGAAAATAAATAAGGAAACAAAAGCTTTAAATGACAAATAAAACAAGATGGACTTCATTGATATTTAGAGGACATTCCATCCAAAAACAACAGAATAAACTTTCTTCTCAAGTGCTCTTGGAACATTCTCCAGCATAGATCATATCTTGGGTCACAGATCAAGCCTTGGTAAATCTAAGAAAATTGAAATTGTATTAAGTATCTTTTCCAACCACAATGCTATGAGACTAGATATCAATTACAGGAAATAAACTGTAAAAAATACAAACACATGGAGGCTAAGCAATACACTACTAAGAAACCAAGAGATCACTGAAGAAATCAAAGAGGAAATCAAAAAAAGAAATCAAGAGGAAATTAAAAAATACCTAGAAACAAATGATGATGAAAACATCACGACCCAAAACTTACGGGATGCAGCAAAACCAGTCTAAGAGGGAAGTTTATGGCAATACAATCCTACCTCAAGAAACAAGAAAAATCTCAAATAAACAAGCTAACCTTACACCTAAAGCAATTAGAGAAAAAGAACAGAAAAACCCCCAAAGTTACCAGAAGTAAAGAAATCATAAAGATCAGATCAGAAACAAATGAAAAAGGAATGAAGGAAACAATAGCAAAGATAAATAAAACTAAAAGCTGGTTCTTTGAGAAGGTAAACAAAATTGATAAATCATTAGCCAGACTCATCAAGAAAAAAAGGGAGAAGACTCAAAATCAACAGAATTAGAAATGAAAAAGGAGAAGTAACAACTGACATTGCAGAAATACAAAGAATCATGAGAGATTACTACAAGCAACTATATGCCAATAAAATGGACAATCTGGAAGAAATGGACAAATTCTTAGAAGAGCACAATCTTCTGAGACAACCAGGAGGAAATAGAAAATATAAACAGACTAAACACAAGCACTGTAATTGAAACTGGGATTGAAAATTTTCTAGCAAACAAAAGCCCAGGACTGGTTGGCTTCACAGGCGAATTCTATCAAACATTTAGAAAAGAGTTAACATCTATCCTTCTCAAACTCTTCCAAAATATATCAGAGGGAGGAACACTCATTCTACGAGGCCACCGCCACGCTGATATCAGAACCAGACAAAGATGTTACCAAAAAAGAAAACTACAGGCCAATATCACTGCTGAACAAAGATGCAAATATCCTCAACAAAATACCACCATACAGATCCAACAGCACATTAAAAGGATCATACACCCTGATCAAGTGGGGTTTATCCCAGGAATGCAAGGATTCTTCAATATACACAAATCAATCAATGTGATACATCATATTAACAAACTGAAGGATAAAAACCACATGATAATCTCAATAGATGCAGAAAAAGCTTTTGACAAAATTCAACACCCATTTATGATAAAAACTCTCCAGAGAGTAGGCATAGAAGGAACTTACCTCAACATAATAAAGGCCATATATGACAAACCCACAGCGAACGTCGTTCTCAATGGTGAAAACCTGAAACCATTTCCACTAAGATCAAGAACAAGACAAGGTTGCCTGCCCACTCTCACCACTATTATTCAACATAGTTTTGGAAGTTTTAGCCAAAGCGATCAGAGAAGAAAAAGGAATAAAAGGAATCCAAATCGGAAAATGAGAAGCAAAGCTGTCACTGTTTGCAGATGACATTACACTATACATAGAGAATCCTGAAGCTGCTACCAGAGAACTACTAGAGCTAATCAATGAATTTGGTAAAGTAGCAGGATACAAAATTAATGCACAGAAATCTCTTGCATTCCTATATACTAATGATAAAACATCTGAAAGAGAAATTAAGGAAACACTCCCATTTACCATTGAAACAAATAGAATAAAATACCTAGGAATAAACCTACCGAAGGAGACAAAAGACCTGTTTGAAGAAAACTATAAGACACTGATGAAAGAAATTTAAGGTGATACAAACAGATGGAGAGATATACCATGTTCTTGGTTTGGAAGAATCAAAATTGTGAAAATGACTGTACTACCCAGAGCAATCTAGAGATTCAATGCAATCCCTCTCAAACTACCAATGACATTTTTCACAGAACTAGAACAAAAAATTGTACAATTTGTATGGAAACACAAAAGACCCCCAATAGCCAAAGCAATCTTGAGAAAGAAAAATGGAGCTGGAGGAATCAGCTTCCCTGACTTCAGACTATACTACAAAGCTACAGTGATCAAGACAGTATAGTACTGGCAAAAGAAACCCCAGAAATATAGATCAATGGAACAGGATAGAAAGCCAGAGATAAACCCATGCACATATGGTCACCTTATCTTTGATAAAGGAAGCAAGAATATACAATGGAGAAAAGACAGCTTCTTCAATAAGTGGTGATGGGAAAACTGGACAGCTTTTTACATGTAAAAGAATGAAATTGGAACACTCCTTAACACCATAAACAAAAGTAAACTCTAAATGGATTAAGGACCTAAATGTAAGGCCAGACACTGTAAAACTCTTAGAGGAAAACATAGGAAGAGCACTTTTTGACATAAATCATAGCAAGATCCTTTTTGACCCACCTCTTAGAGAAATGGAAATCAAAACAAAAATAAACAAATGGGACCTAATGAAACTTAAAGGCTTTTGCACAGCAAAGGAAACCATAAACAAGACAAAAAGACGACCCTCAGAATGGGAGAAAGTATTTGCAAACGAAGCAACTGAGAAAGGATTAATCTCCAAAATATACAAGCAGCTCATGCAGCTTAATATCAAAAAAACAAACAACCCAATCCAAAAATGGGCAGAAGATCTAAACAGACATTTCTCCTAAGAAGATATACAGATTGCCAACAAACACATGAAAGGATTATCAACGTCACTAATCATTAGAGAAATGCAAATCAAAAGTACAATGATGTATCACCTCACACTAGTCAGAAGGGCCATTATCAAAAAATCTACAAACAATAAATGCTGGAGAAGGTGTGGATAAAAGGTAACCACCTTGCACTGTTGGTGGGGATATAAGTTGATACAGCCACTATGGAGAGCAGTATGGAGGTTCCTTAAAAAACTAAAAAGAGAACTACCATATGACCCAGCAATCCCACTACTGGGCATATACCCTGAGATAACCATAATTCAAAAAGTGTCATGTACCACAATGTTCATTGCAGCACTCCTTACAATAGCCAGGACATGGAAGCAACATAAGTGTCCATCAACAGATGAATGGATAAAGAAGATGTGGCACATATATACAATGAAATATTACTCAGCCATAAAAAGAAATGAAATTGAGTTATTTGTAGTGAGCCGGATGGACCTAGAATCTGTCATACAGACTCAAGTAAGTCAGAAAGAGAAAAACAAATACTGTATGCTAATACATATATATGGAATCTAAAAAAAAAATAAGAAAATATGGTTCTGATGAACCTAGGGGCAAGACAGGAATAAAGACCTAGATGTAGAGAATGGACTTGAGGATACGGGGAGGGGGAAGGGTAAGTTGGGACTAAGTGAGAGAGAGGCATTGACATATATACATTACCAAATGTAAAAGAGATAGCTAGTGGGAAGCACCTGCATCGCACGGGGAGATCAGCTCGGTGCTTTGTGACCACCTAGAGTGGTGGGATTCAGAGGGTGGGATATATTTATATGTATAGCTGATTCACTTTGTTATACAGCAGAAACTAACAGAACATTGTAAAGCAATTATACTCCAATAAAGTTGTTAAAAATAAAGATTACATTTAAATCTTTTTTATTATAGTTAATGCTTTGTTAATTATGTTTAAGCACCTCAAAGTTTTGCTATAAATAAATTTTTTGGTATATATTTTTTCCAGGGAAAAATAAGCAGCTCTATATAATGTTCCCTACATATAAATAATACCACACAGCTAATTAAAATAAAAGTGAACCAAAAGGTTTTTAACGAATTAAATTTTAGATAATATAAAAGTGAAAAAAAGAAACAACTACAGTTTTCTTTAATATTCTATAGTCATTGTACCATAAAATCACTTTAGAAAAGAGGTCAATGCTATCATTTGGATTTTATTCTTTGGATGATTTCCATGTCAGAGATCATTATATTTTTTATCATGTCTTCCTTATGTAGAATGGCAAAAATGTAATCTTTTTTTTCTCTTGAGTAAATGATTTTGTTTTGGAATTGTTGTAAGCTGAATAATGACCCCCAATGATATCTAGATTCTAATTCCTAGAACCTGTACATATTACCTGATATAGCAGAGGGGATCTTAAAGATGTGAGTAAAAATTCTGAATTGAGGAGATTTTCCTGCATTATCCCAGTGGGTCCTTGTAAGAGAGACACAGAGGGAAATATGACCATGAAAGAGAAGAAAGAGAGATTATCCCAGAAGCAAAGGGTCAGAGAGAGATTTGAAGATGCTATACTGATGGCTTTGAAGATGTTCAAGAAAGGGGCCCTGAGCAAGGATCGCAGCTTTAGAAGCTGGAAATGATAAGAATGTGGATTTTCCCCTAGAGCCTCCAAAAGGATTTCAGGCCTGCCAATACTTTGTTCAGAGCAGTAAAACCCATTTGGGACTTCTGACTTCCATAACTGTAAGACAACAGATTTGTGTTATTTTAAACCACTAAGTTTGTGGTAATTTGTTAAAGTAGCAGTAGGAAAGTAATGAACATGGTGAATCATGTAACTATTCATGTAGATCTTTTGTCTTTGTCTTTACAATGCTAGGATCAAATTGCTATCAAAATTTTAATCATCACAGTTGGTTGGTCTTAATGGCATGCATTTTACCCATGGACGTTATCCTCAGTTTCATCTCATTTTCCCTTCATCATTTATCACTTCTCCAGCCCTTATAGTATTTGGTTGCATTGTGTACATTATATAAGTTCAGCCAAAAACATCCAACAATTTCATTTACTTTTTTCCTTGATTTCCTTTCTTACCATTTTCAACTTAAGTATTTGTAATTCTGGAATGGATTTCTTAAAATATGAGGGTTCTTAGTGACATTTGCAGTATCACCAAGGGGATTTTTATCTCCCTGTGGCCCAAGGCACTGCCTGGTAGTAAGTTAAGGACTTAAGAAGACACTCTAAATCTTACATATTCTAGAGTACCATTAATGACAACGAAGCAGTAGTACACTAAATATACTGTTATATATTCAGCACAACACAAGCTTCGCAGCAGGTTTCATGATCTATATGTTTTACTCTTCCTGAAAATCATATTAAAAACATTTTAATATATTTTCTTTAAAAATAATTTTGAGTTTGAACACTATCACAGCTACCAAGAACTCATTAATATTTTGAATTTGATATTGGAATTTAAAAATATGTTTGTTTTGGGGCTTCCCTGGTGGCGCAGTGGTTGAGAGTCCGCCTGCCGACGCAGGGGACACGGGTTCGTGCCCCGGTCCGGGAAAATCCCACATGCCGCGGAGCGGCTAGGCCCAGTAAGCCATGGCCGCTGAGCCTGCGCGTCTGGAGCCTGTGCTCCGCAACGGGAGAGGCCACGACGGTGAGAGGCCCGCGTACCGCAACAAAAAAAAAAAAAAAAAAAGTTTGTTTTGAAATATATGGATGGATTTGTTAAAAAAGCAATAGTTTAACATGTTATTAAGGTTCACATGATTTTACAATTTTAAGAAAAAATTGTCTTTTAAATTCAAATCAGTATAATAAAATTACGTATTTTCCGTTTATTTCACACATAATCTCTCAAAATGACATGTTATATCTCTAATTAAAGAGAAAGCATGGGAGTAATGCCACTTTTTCTGTTTTAAAAAATACTATCTTATGGGCTTCCCTGGTGGCGCAGTGGTTGAGAGTCTGCCTGCCGATGCAGGGGACACGGGTTCGTGCCCTGGTCCGGGAAAATCCCACATGCCGTGGAGCGGCTGGGCCCGTGAGCCATGGCCGCTGAGCCTGCGTGCCCGGAGCCTGTGCTCCGCAACGGGAGAGGCCACAACAGTGAGAGGCCCGCATACCACAAAAAATATAAATAAATACTATCTTATATATCAATAAATGTTTATTATAATCTATTTTATTTTACACTATTTACTTAGAAGATATCTCTCACTTTAATACAGGTAAAAATTGAGCTTTAAATCATGAAGTATACTATCAATGAAAGAGCATTTAATATTAAATTTTATTCATCAGCATTTAATTATAGGCATTATATGTAATTTTTAGTAGCATAAGACTAATTATTAATTTTGAAAATTTCATGAAATGGTAATGTTTAATCTTCTCACTCAGGAAAGCACAAAATTTTGCTTATCTTGTGCAAGAAAATAACTGGACATTTACTTTATGGTACTTATAAAAATATGGTAGTAGCTTTAAGAATAGTGGGAAGGTAAAGTGTGGAATTTCTTTCATTAGCACACTTTCAGATTCTATAAGCCAATATTAAAATCTTAAATTGAATCCAGGGTACAAAAAAACAACAACATACTGACCAAGAAATATTGAGTCAACAGAAGGGAACATCTTAACAAAGTTCTAGTCTTCTACAAAAAATTCTCCACTGGGGTAATCAGAAGTTAATAGTGAAGAAGTTAAACGTCCCTGGTAGGGTAAGTCATCACTGAGTTCCCTCACTTGCCTGCTCTGACCAGTACTCTGCTGAGTACTTGAAGAGGATGCTATGCAGATCCAGAATTTTCTCTCATGTAGCTCTCTTCTCTTCATAATTCTGTTTTATGAACTCTAGCCACTTTAGTGTCCCTGGCTAACTCCACCTGTTTAACTCAGGGAATATGCCAAGCTTTGCTGGATCCTCCTCCACTTCACCTATGGCCTGGAAGCCACCTTATGGCTCTCTCAATGCTGTCAGCTAGGACAACTGTAGTACTCACCTTGTAGGTTTCCTTTCTTTCAGTCTCACTGCCCTTTGTTGCCTGATGTTAAGTGTCTTGAAGGTTGTTGTTTCAAGTGTTTTTGCATTTTTTTAAGTTGGTTCATACAGTAGTATGTATCCTGTCCCTCATATTCCATCTTGGCCAGAAGTAGAAGACCTATTTGCCTATTTTTTTTTTTCAATCTCCAAGAGAATATTTTGAGAAAAAAATTTGGAAATGCAGGAAAAAACAAAAAAGAAGGAAATAACCCCAGTAACATTTCTGTGTAAAGATCATGTCATGATTTTCTCACTTCCTTGACCATGGCATTATCCAGGAAAGGGCTGAAGCATTTCTTACTTCTTCCAACTACTTCATCTTCTTTTACTTTGGTGTTCATTTACTCATTCATTCATTCACGCATTCATTTGTTTATTCTACAAATACTTTTTGAATCTCCATCATGTATTTGGCAATGTGATAGGAGCATTTCTTCAGGTGATTACCCTGATAATCTTACGTACTCTCCCAGATGATGCTGAGATAATAATCTATGTGTTTATGACTCCTTTTGGGATAGAAAGGGGCACTGAAGTATTACAACTAAATATTTAAGTGTCAAATTTGCATTATAGAAAGATGACAATGGCTACAATGTAAAGGGTGGACTAAACAAGTCAAATATGCTTAGAAAAGAAACCAATTAGGGAATTGAATAAGGTGATCCAGGCAAGAAATGTTGAAGGCCTGTACTTGGGTAGTAATGATAAAAATGGATTACTATGGTACAGAAAAATATATTGAGAAGGTAAAATTTAAAATATTCGCTGATTTTTTTGTATGTAGCATATGAAGGAGAAAAAGCTTTCACTGGTGGCATTGACTGATGCCTAGAAATTTAGAAAGATGGGCCATTTAGAGATGAGAGAACATGAATGGAGTATTTACCAGGCTCTTTTCAGGAGAAAGGTTTCCTTAATACAAGTGTGTGTGTATTTGCCAGACATGGTCCTCTAAAAACAGCAAATTGAAGTGGATACTATTAGCCAAAGAAAGGCAAATCAGGGTTTCAATCACTAGTAGGCTATCAAATATCTAACTACACAGGAGAGTTTTTTAATCTCTCTGACTCTTCAGTTCCCTTTTTCTATAAGTGGCAATAATTATTATAAACATTATGTGAAGATTTGGGAGAATACACAGGATAATAGAAAAAAATTTAGTATAGTACCTAGACATAAAAAGTGATATAACCTTTATTTTTAATATTGTTAAGAGTTATTATTTCTCTTGTTAATCAAACAGTATTATAACTATATTTTTGGATATACTTTTAGGAACTCACAAGCTATATTGATGATTTGAATATTTAGGCTCCTCTATAAGGTATATTGACCAATGTAAATTATATTAATATTTGCACTTTACACTTTTCTTCAGATTTGTTAGTTTGAATCAGTTCCTCTGAGTTGAACTATCTCTATATATTCTGCTCCATTTGGGTTTTAGAACTATAAGTTGAAGCTAAAATGGACTAAGATGACCCTCCAAGGTTCAATCACCCTGAAAGTTTGGTTCTGTAAAATAAATAATAGCTTTTTCAAAAGATGTATCTATTTACTGCTCCCTAAATGTAACTATAATTACCTTAAATCCTCCTAGAGAACCCTACAAAATATGGAATCAAGACTCATTTGCTCCACTGAAGAATTAAAAGAACTTTCTCCTCATAAATATTAGTATTGTTCAATAATCTTACATATAGTTCTGGAATGGCAGAGTGAAGACCTCAGGAACTTTTCCATCTCTCCCTAAAACAGTGAAAAATCACTCCTCCTTTCTCCAGCTCAGTGGCATAGTAGCTTAAGGTCAACAACATTTCAGGCAATGGAGAGATTTGACCTCTTTTGGAGCTCCCTTAAAAGCACCACACCCAGAACACAGCCAATACTTCATCTGAACTTGCAATTTCCTACAAAATCTCTATTCTCAGACTGTGGTGATTTTTTGAAAATTTAACTCAGAGAGCTGAGCTCAGCTGGGGGGTGGGCTACACGAACCAACCATTAAACAGTAACAGTTGGAGACTTCAATACCCCACTTTCAATAACAAAAGGAATAACTAAGGAAAAGATCAACAAAGAAATAGAAGACTTGAGCAATATTATATAGATCTAACAGACATTTATAGAACACTCCACCCTACAATAGCAGACATTTATAGAACTAGATCTAACAGACATTTATAGAACACTCAACTCTACAATAGCAAAATATACATTCTCCTCAAGTACACAAAATCATACAAACATACAACAAATTATACTAATCAAGGCTGTATGGTACTGGTATAAGAATATACAATAGAACAATGGAATAGAATTGAGGTTACAGAAGTTTTTATATTTATGGTCAATTGATAGTCAACAAAGGTGCCAAGACTATGCAATGGAGGAATGAATAGTCTTTTCACACAAAGTGATAGGACAACTGAATATCCACATTCAAAGAATGAATTTGGATGCCTTCTTTAAACCATACACAAATATTAACTCAAAAATGGTCCCAGATCTAAACTTAAAGTTAAAATAAAATTCACAGAAGAAAACATCAGAGTAAATCTTCATGACCTTGGGTTAGGCAATGGTCTCATAAATACCACATACACTAAAAGCATAACTGGCATAGAAATAAAATAGATAATTTGGATTTAATCAAAATTAAAAACTTTGTGCACCAAAAAACATTAAGAAAGTGAAAAGTCAGATTGAAAAATGAGAGACAACATTTTCAAATCAAATATCTGACAAGGGCCTTGTATCCAGACAATCTTACAACTCAACAATAATTAGTAAAGTGTTGGTTCACAACCTCAGGAGTTCCATGGATGAAATTCGAAACTGGCCCATACACAGAGGGCAAGGAGAAACCAGAGAAAGAAACAGACCACTCCTGATTGGTAGGCAGCAATTTTAATAAGCAAGGGAACTTACATATGAGGCTTCTCTTGGGTGGAAGTAAGAAGAGTAGCTCTCCACATCTCCCTGCCAGAATCTTAGAAGTTTATATACAGGCCATAATGGGGTTCAGTCACTATACAGTCCAGATGATCTCAGTAACACATTTCTCTCTCAAGGCTGCATCCTTGAAGTAGCTCCTAGTATGGGAACATTGGGCAAAATGTACATTCCTGGGACAGAGGAGGGGTAAGAAACCTCCAAATGCCTGGGTCCAGTTATCAGGTCAACTGGCAGTCATATATCCTAGATAACCTCTTCCAACATCAAGTGACCAAATGGGTAAACGATTTGAATAGACGTTGCTCAAAAAGTACACAATTATGCAATAAATGTATGAAAAGATGCTCAACCTCATTAATCATTAGGAAAATGCAAATCAAAACTACAATGAGACACTACTTAGTATGCACTAGGATGCCTAAAAGAAAAGAGACAGACAATAATAAGTGTTGTTGAAGATGTGGAGAAATTGGAAACTTGATATGCTGCTGGCAGAATATGAAATGGCACAGCCATTTGGAAAATTGCTTGGCAGTTCCTCAAAAAGTTAAATATAGTTACCATAAAAACCAGCAATCCCACCCTTAAATATAGACCCAAGAGAAATGAAAACCTAAGTCTACACAAAATCTGGTAAATGAATTCATCATGAAAATGTAAAAGCAATCAAAGTGATTACCTATTCATGGATAAACATATGTGATATATCCATAAACTGGAATATCATTTAGCAGAGGAAAAGAATGAAGCGCTAATACATGTTACAATATGGAAGAACCTTGAAAACACTATGCTAAGTGAAAGAAGCCAGTCACAATACTGAATGATTCCATTTACGTAAAATATCAGATTAAGCAAATACAAAGAGAGAAAGCTTATTAGTGGTTGCCTGGGGCTGCGATGAGGAGTAGGGTCTGGGGTGGCAAGGGTGCAGGGTGGGAAACTGGAATAACGTGTGGCTGCTAATGTTTATGAGATTTGGGGGGTTAGGTGATGAAAATATTCTAAAACTAGGTTGTGATGATGGTTGCAAACCTTGAAAATACTAAAAATCACTCAACTACACATTTTAAATTGGTGAAATTTATGATATATATATGTGTGTGTATATATATATATATATATATATAAAATCTCAACAAAGCTGTAAAATAAAGATATTTATTAAGCAACTAATTGGGCATGCCTTTTTATGATTCCCTTGTATGTTATTTGTTGCTCTTCCCTTGCTGCTTTTAATATTTTTTCTTTGTTTTTAATTTTTGATAGTTTGAGTAATATGTATCTTGGCACGTTTCTCCTTGGATTTATCCTGGGAGATAAATCCCAGGATAAATCTCTGCACTTCCTGGATTTGGGTGGCTATTTCCTTTCCCATATTAGGGAAGTTTTCAACTTCCTATTGAAGTTGAACTTCAACTTCCTATTTCAACTTCCTATTCCTATTGAAGTTTTCAACTTCAATAATCTCTTCAAATATTTTCTCAGTCCCTTTCTTGTTCTCTTCTTCTTCAGGGACGCCTATAACTCGAGTGGTGGTGCATTTAATGTTTTCCCAGAGTTTTCTGAGACTGTCAATTCTTTTCATTCTTTTTTCTTTATTCTGCTCTGCATTAGTTATTTCCACTATTTTATCTTCCAGGACACTTATCCGTTCTTCTGCCTCAGTTATTCTGCTATTCATTCCTTCTAGAGAATTTTTAACTTCATTTATTGTGTTGTCCATCATTGTCTGCTTGCTGTTTAGTTCTTCTGGGCCTTTGTTATACGTTTCTTTTATTTTCTCCATTCTATCTCCAAGATTTTGGATCATCTTTACTATCACTACTCTGAATTCTTTTTCAGATAAACCGCCTATTTCCTCTTCATTTGTTTGGCCTGGTGGGTTTTTACCTTGCTCCTTCATCTGCTGAGTATTTCTCTATCTTCTCATTTTGCTTAACTTACTGTGTTTGGGGTTTCCTTTTTGCAGGCTGCAGATTTGTTGTTCCTGTTGTTTTCTTGTGTCTGCCCCCAGTGGGTAAGGTTGGTTCAGTGGCTTGTGCAGGCTTCCTGGTGGGGGGGACTGGTGCTTGTGTTCTGGTGGATGAGGTTGGATCTTGTCTTTCTGGTGGGCAGGATGGCGTCCATTTGTGTGTTTTGGGGTGTCTGTGAACTTAGTATGACTTTAGGCAGCCTCTCTGCTAATGGGTGGGGTTGTGTTCCTGTCTTGTTAGTTGTTTGGCATGGGGTGTCCAGCACTGGAACTTGCTGGTCATTGAGTGGAGCTGGGTCTTAGCATTGAGATGGAGATTCTGGGAGAGCTCTCGCTGACTGATATTACATGGGTCAGGAGGTCTCTGGTAGTCCAATATCCTGAACTCAGCTCTCCCACCTCAGAGGCTCAGGCCTGACACCCGGCCGGAGCACCAAGACCCTGTCAGCCACACGACTCAGAATAAAAGGGAGAAAAAAAAGGAAAGAAAGAAAAAGGAAAAGAATAATAAAAAATTTTTTTTTAATTATTAAATTTAAAAAAATTTTAAAGAGAAAAAAGAAGATAGTAACCAAACCAATAAACAAATCCGCCAATGATAACAGGAGCTAATAACTAAACTAAGATAACCATATAAATCAGAAATCAGAAACTAGTCAGTCACATACAGCCTGAGGCGTGCCTTGTGTTCTCCTAGGGAGGCTGACCCTGGATGACGGGACCCTGGTAGTGGCAGGCTGCACAGGCTCCCCAGAAGGAAGGTGTGGATAGTGACCTTTGCTTGCACACAGGATTCTTGGTGGCTGCAGCAGCAGCATTAGCATTTCATGCCCATCTCTGTTGTCCACGCTGATAGCTGTGGCCTGCACCCGTCTCTGAAGCTCATTTAGGCGGTGCTCTGAATCACCTCTCCTCGCGCACCCCAAAACAATGGTCTCTTGACTCGTAAGTAGTTCCAGACTTTTTCCTGGATTCCTTCCTGGCTAGCTGTGGCGCACTAGCCCCCTTCAGGCTGTGTTCATGCAGCCAACCCCAAACCTCTTCCTGGGATCTGACCTCCGACACCCGAGCCTCAGCTCCCAGCCCCCACCTGCCTCAGCGGGTGAGCAGACAAGCCTCTCAGGTTGGTGAGTGCTGGTTGGCACCAATCCTCTGTGCATTAATCTCTCCGCTTTGCCCTCTGCACCCCTGTTGCTATGCTCTCCTCTGTGGCTCTGACTTGCTTGCTCTTTTACAATCTGGAGCAGGTTTACAGTGACGCTCAGAGGATATTATATGCTGTAAATCGCATGCTTCCTGTATTAAATAATTCCTTAAGCTCCATTTTTCGTTGTCTATTAAATTTCTATTCTTCCAGGTACCTCTAAAGGATAAGCATTCCAGGTTATACTTGCAGTGTTCTTTCTCCTTCTAGCCTGATTGATGCCACGTGAGGCTTCTGATCTACAGTCCCTTCTAACCAAGCTATTCAAATCAATAAACTTAATTTTATGAGCAATTCTAAAATCCCATATATCTAAGGCAGTTCTGTCACTCTCCCTTTAAGTTTGTAAACCATGGGACCGTCAATGCCCTACCAAGCCACTTTCCCTTATTTCTGGCCATGTACCTGTGCTCTAAATACCAAGTGTAAAGGAAATCTTTCTTTTGGTTAAGTGGAAGGCACTGCTTTATTCTTTCAAATCAGCAAAAATAAAAATACTATCCATAAGGCATTTAAAGTATGCAAAACACCGTAATGATTTTGAAGCATAAAATTATGGTAGTATTAGGGTGTTTTTTCCCACTAATAATTTAACACTTGTGAGAATTTATAAGTGTCCTTGAGAACTCTAGATGAATAAAATGCAGAAATTAAAAATAATAATAGATATAAATCATATTCAGATAAAATAGATGTAGAACACTGATATTATCTTTAAAAAATGAGTAACTATTCTTAAAGAAAAAATGTTTATAAATCCTAAAAAGGTGTTATTACTGATTAAAATTGTCTTAAAAATATTTTAAGTATATGATTTTTTTTATGAAGTAAGACTGCTAATTTTTCTTTAAATTTTTTTAAGGTGATTTATGGTATGTTCAATCAAACTAAACGATATAATCTTAGAATAGTCTGACTTTAGAATTGTCTGACTCAGTCGTTTGGCACACTAGGAGCATTCACTCATAGTTACAAGAGTTTTCAAATGTATGTAATTAAGGTCTTTTCCTTCTTAAGTTGAAAGTTCTTTTTGTTTTACTTCAGAATTAAAATGGTTTGTTTTGAACACTATGACAATTCCAAGAAACTTCTGCTGACATCTTTATTTTCTCCTGTGTTTAAATATATTTATTTATTTATTTATTTTGCTCAAGCAGAAATACTTCCACTTCTAAAAACGGGAGGAAGTGAAAATTCCTTAGAAAAGAATAAGATCAGTTTATTTATTCTTAGTGGAACGTTTAACAATCAAACTGTAGTCCTGTACTCTAATTTATTGTTAGTACTATGTTTAGGAGATTGACAAATTTAGGAGATGTTAGAATGAGGAAGAAAAGCATACAGATATTTTTAATGTAAATGCGGAAACATGTCAACCATGGCTATACACTCTGTGGGATATATTCTTTGGTATACAGCTTCCATTTACTGGTGTACAGAGATTCATGCCAGGACTTAAAAATAAATTGGATTGATTATCCCCTGAAGTTATTTATGAATTCATAATGTTGATATTGAAGACAGTTCTTCCCTAATATATGTCAGTTAGCATGATGTTTATATATTAGTTTCATAAAAATTGAAATGCTAATTTTCTATCTTATGTATCTATGACAAAACTAACTTGATTCTAAACTCTCATTGAGATGGGCATATACGATTGTTTAAAGGATTTCTATTTTTCCAAAAGGACCTGCCATTAGGTCACTGCCATCACTGATTCCTAGGGTTCATTCAAGTTCTTACCTTTTCTTGATATACTAAACCTTCCTGAAATGTAGGTCGATTTTCTTTTTCTTTTGTATTTTTGCTTTCTTATCAGTGAAAATGAAGAACAGCTGTCACAATCCTTTCTCTAAAAATGTATTTATAGCCTGAGAAGGGCCCTGCAACATCACTGATCCTCTCCACTTATGGGTAAGGTGTTGGGTAACAACGAGGGGTCACCCAGCAAATTCATGGTGAGGTTGGACGGAAGAAGCAATCTTTTGGCATGCCTGAGATCTCTCTAGTCTTCAAAGCTTAAGCACATTACTGAATCACTCCAGAGCTTTTTTCTTTCTAGTCTAAAGAAAAAGAAGTCACTTTATAATTTTCTTTAAAGCTAACTTATAGAACCATTGGATAGACAAGCAGAAAATACATCAATGTAGTCAAATTTCATAAACTGTGAAAGAAAAAAGCTTAACCCCTTTCAAGTTGGTTACCTCCTCCACCGAAGTCTAATTTGGAAGAATCATGACATATAGTCTAAGAATCCCTTCCAAAATAAAGAGTTTGTATTGATATTGTAGTTCATGTATTTAAGGTTTATTGAAATAAAGACATTATAAATTATCAGGAAATTATGAAATTGTTTGTGTACTATGTGTGTTGGTGTTGGTTATGAAGGAGACAATAATATTTTTAAACATTTTCTCTTTTTTCACTAAAGAAAATGAGATAGTTAAGTCTTATCACTTCAAGCATTATTTGCTTATCATGTAGGCAGAATTTCTAGAATTAAACAGAGGAAAACATAATAGATGCATTCTTAATAAACAGGCATATTTAGTTCTTGTATTTATACTAAGTTACTAGATAGTATATGACTACGCTGACAATAAAAACCACTAGTTTTATACATTTTTCCTTGTGGTAAAAGATATGTATTAAACCTGATTAACACATTTTCTGGTTAGGAATTTGTTTCAATGCTATGCACAATGCAATATTTTTAGACTTATTTTAATTCAGAATTCATCATTTTTTTCATAATTACTGTGATAATTTATCACATTATGTACAGTTGAGCTGATTTATCTGTAGATATTGTAATTGCAGCAGTTAGACACCTGAGCTTTCCAGAAGTTAATAAGTATAAACCATAAGGAGAATATATCTCCTATCTAGATTTTATTAAAGAAAAATAAACAAAAATGATGCCGAGGTCCATTGCATTTTTTAATTAAGATAATAGTAGGTTAAATTTTGAAAGTCTATTGGTAGAAGTCTATACAAGAAATCATAGGTATGATGGATAAATAATAACACTTGGCTACAAACGAAAAATAGTTTTAATTTTGTTGTTTTTCAGATTCCCATAGCATCTCTCTCAGTCTCTCTCTTATCTCTCTCTCTCCACCCACCCACCCACCCACCCACCCACCCACACGCATGCTCACTATATATATATAACTTATATACATATATACATATATATATGCAATTTATACTATTCTTAAATGTCCTGCTTGTAAGATTTTCTTCTGTGTCTTGAGACTCATATCCTAGAATCATCCAGTCTAAACTGTGAAAATCCTCATTTCCACTGGGAATTTTATTTTTAGATTTTCACTCTCCATCTACCTGCCTTTGAGCAATTTTCTGTGCTTCAAGCATGAGCAAGCAGTATTAATCCAATTTCTAGTTTTTGTGAAGCACATTATGTTAGATCATATGCACTTCGGTGCTTCTTCTTAGAAACTTTGTGTTTACTTAACTGTTTCACTATCAACCTTTATCAACAAGAGCAGCAAAGAAATACAACAAACTAGGTTAAAATGTGATTAAGTTTATTTTCCATCTAAAATAAACTCTACTGACTCAAGAACAATGGAGTCTCATAATATGATGATATACTCTCTGACAGAACAAAATTACACATTGATAGTTGAGCAAATATCAATACTACAAAAGCTAGCTGTGGTTCTAATGCTCATATACTTCAATTATGTTAGAGGGAGCATATGAGAATTTCTTCAGTATTAATAAGACAACACCATTTTATATGAGCTCATTATGATTTATATGCATTTATTTCCTTCACTTAAACTATTTTGAGATATTAGAAAATACAGTTCACCCTATGTGTACAATTTAGCCTTTAATATTTTCCAAATAAGTCACAGCACTCACAAAACGGATTTAGTATGCCTGCATATGAATTATTGAATATTAAAAATTTGATTAAACATTAAATTGTACTGGTTAAAAATCTGAAATGAATGAGCTTTTCATTATTCCCAAATTTCCTGGGTAATTCCAGAGATATTAACAAGGTTTATTGTTTTATCTAAGGGTAGTGCAATTTGAGCATATGGTATCAATCTATCAATATACTTAGTAGTGGTACAAATAAACAGTTGGTCCCTGAGAATTTCATGCTAGGAATTACAGAACATATGTTCTTCAACTTAAAACAATCTGCACAAAATTTAATTCAATTTCACACATATTTAGGTAACGACTAAGTAATAGACACTGTAGTGTAAGCTGTGTTAGTCAAATCCCTCAAAAAAAAAAAAAAATCACTGCATGGAAATAGAATGAAAATAAAGTCTAACACAAAAGGAAAATAATAAAACGAAATCATATGCTCATTTTTTCTAGTTTACTGAGGGCTAATTGACAAAAAATGTGTATACATTTAGGTATACAATTTGATGTTTTGATACATGTATACATTGTGAAATAAATGATCACCACAAGCAAGCTAATTAAATATCCATCACTTCAGGTAGTTATTTGTGTGTGTGTGGTGAGAGCACTTAAGATCTACCCTCTTAGCAAATGTCAAGTATACAATACAGTATTGTTAAGGTTCCCACTCTATACTATATATTTGATCTCCAGAACATATTAATCTTTTTTTTTTTTTTCCGTATGCGGGCCTCTCACTGTTGTGGCCTCTCCCGTTGCAGAGCACAAGCTCCGGACGCGCAGGCTCAGCGGCCATGGCTCACGGGCGCAGCCGCTCCGCGGCATGTGGGATCTTCCCGGACGGGGACACGAACCCGTGTCCTCTGCATCGGCAAGCGGACTCTCAACCACTGCGCCACCAGGAAAGCCCAAATCTTACATAAGTAAATCACTGTAACCTTCGGCCAGCATCCCCCCATTTCCCCCTCCCCCCCAGACCCTGGTAACTACCTTTCTGGTCTCTGCTTCTGAGTCTGACTATATTAGATCCCACATATAAGTGAGATCATACAGTGTTTGCCTTTCTGTGTTCAACTTATTTCACTTAGCATAATATTCTCTAGGTTCATCCATGTTGTCACAAACGCCAGAATTTCCTTGTTTTTAAAGACTGAATAATATTCTATTATGTGTGTATACCTTTATAAATATATAAACATATATGTACATATGATAACACAATAAGTGTTGGCAAGAATGTAAAGATATAGAAATACCATTTTATTTAGAAATGTATCTGTCAACAGACATTTAGATTGTTTCCACATCCTGGCTACTGTGAATAATACTGCAAGGAACAATAGAGCGCAAGTATCTTAAATATTGATTTCATTTCCTTTGGATGAATACCAAGAAGTGGGATTGCCTGATCATATGGTACTGCTATTTTAATTTTTTGAGGAACTTTAGTACTGTTTTCCATAATGGCAATTTACATTCCTATCAGCAGTGTACAAGTGCTCCCTTTTCTCCACATCCTCACTAACATTTATCACTTGTCTTTTTGATAACAACGATCTTAACAGGTGTGACATGATAGCTCATTATTGCTTTGACTTGCATTTCCGTGATGATTAGCAATGTTGAGACCTTTTAATATACCTGCTGTTCATTTGTATGTCTTCTTTTAAGAAAAGTATATTCAGATCCTTTGCCCGTTTTTAATTGAATTTTTTTTTTTTTTTTTTGCTGTTGAGTTGTGTGACTTCCTTACATATTTTTGATATTAAGCCCTTATCAGATGTATGGCTTGAAAATATTGGGGTGGCCAAAAAGTTCAGTCGGGTTTTTCTGTACGATGCTATGGAAAAGCCCGAACGAACTTTTTGGCCAACCCAAAATTTCCTACCATTCTATAGGTTGCCTTTTCACTCTGTTGATTGTTTTCTTTGCTGTGCATAAGCTTTTCAGTTTAATATAGCCCCATTTGTCTATTTTTACTTTTGTTACCTATGTTTTTGGGATCATATCCAAAAAGCTACTTCCCAGACCAATGTCAAGAAGCATTTTCCCTATGTTTTTTCCTAGCAGTTTTATGGTTTCAGGTCTTACATTGAAATCATTAATCAATATTGTGAGCTGATTTACATTTGTACATGCATACCTCTGAGATAATGCAGGTTCAGTTCCAGATGATCACAATAAAGCAAATATTGCAATAAACAGTCACACACATTTTTTGCTTTCCCAGTGCACACAAAAGTTATGCTTACACTGTACTATGGTCTATTAAGTGTGTAACAGCATTATGTCTAAAAAACAATGTACATACCTTAATTTAAAAATACTTTATTGGTAAAACATCTGAGCCCTCAGTAAGTCATAGTAATAACATCAAAAATCACTGATCACAGATCACCATAACCAATATATTAATAACAAAAAAGTTTGAAATATTGCAAGAATTGCCAAAATGTGACACAGAGGTACGAAGTAAGCAAACACTGTTGGAAAATGGTGCCAACAGACTTACATGATGGAGGGTTGCCACAAACCTTCAATTGTAAAAAACACAGTATCTGTGAAGCACAATAAAGCAAAGTCCAATAAAACTAGTTATGTCTATATATATGGGCGTGAGACAATGATCCAAGTTAATTCTTCTGCATGTGAATGTCCAATTTTTCCAGCACCATTTACTGAACAGATTATTTTTCCCTCATGTGTACTTTTGACACCCTTGTTGAATACCAATTTAAAGAAAATTCATGGATTTATTCCTGAGCTCTCTGTTCTGTTCCATTGGTCTAGTGCTATATTGTTTATTACTTGGTTTTGCAATGTATTTTGAAATCAGGAAGTGTGATGCCTGTGGCTTTTTTTTTTTTTTAAACATCTTTATTGGGGTATAATTGCTTTACAATGGTGTGTTAGTTTATGCTTTATAACAAAGTGAATCAGTTATACATATACATATGTTCCCATATGTATGTTTTTTCTTCCTCAAGATTGCTTTGGCTATTTGGGTCATCTGTAGTTCCATATGAACTCTAGGATTGTTTTCTCTATTTCTATAAAGAATGCTATTGTTTGAGATTTTCATAAGGATTGCACTGAGTCTGTATATAGTTTTGGGTAGTTAAGGACATTTTAATAATATTAATTCTTCCAATCCATAAATATGGGATGTCTTTCCATTTACCTGTGTCTTCTTGAATATCCTTTATCAATGCTTACAATTTGTAGTTACAAGTCTTTTACCTCTTTGGTTAAGTTTATTCCTAGGTATTTTATTCTTTTCATTGTTATGTGTGATATGATTATTTTCTCATTTGCCTTTGTGGATAGTTTGTTGTTGTATATAAAAACACAAGGATTTTGTATGTTGATTTTGTATACTGCAACTTTACTGAATTCATTTATTAGTTCTAACAATTCTTTTGTTGAGTCTTTAGAATTTTCCACAAATGTTTTTTAGTGGTTAGAAACTACCTGCTCTATCCTCACAACGTCCTTATTCTGCTATGTATTATCCATTCAAAGCATACTTTAAATTAAGGTGATTAATCATTTTTGAGATCTCAGAT
The DNA here is from genome assembly GCF_005190385.1 of Monodon monoceros. Lineage (NCBI taxonomy): Eukaryota > Metazoa > Chordata > Mammalia > Artiodactyla > Monodontidae > Monodon > Monodon monoceros. The sequence goes on along the minus strand of NW_021703785.1, from coordinate 18,970,640 downwards.
CAACAAGTGCTTGTTCTTAACATAAAAGTTTAGGCGTTTAATAGGTCCTTGCAATATGAGATAATCAAAGACAGAACTCAGGTCAGGTGCTGATCTTCTTTCTTAAATTGCAGGGCTCTTTCCAGCACAATACCACTGCTCAGTAGACATATTAGGATATTACCTGGGAGGGAGTACTTTGATCTATTTATGAGCTATTGTCACTCATTTTAACCCTGTGGGGGTATTCATATAACATAAAATTAAAATAATTTCTAGTGAAAACCACTTTTAAAGTGGAGGAAGGAGGATGAAAGGGATGAGAAGGACAAACTGAATACAATGTCCTTGACAATCAAGGATACAGTGTGGACTAGAGATACTAAACCAAGGCCATAAAAACAAAACAAAATAACAAGAATTAAAAAATAAAAACTCACACCATCAAAAACAAGGACACAATGTGGATTGGTGACAGCCGTGGAAGAAAATAAAAATTGCTTCATATAATTAATATAAAGAGATTGATTAAGAGTTACAGGCAGGGTTAAAGAAGCAAATAAGATACAGTGAGACATCCAGATACTAGCAATGTTAGGGAGCCATTACTATCTGTACACTTGAACGGAGGAGGACAGAAAATAACTTTAAAACTCCTCAGTGAGAACTTGAACTAGTGGAGGAAGGGCTACCCAGCTCCAGTTGCGGAGAGAAGCAGCTGCACAGAGAAAAAAGTGTACTCAAAGCAAAGAAGAATGAAGAATCTGTCTTTACTCTCGCCTTCTAATCTCATGTTAGTGCTTTCTATTTGTTAAACTTAATCAGAATCCAGTGAGCAAGGAGCCCCTGGTGATGCTGTCCACAGTGGCTGGCCCCTGACGCTTAAGTGGCTAAGAACCAAATGTGTGGGGTGGGCAAGTAGAAAATCACGTAAATCTTTTTATTGCTCACATTTTCAAGGTTTACCATGAAGAAAAAAAAAGAGGACTTTGTTGGTCTTTTATAGTTACATTTTTATGAATTCATTAGGGTAACTACAAGTGGTCTAGAATGCCCATTTCCAGTTTAGCAGGCAACATGCTAAATTTCCAATGTTGAGAGGGGAGAGACAGATACATAAATCAAACACATTTGGCATCTTTGTTGATGTTTCCATTGCTTTTTTACATTGGTTTTAGCAAAAATTACTCCTTCCACAGTCAATCTACAAAGGTTGACCTCCTCTCAGATTAAATGTCACTATCCTAGTCATAGTCAGGTTAGAGTAACAAGTGGGCCTAAAGGGACTACTAGGGAATTATCTATTTTTCACAGGATTCCTTCATGCAAACCAAGAGGGGCCCTAGGCACTTTAACATTGTACCCTTAAGTTGTTTTCCAAAATTCAGATGGCATCACAAACATTCTGTTCCTCCAATTTTCCAACTATTACATGTTGAAAATCTCACTCTCATATGCGCCTATACACATACATATTCCTCTAGAACAGTGCTAACTCTATAGAGGAAAAAATAAACACTTTCCCAATTACTTCATAACTTACAAGTTCACATAACTGTAATGGAGTCAGTATGGCCTCATTATTATGCATTGCCATGATGCTTTCTCTCCTTCATCTTTCCAAACCACACCCCCTTTTCAAATGTGCTATTTCAGATCTACCTGGAATAATAAATTGGCTAATGCTGACCCATAAATCTCTACAGCATGCTACCTTAGCAACACTAAGACCAGGTGGAGGCTTTGAAATTACTTCTTATTCGTACTTGATTAAATTCTTAGCCAAGGGCCATTCTTCTCCCCTATCTCTCTAAGGGGAAGAGAGAGTCATTTTCTTCTTCCAGTTATAAAAGCTTTTCAAGAAGGAACAAGTGGTCTGTGATTTTGATTGCTATGGAGAGGTCTAGTCAAGTAAGGACTTAGAAGAGACTGCTGAATTTGTTAATTAGTAGGTCGTTGGTGAATTGAGCTCTCAAAGACAGTAGTTTCAGAAAATTAGTAGGAGAAAAAATAACAAAGAGTAAGTTCAGACTGGAAGAAAAAGCAGTGGAGGCAATAGTACTGTTCTGAGAATTTTTCCAGGGAACAAATTTAAAGAGAGAGAATGGAGATTGGGGAAATACTGGTCTCAAAAGTCGACATTTTAAGATATCAAATTTGAGAATGTTTAGTATTCATGACTAATGAGCCATTATAGGTCTTTGTTTTTTGAAAGAGCCTGAACTTTAAAAAAATATAAACAGAGGTAATTTGTATAGAAACCAACTTCTCTTTTGGAATGGTTAGACAATTGGTATATCCTTGTTGGAGACTGTGTACAAAGTATTTTGAATGTTGGTCTGATTTTCTCTTGGAACTTGTTTGTCAAAACCATCTTCTCTTTTGGAATGGTTAGACAATTGGTATATCCTTGTTGGAGAGTGTGTACAAAGTATTTTGAATGTTGGTCTGATTTTCTCTTGGAACTTGTTTGTCAAAACCATTATCAAACTCCTAGGACTGGTTGGGATGTCTGCCACACCATTATCCCTTCACCTTTAGGGGTGGAAGAAGTACTCCTTAGGTCTCTGTGAGGGTACTGGGGCAGCCCCGTAGAAAAGATGAAAAAAATTGAAAGCTTTCACAGTTTTGGTAATGTCCCAATGGCCTGAGAGATGAGGTTATTAACAGGACACCCCAAGTCTCATAGAATAGGGACTCTATGTTACTCTCATCTCCACTGAAACTGCATTCCATATGTCAAGGATTCCTCCTCAGCAGGACATGGAAACAAACTGGTAACTCAGGAGAGCTTCCTTTCCTCATATCAAGGATAGTGGCAATGAACTGAGCAGCAGGCATCTTCTCTCATCTCTTCTGTGGTTTTCCACTGACTTGGACCTCTACAAAACCTTGCTCATTGCTGAAGTCCTAAAGCAATCATTCCTGCCTATAAGCATTGCATAATGAAGGCTGACGTGGGACAATGCAGCCACTGATTACCAGAGAATGTGAGCTCCAGGGTCAGTTTGCCTCAGTTCTGGTCCTGCTCTGTTGCTTGCTGGGAAATTATAGTCAAGTACCTAACTATAGAATTTTAAGTCTCCTCATCTATGACATGGAGGTAATGGTGATTTCCTCGTCCTAGGGTTCTTGTGGAAAATAAATGATACCTATTAGTGATGTCCCTAGTGCAGCCAATGGCACGGAGTAAAAAATAAATTAAAAGCTATTAAAATTGTCTGCCCTCTTATTTTCTTTTTTCTATCCTCTATCTATATTAAAATAAATTAATATATATTTTTTCTAACGTTCACCAAAGTGTACTTCGTATCCGATCACCGACCAATTGTGCATTCATTGCTCAGACCACAAGAAAGGCGAGTTCCAAAGTCTTTGGGCAAGTCTATAGAAAAATAAGCCTGGCCAAGATTAAGAATAACCATGAACAATAGAAAAATATATCTGTGTGTGTCTATGTGTATAGAGTACTGCATATCATATTTATCCTTTTGTTAGATACATTTCTAAAAATAAAAATTACAGAAGGTGAAAAAATGAGAGGAAGTCATCATTATTAAATACTAAAAGATGAGATGCGTTTTTTTTTTGTTTTTTGTTTTTTTTTGAGGTACGCGGGCCTCTCACTGTTGTGGCCTCTCCCGTTGCGGAGCACAGGTTCCGGATATGCAGCCTCAGTGGCCATGGCTCACGGGCCCAGCCGCTCTGCGGCATGTGGGATTTTCCCGGACCGGGGCACGAACCCGTGTCCCCTGCATCAGCAGGCGGACTCACAACCACTGCGCCACCAGGGAAGCCCGAGATGCGTTTTGATTATGTTTGTTTTCAAAACAAGATTATATGAGTAGAGTATCATTTCCTATTACATTCTATAAACTATGTTTGTCTGGAATTGCTTCTTAAGGAAAGGGCTGCATCATCAAATGTGACTGAAAAGAGAGTTGTGCTCTTTGCTCCCGTGGAGACTTGGAAAGCACATTATATTAAATAACCTGAAAAAAAATAACCTTTAAAAAAGGAACCTGATTAATTTTATCAAAAATTTACTCCCAAATATTGAAATCTCACAATACTAATGTTTTGTGCTACATACTCCATAAAATGCTGAACTAGTTAGAAATAGGATTTCTTATTCCATCTCTGACCACTCTAAAAAATTTCTGAATGTACAAAACCTATGCTCCTACTGAAAACTCACATGGATGAAGTAGGTACTTGACTGTAACAGCAAAGATAATGGAGAAAAAGACAAAAAGAACAAGATCAAACTGTGCTATGTGCAGGTCAGAGGTCAGGGCTATGAGGAAAAGGCAACTTGTTAGAAAAGTTTAGTTTCTTTTTTTATAATATACAAATAAATCCTGTCATTCTGCCTCAGGGAGTGTTTCATTTTCTGTAAAATTTGTTTATACTCTGCAATCTTTCCACAATTTCTAAGAGAAATGAGTTAGGAGGAGCCAAAGTCATCTGCTAGTTCTTATAGCTCTGACTCCATAACCCTGGTGAAATTCACCATTGGAGATATCTCCATGCTGAGCTATTACACTGCAATTTGACACTACTTTGTTGAAAAAGAAAAACAAATTACATGACTATGCTGTTTAGAAAGCAGCATTTCCAGACAAAATCTCCGATGTCTTCTATTCCACAGTGATTGAAACATTTATGATATCCATTTTAAGCAAAAAGCTGTTGGTCATGGTTTGGCACCAATTACAACCTTGAACCCCATACATGGATTTCTTTCACCATTATGGTTTTTGAGATTGAAAATGCTTTTGAAACCTCAAGAAATTTAGTTGAATTTTTATCTTCCCCCTCATATATTGTCCTGAAGGAGACTTTTATTCTCCAACAGAAGGTGAATCTAGATAGTTCTCTTATTTATTTATTTACTTATTTATTTTCGGTACGCGGGCCTCTCACTGCCATGGCCTCTCCCGTTGCGGAGCACAGGCTCTGACGCGCAGGCTCAGCGGCCAGCCGTGGCTCACAGGCCCAGCTGCTCCGCGGCATGTGGGATCCTCCCGGACTGGGGCACGAACCCGTGTCCCCTGCATCAGCAGGTGGACTCTCAACCACTGCGCCACCAGGGAAGCCCAGTTCTCTTTTTTAAAAGGAAGAGGAATTGGTTTATTTGTACATTATTCATTATTTTATTGATTTATTTAGTGTTAGCAAACTGAGTTTCAAAGATAAAAGGTGTACGTTTTCTATCTCCTCAAATATTACAGATTAATAAGACGTTTTCTATCTCCTCAAATATTACAGATTAATAAGACAGACTTTTATCAAAATAATTCCAGTGAAGCATGTGAAATATCATAGTAGAGGAATGTATCAAGTGCTAAATATTGTGGTAGCACAAAGGTTGAAATAAGCAGTTCTTACTCTGGAAGGGACTGAAGAATGGATTGTAAGATGGAGTTGACAGAAGACAGTCTTCACAGAGGAGAGTACTGAGATGGAGCTTAACAGGTCAATAGGATGTCTGACGTTATAAGATGTGAAAAGTGGAAAATCACAGAATCATGTGTAACATATAGATAGGGGTTTCACAGTTATTAAGATATAAATGGTGGGTGATATGATATAAAAGTATTAAATCTATAAATTGAAAATAACTTATAAATTAACTATATCTGTATGACTGAGATGCCAGGTACATAGTTCCAGGATGACATATAGATTTTAATCTTGGGAATCTAGATACTTTGTTGAATTGTTAATTCAATCTAGGCCACAAAATCATTAACTGCTCTGGAATATTGAAGAAATATGTAGTTTCATGAAAATATGATATGTTTTGATATCATGTTTGTGATGCCTGTGTGTATGCAGATGGACTATCTACTGGAGGAATTAGATATTTTGGCTTAAATCTCAAAAAAGAGGTATGGTCTATAGTTGAAAATTTAGGGGAGATAATCTAATTTTTAATGAACAATTTTATATCTATTATAAGGTAGATACTTTAATAGATTCTAGGAAAATATTTTGTGGACAAAGCAGACAGCTTATCTATCTCTTTGGATTTGACAATATACTGGGTGCAGAGAAAAATTTTGCTTCCATGTGCATTGTACAATACACTCTTCAAGGCTATTCAATTCTAAGCTTTCCTTTCTTTGGAGCTATTTTACAACTCTGTAAGTTGTAGGTATGTGACAGCAGTGAAAAAAATATTACTGCTGATATGCAAAATTCTTTCCAATTCAGTCTATTCAATTGACTTCCATGCAGCACCATGTAAACATCCTTCATTGCTTCCATATGCACACTCATTTTGAAATTCCTGAACAATAAATGTGTCTGTTCTTTGGAGTCTCCATTAACCTGGTTAAAACATCATCTTAATAATTCATTACATAACATCCTAAACAAATCTATATTTTATATTCATATGACACCTTCTTTTGAAAATTATCTTTTAATACAGAGACTATAAACACTGAATATACCTTGACATACGATGCATCCTTTGAAATGAACCACAAGTCTAATTTGGTAGTATACCATATGGACACGAGCCTTTGTCCTCCTTATGAGACAGTACAAAGATGATGACGAAAAGGTTTGGTAGCAATTAGCCAGATGAATTATGGGAGGGTTCAAACAGAAGAAACAAACAGTTTAAGGATCTAGAGGCAAATAAAGAACGTGTTGAATTTAAAGAATGGATTCCAACTTGGATGGAAGAAAGAAAGGGGGAGAGTTTCAAATCTAAAAAGGCAGTCAAAACCAGACACTCAAGCTCTTCCAAGGATATATACTTGTTCTCAAAGGAAATAAAATGACATTCAAAATAGAATGTAATGATGAATTTTATCTTTTTCTTTCCACTCTAGAGGCAGATAGGAAAAAAAATTAACGGTGACAAGGTGGATACATGGAAACTGATTAGGAGTAAGTAGAAAAGAAACACTACACAGATATTTATAAGAACAGCATGTTGAACATATAGTTTAATATATGTTTATTAAATGAATGAATGTAAAATGAGGAATCCAATATAATTCCTAGAACTCTGGATCATGCAATTGAGTGATGGGCAGTGTTATTTACTGAGCTAGGTTTTATGATATAAGAAAGCCTTAAATTTACTTAAATGGTGATAGTATAAAATAAAAAGTTAAGGGAAGATGAAGAGACTGCATCCCTTTCCCACTGTGAAAGGAGGGAGACAGCGTATGGTACAAATTTATTTAGGTCGGTGCATTTAACATGTGAAGATGTTGCTATATAATTGCCTCTATTTCATCTGAGAAACAGAGGCAAAGTCATGTCTCAAGAGAGAGAGAAAGGGTGTGGCAGAGTCAGAACAATTTGAGACAAGTACAGAAGATTAAAACGGACATTGTGAAAACTATAATGGAGAATCAACAGAGAAAAACTGAATAACATGTGGCATTGCTGAGATCTAGTTGTGGCTGGTGATCATTATGGATCCTACGCTGCAAGTAGCATTAATTACCCCCAGCATTGTCAAGCTGCCCAGGTGCACTCACAATAGCTGCTGATATTCAGGTATACGTGACTTGGGAGTTTAACCAATGAGATATCACACAAGGAAAATCAAGTAAGCGACGTTAGGAAATTAGAAAGAAAGCAGTTGAAATGACTCACCATGGATCTAAACTTCAAAGAGAAGGAAGTAAAATTAGAAGTTCTGTTCAATAAGGAGGAAGTAGGGAGATCAATATTTTGATGGGGCTGATGAGGTCAAAGAAAAGGTGAAATGAGAGAGACTCAGCAGGCAGGCTGGTTACAGAAATGATTTATGAATTAGTGAATTAAAGATACAGGAGCATCCGATGAAAAGAGGGAGTCTGATCATTTCAGTACCCACTCCCATTCTACAACTCACTAGCTGTATGACATCGGGCTGATTGCTTAATATTTCTGACCCTTTTCTTTTCAGTACAATGGCATAAATCAGAGTTTTTCAAATTTTAGTTTTATAAGAATCACCTGGATAGGTTGTTAAGCTACAGATTCCAGAGACTGATTTTTTTTGATCTGGGATAGGGCCTCATAATATATATTTTCAATTAGTTTCCAAATAATGTCAGGCCACAATTTTAGTAGCACTGCTATGAACAGTGTGATCTCACAGATATCATAACCTAAAGAGATAATGTATATAAATGTTACTTGGTATAGAGCAGGTAATCAAGTCATCAATTACTTTTCTCTTCTCAATGAATATTTACTTGTTGCTATGATATGAAAAGGTGAAGTATAAAAATGTACAGAAATGTAATAAGAGGATTAGTAGAAGGAATGCCAATTACCCAAATAAGTTGTCTGAGTCATTTTCAAGTTCTTACTTTTGACATTCCCAATCTCTTAGACAAGTGATGAGAGCCCAGACTATGACAATAGTGCAAAAGGAGACTTCACAAATATTTCTGAGGCGTTTTGATATAAGCACTGATTTTGTGTATCATTGAGATAATATGGTTTTTGGAATTATTCATTTATTCCCTAACCATTTATCTTATATTCCTTTGCCAAATACCTCTTCACTCTGGTAATTCCTATATAGCCATTGTCACCAAAAGTTACATAATTCTTGTTCTGCTATCGTGGCCCCCCCTACAGACCCAATTCAAAATTCTTTATAGTTCATAAATAAATTATTTCAACAAATATGAGTTAAGCTTTAAGGAAGCAACAAAAAGCTGATTAGCCCTAGTTTTCATTGAGCTATGAGTAGTGCTTCTATGTTGTTTCCTTCCAAAAAGATATGGGTGATGGTAAAAAATACATTAAAATAATAAAACTGCTAATATAGAGTACTTATGAATAATACTATGGAAATAATGGAGAACAATACATACTATCGGACATATATATATAGTCACTGTAATTGAGTATTCAATTTAGCTCTCAGATTAGCTACAGACAAAACTATATTGGTTTCATATAACTTCCATTACATAATAAAAGGAAAAAAAATTAATTCCTCAGGATAATTAGTATTATTTCTTAGAAATGTCTTTTAAAAGGAATTTATCACTTGGGACCTTATTCAGTGGGTATTGAACAAAACAACAGACAATGCAGTTAAAAGTACTTTTGCTGTTGAACAGAGGTCATATAAAATGAATGTGGAATTTAACCTGGGCTCTATGTTCCCAGAGATGAGTGATGCTTAAGAACTCCCGACCCCATCCAACACTTTCGCGTTGAAGAAGGAGCTAATCTCAGAAGAACCGCCCTTCACAGTGTGACTTACTGTCCATTCATGCTCACAACTCCTGTAAATTAAAATATGATTTCTTTGTTTATCTGCCTCTACAAAACCCCAAACCCTCTTCCTTTTCTTTGAGATCTTCCTCATTAATGATCATCTTCCTATACAATAATCTGCATAAAATCATCCCCTTAATCATGTGGGTCATATGGCTCATCACATATCTTGGTGCTGCATAGGAACTGGGAATAAAATATTAAAGCATTTTTCTGTTCAGGGTCTTAACCTTGTTCACTTGGCTAACTTCTCTTCCCTATTAAAAAAGTTTAGAAAATAGGTCAAACATCGAATTCCCATTACTTTAAAAAAGTTTAATTTTTACACATCTATTTCATGAGTCTTGAGGCCTTAAACATTCTGAAGGCCTCATGTTTCCATCTGTACATACTTACTATTCTGAGAAAATAGCAAATAATTTTTGGACAGGTGAAGGAATAATGAGGTCAAATTGAAGAAAGAAAAAAGAATAAAAGAATAGCTTCAGGTTTTTGTTCTCTCCAGGTCTTCAGGCTTGAATTGCTAATTTTTACAGAATTTTCCATCTATGAGCTAAATATTTTATAGTAGCCATCTCCACAGAAATGAGTTCATCATGAGGCTTCTATTTGCGTATCCTGGTATACTGCCCGTACTGCCTGTACTTTTCTGGTGATAATGAATTATGAAACAAAAAGTTCTGCTCCCAACGTTTATAAATTTGGGTGTTGGCACTTCCTGTCCTTAGGTTTACTTTTGAATTCTCTTTTTTACTTCGTTGTCCAACTTACATATTTTACACACTTCTTCCCTTCAGAAAATATCAAAGATTTTCTTCACTCTGTTTTCCTTTCAATCTGAAACTAAAATGAGGTATTATAGAAAACAGAAACAATACTCTGTTCACATGAGAAATGCTTTAGCCTTGCAGCCTTAGCTGGACTTCTGCTCAGGTGCCTTAACCAAGACCTCTATAGGTCAGTCCCAAACAGTCCTCATGTTTTCTCCTCATTCAGCCTCCAATCCCAGTTCCAAATATTTGATACTCAGTCTCAAAATTTTACATAGCAACTATATAAGCTAAGAGAATGTGACACCATTGCACAATAAGGAGCATTCCACTTGTTTACTGATACAGAAATTGATCTGTCACCAACACATAAAATTCTGGCTGGCATAGGAGTCAGAATTTTTTTTTAACTTCCCATACAGTATTTAATGTTAATCATTACTATACATTCTTATTCTCACAATTTGTTGCATGACAGCAGGTTTATTTTTTATTAAACTTGGTGAATTGTATTTGCTGGGAGCAAAGGAGACATGGCCTCTGTTTCAACCTAACAATTATTCTTGCTCTGCCATAGTAACTGTTATTGTAAGTGATCCTTAAACAGCTTTGAAAGAACAAAATAAATAAATCATGCATTATATTATCTTTTCAAATGTTATCTCCATTCATATTACAACTGGATCTCAAGAATGGCATTTTCATACTGTTTAATTATATTAAAATAACAGAAAAAAGAGGTGTATAAAGGGAGATGGAAGTTTTAGCAAAATATTCCAAAACAAAACATTTATAACACTGCATGAAAATACCCTAATGAAAATTGCTACATATTTAATATAAACATTTCATAAAAATTCTGAAAGAAATGTGAAAATATTTTACCACTCTAACTGCAGGCACTTTTACTAGCCACTTCACCATAAACCAATGCTCATTTTAGGTCTAATATTTACTTGTCAAGTTGATAATCAAGTGGAAATTATTCTTATGTAAAATACATCATCATGTTACAAATATTTAGTTAAATTTGAGTTAGTCATAGTCTTGATGTGCACAGTGATGCAGGAGGAAGCATCTGAAACATTAGATAGCTGCCATTTATAAGTATTCCTTTTACACTATAAATTTTTACTAAAGTCAAATTAAGTGTTTGTGCTGAGAACTTATTGTTCAAGTTGTTCATAGTCAATCTATCTCCTTAGGAAGTATTATTTAGGCTGCTAAAGATCTCAATGAAAAATAAAAGGATATGTAATTAGTATAATGACCTGGGAAAAACATTATTATGAATAAAAATCTGTCATTAGGGAACTCCATTTACTGATGGGCTTATTAGTAACCTTAATTTTAAAACTCAATAATAAAAAAAAGACCAAAAACAAGCTATTAAAAAAGAGCACAGTACCTGAAAATATAAACGTTCCCCCTTATTTTATTTAGGCAGACTGAAATTTAAAACAATTACACCCATATATATAACTTGGTTTGGATTTCACGTAGCTTATTTTTGACTACAGAAAAATAAGTAAAAATGAATGTCTTCAAGAAATTTTGGAAAGCAATCATGAGTTGTTTATTGAATCTACTAGGCTATCTTACAGTGATAAATGCATATCCTCTTTGGCCAGTTATTCACTTTTCCCACAGAAGTAAAAGGAATAGTTACTAAGGATCTCACAATATTGTTTTTGATACAAAAAGAGGAAATGCTCCTAGTACCCATCCCTACGGAGATGGTTAGATAAATTATACTCTACCTATGCTATAAAATACTTTGAAGCATTTCAAATGAATAAAGTAGATATATATGTACCAAAATGCAAATGGAAACATGATACATTTAAAAAAGATATGAATACTATATTCAATATTCATAAGAAAAATCAAGTGTGTGTGTGTATGTGTGTGTAGAGTGGATACAAATCTCTCCTTCAAACTCCCGCATTCAAAAATATAACTTAAACTCTTTTCTGTAATTCAATTTAATCTTTACATTGTCAGTTGGCAAAAAATTAATCTCAGTCAATTTGAGAGTTCATCAGTCTATGTAGCCTACCCTCTCTCTTTTATGGGTCCCATATAATCCTGGGATCTTCCATAGTGCTAAGGCAGTGAAAAAAAGTGAACATCTAACCCTTATTCCTTGGCAGGTATCCATGATGGAACCTACTAGGATTTATTCATCATTTATTTGATCTTCCGTTGTCACTCCACATGGCTGGAATATATGGTTCACTTGACTATGAAAGCAAAGCTCTTACAAATAAACAACTTTTGAGTAAGGAAGTTTGGGAATGCTTATGCAGCAAAGTTATCCGTGTGGGACATGGACAGGTAGTCACACTCCTCCCAGGATTAAAAAACAAAACCAAAGTGGCAGGGGGTAGGGGGTATATCAAATTTGTCTTTCCTCCCTCAATTTAACATCAGCCAAAATTAGTTTAAGCCAAGGTAGCTTCAGGGTAGAAATATAGACACATTCCAACTAAATTTGCTACTGAAAAATTCTCTGTAAACAATACACCCTTTTAACATAAGGTAGAATTTTATTTTATTTTATTTTTTTCATTTAGAGCTCAAGAGAGAATGTGGCAAAGAAATTCTTTCAAAGCACCTGCCAAATTTAAGTGGAAGCTGGAAAGTCCAGCACAAAATATCTAATCATGAGCTAAGAAGCTGATCACCAATTTTGGCTGTCACAGATTTTAGGCCTGGGAGGTAAAAATGAGAAAACATTCCAAACAGAATAAAAAATAGAAAAGCTGAATAGTTCCATATCAACTAAAATACAAATATGTGATTAAAATATTTACAAGTTATCAAATCCCAGATGTTTTCTCTGCCAAATTTTATGTATATATAAAACCACAGTTTTTGTACATGTACATAAAGACACACACACATATATATTTCCTTCTCACTTGGTTTTATGAGGTCAGCAAATTCTCAATTCCAAAATCTTACTAGGATATCAAAAGAACAACAATCAGAGGCAACCTCTCTCATAATCACAGTCGAAAATTTTAACCAATATATTATCAAATTGAATCTATCTATATATAAAAAGAATAATATATGCATCATGACCAAATGCCGTGTATACCAAGAGAATGCAAGAGTAAAAATCATTTAATTCACCACAGAAACAGAAAAATGGGGGAAAAACCCAATTACTTCAATAAATACAAAAAACTAATATGATTTAACACCCGTTAATGATAAAATCTGCCATTTGCGACAAGGGCATTACGCTAAGTGAAATAAGAGAAGACAAATTATGGATGATCTCTCTCATATGTGGAATCTTAAAAATAAATAAATAAATAAACCACACTCATGGATACAGAGAAAAGATTGGTGGGTACCAGAAGCAAAGGAGGTGGAAGAAATGGGTGAACTGTTTTTGTTTTTTCCTTTTTATTAGTTTAAATTAACTGAAAAAAAAAGTGCTCAATGGTCCAAAGGGGATTAATAAGCTTTATGAGATATGGGGTCTCTCTATAGTCAAATATCTAAAAACAAAGCTGCTAGCAAAGTAGACTAAAACTAAGTTAGTTTTTGTTTTGTAAGACGTGTGTGTTTATTAGGGACCAGAAATCTTGCAGCAACTTTAGAACTCTGCTTTTAACTTTAGAACTCTACTTAAAACAGTTTTAAGTATATTTTTAAACTATATATTTTATTTGATATTTACAAACACATGCTTCTGAAATCTCCTAAAAGGATGGAAAACCCAGCTAAAAGCAGACAATCCCACACAGTAACTGCTGGCCAAGGGCTGAACAAAAGCTACCTAGTAGGACACACACACCCCAGTTAACAGAATCCCTTCTTGACATAATGATTGCATAAGTATTTATTCTTGCCACATCTCATTTATTTATTTCATGGCCACAATGGGGCATTTGAACTAGTAACTCCTATTAAAATTCCTAACGAGGTACCCAACAGCTCTTGCAATTTCCCTTACTGAGAGAAACTTAGAAATTTCTCTTGCTTCTGAAACTAACTCCTTATAAAGGCAAGAAATGGTTTGTCAATTAGCTATTAAAACCTGCTTCCCTTTCCTGGTTGGGCTGAAGATGTGTCATCTCTCCCAGGTTGATTTTCCATGATCCTCTTATGTGAGAGTAATTTGATAGCAACTAAGGTGTCGATTACTTCTTTTAAACCTCTTTTCCTTCACTGAAACCTGTCATTGAGGATATGTGCTACACAGTATTTTAGAAAGTTGCCTTTCCATTTTCCGCCTGAAATCAGTTTTATATTAGTTTTCTATTCTGGCATAACAAATTACCAAAAACTCAGCAACTGCAAACAGCATACATTTATTATCTTACAATTTCTGCAGATCAGCCGGCCAGGCAAGGCTTACCTGTGTCTTCTGCTTAGGGTCTCACAAAGCTGCAATCGAGGTAACCTCCCAACTGTGGCTCCATGGTTAGAAGAGTCCACTCCCAGACTCATGGAGATGGCTGGCCCCAGCTTCTTTTTTTTCAAATTATTTATTTTTGGCTGCGTTGGGTCTTCATTGCTGTGCATAGGCTTTCTCAAGCTGCGGTGAGCGGGGGCTACTGTTTGTTATGGTGCACAGGCTTCTGATTGTGGTGGCTTCTCTTGTTGCAGAGCACGGGCTCTAGGCGTATGGGCTTCCATAGTTGTGGCTCACGGGCTCTAAAGCGCAGGCTCAGTAGTTGTGGTGCACAGGCTTAGTTGCCCTGGGGCATGTGGGAACTTCCCGGACCGAAGCTCGAACCCGTATCCCCTGCATTGGCAGGCGGATTCTTAACCACTGCGCCATCAGGGAAGCCCAGGCCCCACCTTCTTGCCGGCTACTGACTGGAGGCACCTTCCGCCCATAGTGAGCCCTTAGCTCCTGGAGGCCACCAGCCTTTCCCGAAGGCAGCCCACACTTCCTGGCCACATGGTCTTTCCCCACACGGCCACCGCTTCTTTAAGCCCCCCAAGATTTTCTAGAGCAGTCTGCTAACAAGATGGAGTCTGAGGTGACGTATTAGCACTGAGCAGCGTCCGTCGCTTTGCTACAGCCCACGGTTAATAAGCAAGCCAAGCAGCCACCAAGCGCTCCCTCCGGTGCTGCCGGCCTGGCGCCTCACGGAGAACGCTGCCTGCGCAGAGGCTGGGCGCTCGGAAAAGACGCCACACCCCGCGCGCCTGGAAGCTTCCTTTCCCGGAAGTGCTGCGTCCACTTCCTGGACCTGAACCTTGAGGGGAAGCAGGTCCGCGAGGGCCAGTGGGTGGTGCTCTTCCGTGGCGTCGCCGGCTGGTGGCCCTTCAGCCTCAGCCATCACAGCTTTGGTCACCACAGCCTCAGCCGGCCCCGGGGAAGGCTTTTAGTTCGGCTCCGAGGTGGAGCGGAGATGCTCCTGAGATGACGGACCGGGACTGCTGGGGCGTGTCCTCCACCGACAGACCGAGCCACACACAGGGACACGGTGTGAGCCGAGAACACCCGGCTCCTCTCAGGGCTCAGCGCCCGCCCGCCTCCCACTCCCAACGCGCCACAGGCTGAGACCCGCGCTCCTGGCCGGGACTTCCGGCGCCTGGGCCGAAGGTTCTCACACGAAGGTAGGAAACCAAAATCCGTTTTCATTTCTTAAAGGGTTGAGAACTGCGTTCCAAAACGTGTTAGACAGTAAAAGGGTGAATAAACTTACAGGTGTAAACGCAGACCGTTTTCCAATTCAAGGCAAGTAACAGCCCACAGGGTTCTGGCGGGAAAACCTCCGGCGGGAAAGGAAACCGAGTCCTAAGGCTCAGCTGTGAGGGCGGTCATGGGATTCCACAAGGAGGTGAACACCAGGAACCTGAGAAGTCCCTTCAGAGTCACAACATAGGGCATAGTGTTTCCCCAGCTTTATTGAGGTATACTTGTCAAATAAAAATTGCATGTATTTAAGGTGTACAATGTGATGCTTTGGTACAGGTATACATTGTGAAAGTATTACCATAATCAAACTAATTAACGTAACATGTCCATCACGTCACAGAGTTATATTTGTGTGTGTGTGTGTGTGTGTGTGTGTGAGGTAAGAACACTGAAGATCAACTTGCTTAGCAAATTTCAAGTGTACAATACAGGGTTATTAACTAGAGTCAATATGTTTCTTGATCTGTTCTCTTTTAGCCTTAAAATTAAGGCTACTGCATTAGTTACATTGACTTCCCACAGTATTGAAGAAACCAATTAATGAATGACATTTGGTGTAAACAATCCGATTTCTTGATCTCTCTCTTTTTAAAATTAAAACCAATGATTGCAATTTAGGGAATAAAAATATGACCTTCTAGATAAATTAAGTGACACACTGTTTTCCACATATAATATGCCAACATTAATTTGTGTAAATAGTAATAAATGGAGTAACTGGAAATAATGATTGACTTAGATGCCGTTATAAAAGAAACACGATTCCTCTTGTCTTTCACATAGATGAATAAATGTAAATATATAATTTGTAATCAGTAGAGTCAGGAGAGTTAAATAAGGAAAAGCTGAAGCTATATATAGTTTCACTGAAAAATAAAGAATTATGTAATGTACTAGTCTGGATTTATGCATAGAAATTCAAGAAGTTTGAAAGCAGGAATTTGGGGCAGTAGATTTTTATCATCAAGTTTTTATAAATAACCAGAATCTATAATGATAAATAATATAGAGGAACCACAAGTATAAATGCTTTCAAGAAGCACTATAAAAGTCTTTTAGATTCTGTTCAGAAAATCATTCAAAGTGTGTGTGAGTTTGGAGGTGGAGGGGATGTCAACCAATCTATCAAAGCTGCAAGGCTTTTTAAATGGTTCAATTTAATACGCCTTTGAACTTAGTGTCTAATTTATTCAGATCTGTTTTCTTTCTCCCTGTCTCTCTCTCTCTCTCCCTGTTGAAGTTAATAGACTATCATGTAGTGGATAATAATGTAGCCTCTAGGTTCAAACTTAGCAAGTCTGAGTCTTCACTTTAAAATATATTGTATGATGGTTTGGTAATTAATGGGATAGTATGCCTGTTAAGTTGTATAACAATGCCTAGTACATAAAAAGTGCCCAATATATCTTGACTATTTTTATTGAGGAAAAAATGTGCACATACACATACACATATGAATGTATGTGCATTATACATATAGGTATATACACATATGCTATCATATGTAATATTCAACAATATATGTACACATACCCATTTTGTCACATAAAAATTAATGAAAAAATATAGGCCAATATATTCTTAGTTGACTGTAGCATTTCACAGTAACTGAACACACAAAATGTTGAAATGAATTAAGTGTTTAAGCAGCAGTAGGACTTGAAAACTTCCAAAAGGCAAAGTGAAAGAGAAAAGTGTCATTGGTGGAAACCACATTGTGGACTACTTAATGCACTTTGACTATTAGCTAAGGAATTCTTAAACTGTCAAAGATGATAATTGTCAAATGCTTCCCTATCCAACCAAATTTATAACTTACTTTAGTATTATCTCTTAGCTTAGTATTCTTCCATTATTGATACTATGACATTTCATTATAAACTTTCCAAATAACAGCAGTTTTATTCCTTCTCATGCAGTTCTGCAGATTTTGTCTGTGTTCTGTCAATTATGTCAAAAGCATATGCAGCAACACATTACAATGTGAAAAATAACATTTTTTACTTAAATATACTATATTTGCAAATTTGAGTACCTTAAATTTATCATTTATATAAATATCTACTCCAGTAATATAATGTGCTGTTAATATGACCTGTCTCACCAAGATAAGCTAATTACTCCACAGTAAAATGCAATATGTCACCAAATGGTGGTAAGGATAGAGAGAAACGATTTCTCATACATTGGTGGTGAGAATGTAAAATGGCACAACCACTCCGGAAAATATTTTGGCAGTTTTTAAAAAAAAAACAACGGAAACTAAAAATGCTCTTAACATATGACAACGATCTCACTACTAGCCTTTTATCCCAGAGAAAACTTACACCTGCATGTGACACTATTTGTAATAGCCACAAACTGAAAACAACCAAAATGTCCTTCACTGGATTAATGTTTAAACAAACTGTGGTGCATCCATATCATGAAACACTATTTGACAATAATCAGGAACTAACTGTTTGTACCCAGAACAATTTAGAGTAATCTCAAAGGAATTTTGCTGAAAGAAAAAAAAGCCTTACTCAAAAAGAATATGTATTGTGTGATTGCATTTATGTGACATTCTTTAAATGGCAAAATTATAAGGATAGGCTGGAAGGAGATGTGAATGAAAGGTATAAACTATGAAAAGGTAGCAAGAGGAATCTTGTGGTGATAGAACAGTTCTGTATCTTGAGTGTGGTATAAATTACATCAAACTACAAGTGTGTGCATGCACTCACACACACACACTCCAACATACACACACACAAGTGCAGGTAAAACTGGTGAAATCTGAATAAGGTCTGTGGATTGTACCAATGTCACTTTTCTGGTTTTGACTATGTCAAAGATGGACAAACCTGGATACTAGTTAAGATGGTGAGGACAGATTTTAATTAGTGTATACTATTGCAATAGGGAAAAGAGTACAGCATGAACTGAACTTTTGTTCTTTTCATAAATGACTGGGTATTTTAAAGAGAAAATGAAGGATTATGGAGGGAGATGAACAGGGGCTCAGTAGGGTCAGGAAAGTGAAAAATTACAAAAGTCTGGAAATGGGGGTTAGTCCCTGTGAAACACATTTGGGTTTGCTAAGTGATCTTTATCAATGTTAGGCTCCTATCTTCCCACAGAGACTGGGAGACAGGGGCCCTACCTTCAGCTGTTGACTGGAAGAAACAGTAATTTCTTTTGGCAACCTTGAGTTTGCTCAGGCAGGCATTTTATGAGAGACTATGGTCAACCTAGCGATGAGGCCTTTCTCTGTTAGAATCTAGTGTTTGTTCAAGTCTTTATAGGCCAAGATTGAGGCCTAGTAGAGAAGAAGGCTCAGAGGAGCCTGGCTAGAGTTTGATCAATGAGAGAATGTTTGTCAACTGCATTTACGTAAGATGTCACCAACCGGGAAAAACTGAGTTAATGGTACACTATCTCTTTACTATCTTTACAACTTCCTGTGAATCTATAATTATTTCAAATTAAAAAGTTAAGGGACTTCCCTAGTGGTGCAGTGGTTAAGAATCTTCCTGCCAACACAGGGGACACGGGTTCAAGCCCTGGTCCGGGATGATCCCACATGCCGCAGAGCACCTAAGCCCGTGTGCCTGCACTTACTGAGCCTTGCACTCTAGAGCCTGTGAGCCACAACTACTGGAGCCTGCACACGTAGAGCCCATGCTCTGCAACAAGAGAAGCCACCGCAGTGAGAAGCCTGCACACCACAACGAAGAGTAGCCTCCGCTCGCCGCAACTAGAGAAAGCCCACACGCAGCAACAAAGACCCAATGCAGCCAAAAATAAATAAATAAGTAAAATAAAAATAAATTTTAAAAAAATTAAAAAAAATAAAAAGGTAAAAATATGCAATGTGTTATATGTTTATAATTTAAGATTGATAACCTTAAGGTGTTTAGAATGTGCCATAATCATTAGCAATAAAAAGGATAGAGAATTTTATGATCTGCCATTATTCATTTAGGATTCATAGTCTTTTTTTAACCAGTATATTTGTAGCATTAGTCAGTGTGCCTTCCACCTTTTAGGTGCTTAGTTAATTTTGCATAGTAAATGAATATATGGATGGTAAACTTACTAGTATTTATTAGGATTGTCCATTTCTCTTTAACATGACTTTATATTCACCAAGAATTTTATATTAGCCTTATTTGGTAAGAAGCAGAGCTTCTTTCTTATATTCTGAGAGAGTACACTCTTCACATCATAGTCTAGGAAAATAATGCTCCACACTGTATTTGCTATTTTTCATTTATTTTTCATTTCATTTTCATTTATTTTTCAATGTAAATCAATAAATTGGTATTAGGTTTCATTCAGTGGTCACCTTTTTTTTTTTTAATTTATTTATTTTTGGCTGTGTTGGATCTTTGTTGCAGTGCGCGGGCTTCTCATTACGGTGCTTTCTCTTGTTGCAGAGCCCAGGCTCTAAGACCGCGAGCTTCAGTAGTTGTGGCTCACGGGGTCTAGAGCACAGGCTCAGCAGTTGTGGCGCAAGGGCTTAGTTACCCCGCGGCATGTGGGATCTTCCCAAACCAGGGCTCGAACGCGTGTCTCCTGCATTGGCAGGCAGATCTTAACCACTGCACCACCAGGGAAGCCCAGTGGTCACCTTTGAGTTACAATACAGCAAGTCAGTGTTCTGGATTAGGTTCCTACATTAATGGAATCAGCATTCCATACAAGAAAACTCAAAAGTCATATCGTAGGCTAATGATAATGACTTACAATCCTGTGAAGACATACAAGAAGCTCCTTCTATTTTTTATTTCTTGTCTTTAAAAAATAAATGTATATTGTTCTTATTAACAACTTTTTTAAGGTGAATTGCTTGTGGAAAACAGTATTCAACAGCAATCTGCATATTGCTGAAGTAGGGTTGGCAGTCAAGGTATGGTGACCAAGAGAAGGAGAGTAAGATGAAGGAAAAAGCTAAGTTATTTGAGAGTTCCCTCTCACCAGGAATTTCGCTAAAGTCAGACTTGACCTCAAACCACTCAAACAGGAGACTCAAATATAGAATTTCTAGTCTGCTGTGAAATATTCCTGAATAAAGCTTACAACTTTTACAGTCTTCTCTCTTGCATATTTTTATTGTCTGATGTACAAGCACAGTGGTGTAGGGTGTCCCAGCCCCTCAAGGGGCAGAGCCACATGTACAGTGCAAGGTCTGTATGTTGGCTCAACTCCATGTTAGCACACTGTCAAAATAAGGGATGATGTATAAATCTATATACTCTGCCAACAACAGCATATAAACTACCTGGAGTTCATCCAGCTCTACATAGAGGGCACCTTTATTCAGCAGGCCCAGAATATTCTTAAGATGTCATGTTGGTGAAGGATGCTATCAAGGGTAGAAATTTGTGGAATTTTCAACAGTAATATACAGCATATCTTTCCAATTGTTTACATTCTATGTATCCTTTGTATTACAAAAATAAGTATTTTGTGTTTGTTATATAGTTTATTCATACAATTGTATGTGTTTTAAATATAAATTCATAATGCATGGAGATATATTATGTGTCAGAAATATTAAAAAGCATTTGATGTAGGTGAAAACCAGGCTTCTGTAAATGGAGATAGATTATCACAAGAAGAATTGTAAGAGAATAAAGAATGAGTTGAGAGGGAGACAAAAGATTGATACAGTTAAACTCAGGTGATTTCTAGTTTTCCAGTACATGGAGTGTAGCTACAGTCTTGGGTTACTAGAAACTGTCATTTGAGAAACTTCTACTCTTTACTTCGAAGTATTTCATTAAAATATAAATTGAGGTAGCTCTGGAAAGATGAACACTCTATCAAGCATTGGATCTACTTGCAACTGAGAAATGACAGCAACCCAAATATTGCAAAAAGCCGGTTGGAGAAGTTAATGATATAGCTGTTCAGAGCTGACCTCCGTAACCATGATTGTGACGAGA
This sequence comes from Monodon monoceros, assembly GCF_005190385.1. Classification (NCBI taxonomy): domain Eukaryota; kingdom Metazoa; phylum Chordata; class Mammalia; order Artiodactyla; family Monodontidae; genus Monodon; species Monodon monoceros. Next base: position 18,949,029 of record NW_021703785.1, on the reverse strand, counting down.
TTTTTCACACTGTAATAAAATCTGATGCCATTTCTGTATGGACCAGATATCTACTTCCCTAGGCAGTGATACCCAGGTGCGGGTAGGAGGATGCGAGAGGAAAGGTGCATGGAGTGCATAGAACTGTACTGAATAAGGAGCAAAAGTAAATTTAAGGGTTATAGTCATAAAGATGGAAAAAACCTTTATTAGTGAAGTTGCTACTGGTGGTAAGAAAATCAAAAAGAGAGCTTCCTATCTAAAATGTCCTTCCTGTTTTCCTCATAATAACTTTTTATGATTCTGAATCTGAGACAAGTTAAAAATACTAGAGTTGCTGATTCCTTTAAACAATTTTCAAAAATGAAGGGTGATCCTGGGCTGTTCTGACCCTATCCATAAAGTCGAGAAGCATTTCTCTTTCTGATATTTTAAGAAGGGAACTTTAAAAACCAGGTTTTCAGATATTTTAAATATGAAAAAATGGAGGAGATATAGATCTAAAACTGCACACTTTATTACGTACAGTGAAATGCCACACCCCATGCTATTCTCCATTTCCAAAAATATTATTACTAATAGGAACAGATAGAACAACAGGACCATTTGTAGCTCTTTGCCTTTAAAATTGGTAGAAAATAACACCTTTTTAAAAGGAAAGTTGTATAAAATATAATATTATTATCGTTTCCAAACCACAAATTTATAAGTAGTATACATTGTGATACTTGTAGGGGAGAAAAACTTTTCCTTTCTTCTCAGCAAGGTTCTTTGATTGGTCTAACAATTAAATTGACATAAAACATTAACAAGAGAAAAACAAATTTAATTTCATATGTACGGGACCCCCAAATATATGAGACTCAAAGAAGTAACCAAAGCAGGTGGCTTGTATACCTTTTAGACAAAGAAACACTAAATTTGTGAATAATTGACAAGACAAAAGTTTGGGCTCGGGATAGTAAATTAGTGAAGAAGTAACATGTTTATTTATGTAGCCTTCTCAGCCCTAAATTCCCTGTCCCTGGTGATAAGGATGCCTTCTACCCTTCTGGTATAGGGAGGGTATCTTTCACAAGGGAGATTTATTTCCTGCTTTCGGGGGATAAAGGAAGGTCAAAGTGTCCTTCTTGTACCAGCTGTTTCTTAAATAACTTTAATTCAAAATAATCGATATGCCAGAGTTGCACACTGTCATGTTAAATTATTGAGTACTTTTTAGCATATCCAAATATTAATTGATTAATCATTTCTATAGTTAAAACTTCTTAGTTTAAAGCACTAATTTTGCTTCAAAAAAGTTATTGCTCCTGCTTTGTCAGAAATAAAATGGAAAAGAATAATCTCCCTTATAAATTGAAAATCCCTTTTCTTTGAATTCAAATGAGGCTTCATCCACAATCCAGAATTTGAATTCTCTGAAACATTTAGATGTGTTACTTGAAAAATATCCTTGACTTAAAAACAGCTACTGAACTGTTTAGTTATAAACAAGCAAATTGTATATTTAGTTTAAATATTTAAAACTAACTTATGTATTAATCATAAAATGAGGACAGAAGTGCAATCTCATTACATGCTTGAAAAAATACTGATCATTTACCTTAAGAAAATTTACGTTTAAATTGTGTTTCTATCCATGCAATTCAAATAAATGGTCTTAAATTTCACAAAAGTATTTTTGTATAGTCTAAAAATCTACCTTAAGCAAACAAGAAATCCTTCTTATTTTTATTCCACAGCTATTGAACTGTAAGATACAAATAAACTCATTATCACACTTCAGTTTGTTTTGGAGAACTGTTATAATTTAGTGGAGTGAAGAGTTTCAGTAGAAGGATAATGTGTAACTACCAAATGTAGCATAGAATATTTAGGTTGTAAATAGTAAAATATAAATGATAGGTTACTGCTGTCTATGCAACTTTTAACTCAAGAGAAGTTTGGTGTGTAATTTCAAACTCTATAAATTCCTGCAGTTTATTACTTATTACTTATGGATTCAGCCCAGAAAACGTGCTGCATTCTGTTAAGTCATTACAGGTTTCCTTCTAAGAACTTTTAAGTACATAATACTGTTTTTGCAGATAGATGAACTAAATAAAGATTTATTGCTATGTTTACTTTGCCTGAGGCTAAAAACTCTGATTGGATGAAACAAAGTTCTTTTCCTGGTGCAAAATTTTATTGCTCTGATTGAAAGTGTTTCTTCTTTTCATTATAGTAGCATAAGGTAAGGCAGTTATTAAGCACCAGCTCTCTTACAGATACTCTAATAGGCAGTTTTATAAATGTCTTCTCAATTTATATTAATGAAAACAGTCATTTATTACAAAAGCACTGCATGTTAATTTCTATTTATTTTGCTGAATATAATATGGGCTAATAGGAAGCATAGTTTTTCACATATTTACTGCAGAACCCAGATTCTGTCCAATAAATCTGAGTATGTTTTGGGAACTGTTTATACAGTGTAGCATTGCAGGGAATAAATGCTCATACACAAATTAGTAAAAAGTATAACACTTTAAAAACATTTTCTACATATTAGAATGCATTGAAAACTTTTAAATGCAATAGGCAGTATATATAATGTCCCCAAATCAAGGAGCATCACTGCTATAAACTTTGCCATAAACTTCAAACATCATTTTGCACACAAGTTATTTTTAATACCTGCCATTTCTTTACTTTGGTAGTTCTTCTTAGATAATAGATTCTAGCCTTAGGTACAGTTCTACTTTTAATTTAAGTGGAAATATAAAAGCATGAAATTCTCCTTTGTAGACAGTGTTTTGCTACTGGACATTATCATTAGAGGGATGAGCCATGACTGACCTTGCAGTCTTCATGATAAAAGACCTCATTCACGGTTATTCACCTCACACCAGAGAAGAATAACACCCCTTCAAAATTTGAAGATATACACAATATTTTTATATAAATCAAAAATACTTTTAAAAATGGAAACATTTAAAAATGGGGAAATGGTGTGGGGTTAGCAACCCTTAACACGTTTCTCCTAAATTATCATAATATATCTGTGACAACTCGGAAAAGATGTATCTCATGAAATACATAAAAAATTTAGACTAATAATAACTGTTGCTAGAATCTGAGAGCTTTCTGAGCTATAATCAGAAAATGACTGGAGCAATTCTCAAAATTTCAACTATTAGCTCGCAAAATTTTGGCATTTGAAACATTTGTCATTTTCTATACAGAAAGGTAGATACAAAGAGATTTCACCACCGCTAAGGGGCTCAGTTTCTACGCCAATCTGGAAATTAGACAGGGAGCTCTCTTCTAAAAACAGTCTGTTCAGTACCCTGGTACACTTCTCCCCAGCAGCTCTCCTTGGGCAGCTGGGGTTTTTGTTTGTGGACCAATTCTAGAATATAAAATAGTGTTTCTCATTCAGTGTTGTAATGACAGACACCATCCCACCCATCTTCTGGTCCTTTGTGATCTCAAGCCTAATTCTCCAGGGAGGAAAAAGACAACGAATTAACAACCGAAATTGAAAAATAAGTAAACACAGCCAAACAAATCTATGAAGAGTGGTTTTTGTTTGTTTGGGTTTTTTTTTACAATTTACACTGAAGATACTACATATCTCATCCAGCAGTGTCTTAAACACAAATCTTTGGATGACATTTTACAACAGATTTAGAGTGCAATCAATCTAAAATTCACTATTTAATAATTAGTAGAACAAAACGACTTGATGATCTCAGAGATGTGGTGAAGAAAGTCTTACATGCTTCAGTCAACAATAGAAATGAAAAATGTTATGGAAAAAATTCGGCAATGTAACTTGTGGTCTAGATGTGAAGGAAATTAAAAGGTTACCTGGCTTTATGCAGTTAATACAATATTTAAAAAGTGATTAAACTAATCTCCTTAGAACGAGTAAGTTTTAGAGAAAGCTGATTTTGTGTCCTCTATAAGTCCAATAATACTGTTATTCAGCAGGTAATATTTACATCACTACATTGTAATAAAAAGTGTTCATGACCTTTTGTTTTTCAGAATCAAAGACAGAGTATGAAAGAATTATAGCCATGTAATGAAATGTAAATGTTATAAATACTGACATTGTGAAAGAAATGATGTCATTCAGGAGCTGAGAGGAAGAGGGGCAGAGAGGTTGGAGAGATACAGAAGTGCTAGTTGTAGCATTTCATATAAAGAGAAGTAAAAATATACTATGTAAACTTGATGGTTCAAATTACATTGTAACACAGTATTCAGATTTATAAGAGTGATAAAAAGGAAAAACAAAATAAAAATAAATCTAACAAAGATTGGAAGTAATGGGCAAGTGGGAAGAGAAGATTATGCAGGTCAGCTACCTATCTCATCTCTTGTAGTAGAGTGTAAAAAGATAGGCTTGATGTTGATAGATAGGAAATTGTAAACATATTACTTACAATTAAAAAGGTGATTACCAGAAGAATAAATAACAGAAATTATCAAATATCATGATTTCCAAGAAATAGGATTAGGGATTAGGAGAAGTTTTTCAACACTGTTCTTTAATTTTTAAATGCTTATATCAATTTTGGAATTTACAAGAGAAATGAAGAAAAAAATAAGTTCTGAGTTAAATCACAGGCCCATAAGAAGCTGAGATGAGTAAGTACTAAATTAATGTTTTAGTTGAATTTATCCACTCCATAGCAATAAAGTGGAGTGTGTAAATAGTGAATAGTCATTTAAAAAAGCATTTAGCTCATGTTATTTATTTCTCCCTATAATCATTAGCTATTGAAAGCTGCTAGATAGGGCATGCTTCTCTAGGCCAGGATTACATTTGTAAAAATCTACAACCAAGAAGGACAGCAGAATACAGAAGTGCACATAGGACAGTGAAACTGCAACACCCAGATGGCTGCAGTCAGCAGGAGTGTTAAATTCTGGGACAAAACAGTTATACATAGATAGAATAAATGTTTTCTGCACTTTGTGAAATACTTTCCAGGTATGACTTAGCCTAGATGTTGTTTTCTTTCCCCTAAAACTAGGTCAATCTTTATAACTCCCCTCTTGGCATTGGAGTACGAAGATGAAATTTTTCCTTTGAGGTCAAAGGCAGTTGTGACAGGCACAGTTTTATCAAAACTGAGAGAAAGAAATATCCCCCTTTCAGTTTCCAGATAAGATGATATTGTGCATCAGATAATAGGGGAAAAAAGGGGGGATATAGTCAGAGCTCTAGAAAATCAGATGATGAAGAACCTGTAGCCAGCACCTGACTTTCTTATAAGTATAGGCAAATACATTGAGAAAGCTTGGTAAAACATTTGCTGTAAAAAGAAAATGATTACTGATGAAGACTGATTTGAGACAAATAAACATGTCAAAATTTAGAACCAAGAAACAAAAGAGAACAATAAATATCAGATGCAAATAGAATTGTGAAGTTACCCTTGCTCACATCCCTCAAGAAGAGAAATGTTGATTCCCAGATGAGGCTGAAAGAGTTAAAAATCATCTTGTACTTAGATCTGTGTATTAATTTTAAGCATGGATGGATGGATGTGAATATATGTGTGTGTTTGAATCTTCTAATATGTGTTTTAATTCTGATACTAAATTATATATTGTTCATTGCTTAGTATTAATGTAGTCAATCTCCAGTGATGCTTGTGTGTACATGATTCTATAACTGAGTACAAAGTTAGTTATTAGAGATATGGAAAGTTGGAAAATATTTTAAACTGATATTTTAAGTCAGATTCTGTATAAAATACCTTTGCAGCATTCTTAAAGAATGTTGACTATGACAGGCAGAATAATGCCCACCTAAAGATCTCTACATTCTAATCCCTAGAAACTGAGAATGTGTTAATATAAATGAAAAAAAAAAAAAGACCTTACAAATGGAATCAAGGTTAAAGACCTTAAAACATGCAAAATATTCTGGATTATCTAGGCGGACCCAATGTAATCATGTGGGCCTTTACAAGTGTTAGAGGAAGGCAGAAGAGTGGGTCAAAGAAATGCGGCAGAAGAAGAGGTAGAAGAGATTGAAAGGGGAATAGAGGAAAGGGCCACGAACCAAGAAATATAGGCAGCTTCTAGAAGCAGAGAGCACAACTCAGCTGAGAGGGAAATGGGGACCTCCATCCTACAGCCTCAGTGAACTGAATTCTGTCAAAAACTCAAATAAGTAAGGAAATAGATTCTCTCCTAGAGCCTCTAGGAAGTAACTCTATCTTCCCAACATATGTATTTTAGCCTAGAGAAACCCGTTAGGCTTCTGACATAGAGAACTACAAGATAGTAAACGTGTGTTGTTTTAAGATGCTAAATGTGTGATAATTTGTTGTGGCATCAGTAGAAAACTAACTGCTTCCAAACCATTACTCTGTTATAATTATATGCCTGACTATATGCTTACTATGAATTTACTATGTGAACAGTGCTAGTAAAGGACATCACATAAGTCTAATCTCCACAAAATTCTGTTTTAGACATTATTATTTCTGTCTAACAGATGAGAAAACTGAAGTCTAAAAAGGAAAAGTAACTTTTTAAGAGCTACACAGCTGGTACACTCTGTGACTTGTATTCAAAAACAAGACTTGAAATCAGATTGTGTTTTAAACCTCTGTGATCTACATTTATACTTTTATGTACACATACTTCCACACATACCGACAAATTCCTACTGCATTTACAGAAATTCATCATAAGAATCTGTAAGTAACATAATGGTTTATGGAATATTGATCAAGTATTTTATTAGAGTGCTTCTCCATTTGAATAAAAACTTATCTTGCAATGTGTATTTAAATAAGTGTAAATTACTTTTCTTAATCCCTTTGAATACATTTACCTTAAAAAGTTTGTAAGCATTTTTACTGTATTTAAGGGTAAACATTTACTTACATAAATTTTGAAACTACCTCAGGTTGCTAAAAGTAATTTTAGCAATGTAAATAAAATATGTGCATTTAAATATATGCAGCATAATCCCCCAAATTAAATGAAGTTTAACAATGTGACAAGCTAAAAGTAAAACTAATTCTGGGTCACAAAAATCATAGAAATAACAGAGACAAACAACTTTCATATAACATATCTGAGGCATAGTTTACATATTAGACAAAAAGTTGCGTTAACATTTCATTATCTAATTTTTCCTGAGGTTTATCTTAGCATTACCATTGCACTGCTTCCATCATTACCCGCTTCCCCTCAAAGAGGACTGAATAGTTCAACTCATGCGAGGGGCAGAGTCTCAGTGTGGACTGAAATCTTGAGAGCCAGAGCTGAAGCAAACATTGGCTCCTTGAGATAGGGTGAGACACCAGGTGCAGGGATGAACTGAGCCCTCTGTGGTAATAGAGGTAACACTGAAAGTGAGAGTAGAAGTTAGGGACATATAGAGAAGAATTATTTTTTTCAGAAAGAGACAAGACAAAATAAATGCTAGTTACTTGTATCAGAAAGAGTGTAAATGAGAGTTTGCAATTTAGGTAGAATGGTCAGAGAACACACTAGAATGATTTAAAAAAAAGTCATGCCACTATCAAGGTGGTGAGTTTTTATATGAAAAGAAAAATATGCACCCCTGTATCATTGCAGCATTATTTACAACAGCCAACATATGGAAGCAACCAAAGTGCTCATCAATAGATGAATGGATAAATAAGATGTGATATATATATGAATATCACTTAGCCTTAAAAAATGAAATCTTGCCATTTGCAACAACATAGATGGACCTAGAGGGTATTAAGCTAAGTGAAGTAAGTCAGAGAAAAACAAATACTGTATAATTTCACTTATACGTAGAATCTAAAAAACAAAACAAACGAATAAACATAACTAAACAGAAACAGTCATAGATACAGAAAACAATCAGATGGTTGCCACAGGGAGGGGGCAGGGGAGAAGAGAGAAACAGGTGAAGGAGATTAAGACTTCCAAACTTTGTTACCAAAAAAAAAAAGTCACAGGCATGAAATGTACAGTGTAGGGAATATAGTTAATAATGATGTAATATATTTGGTGACAAATGACAATTAGCTTACCATGGTGATCATTTTGAACTGTGTAGAATATTAAAGCACTATGGTGTGTGCCAGGAGCTAGCATATTGTTGTAGGTCAATTATACCTTAAAAAAAGGGCTTCTCTGGTGGCGCAGTGGTTGAGGGTCCGCCTGCCGATGCAGGGGCCGCGGGTTCATGCCCCGGTCCGGGAGGATCCCACATGCCGCGGAGCAGCTGGGCCCATGAGCCATGGCCACTGAGCCTGCGCGTCCGGAGCCTGTGCTCCACAATGGGAGAGGCCACAACAGTGAGAGGCCCGCATAACGCAAAAAAAACAACAAAACAAAACTGAAAGAAAAAATATCCTAATGCAGAAATGAAAAATGTGACTGGAAATGGGTGAATGAATTGGGTGGGGAGAGTAATAAGAGACGACATTGGAGATTATGTAGACAGGGATTAGACCATATACTGACTTGTGGAACATGATACATAGTTTGGACTTTATTCTGAGTTCAACTGATAGTAATTGAAAATGTTTACTTAAAAAATTTAATTTCTTTTATTTACATGATCTGATTATATTTTAATATACATGGGAGTGGTTTCAGAAGATAATACTGGCTACAGTATGAAGAGTAGATTGTAAGGAGTCCGGAGTAGAAGCAGTAGACCTTCCTGCTACTGCAAGTGCCATGAGGGATGCTGCTGCTGTTTGGATTAGGAGTTGAAGACAGGGCCTGTTAACATATGACATAGTGGATGTGAGAAAAAGAGAGGTATTGAGAGTGACTTTTTTTGGTGTGGACCAATAAACTGGATAGGGCCATTTGTTTAGTTGAAAATGACTGGGATAAAGAACAGACATTTAATAGATATCAATAATATTGACTTTACAGTAAAATCCCCACTTAAGGAAGCAGTAATGCCCTTGGAAGGGAGGGTGTGAATAATTGCTTCTGTCTCCATCTGGGTAGGAAGAGTTCTAAGAAGGCCCCCAATATTCCCATTCTAATAATTCCCTCCCCTTCAGTGTGGGTGAGAGCAGTGAGTATAATGGGATATCACTTACATAATTAGGTCACTAAGCCATTGACTTTGAGGGTAGCCCTGACCTACCCAGGTGAGATCTTTAAACGACGAAGATGATGATGACGTATCATTGAAAAGATCTCCTGTAGGCCTGAAAGAAAGCAAATAACCATGTATGTTGTAAACTACCTATGGAGGAGGCCCCAAGGCTAAGATCTGAAGGAAGCCTCTAGAATCCTCTAGGAGCCAAAAGCTAGCAAGATGGGGATCTCAGTGCTAGTGCCACAAGGAACTGAATTCTGCGATTCATCTGAATGAAATTTGATGAGGACCCAAAGTTCCAGATGAGAAAAGTACCCCAGCTGGCACTTTGATTTCTGTTTCATGAGGTCCTAAAAAGACAACCCAGTTATGTTATTCTTGGAACTTCTGATCTACAGATACTGGGACAATAATTTTGTGTTCATTTAAGCTGATAAATTTGTGGTAATTTGTTTTAACATTAAAATAAAACTAATACAAGTGTTGGTATTTTGGAAGTGGGGTGCTGCTAATACAAACACTTAAAATTTGGGAGCAGCTTTGGAATCAGACAATAGGTGGGGAGTAGAATAATTTTGATGAGCATAAGAGAGAAAGCCTATATTGCTTGAACAGACTACTAGTAGAAATTGGTGCTCTAAGGATGCTGCCTGAGAAGGCTCAAATTGAAGTCAAAAACATGTTATTGGAATTTGGAAGAAGGGGTATCCTTATCATGTAGTGGCAGAGAACTTAGCAAAACTGCGCTCATGTTGAAAGAATTTTGAAGTGATGAACTAAGGTAGGTAAAGAGATTCTACTAGGGATGTAATGTAAAACATGATGACTATAGTTAAGGCAGCTGTAAGGGATATTTGGAAGTTGTTAAGAGAGTAAATCCTAAGAGTTCTCATGGTAAGGAAATTTTTTTTTCTTTTTTTTGTGTCTATATGAGATGATTGATGTTAATTAAGCTTACTGTTGTAATCAGTTCACAGTATATGTAAGTCTAATCAGTATGCTGTATACCTTAAACTTAGTGCTGTATATCAATTATATCTCAGTAAAACTGAAAAAAAGATAAATTTCCATCAAGATCAGAAAATAAATACATTAAGTATTAAAAAATAAATTATAATTTTTGGTTAAAAAAAAAGAAATTTCTAACCAAAGTGTCAGTGGTGCTGTTTGGTTTCTTCTTGCTACTTAGAATAAAATGCATGAGAGGAGATATAAATTGAGGCAAGACCTGTTAAAAAGGAGCCAGGGATGTATGATTTTGAAACTTCTAATTTCTTTGAATGGCAGAAGATTCTAAAATTCAGAAATGGCTACTAGAAATTCGCCATAGAGAAAAAGCTGATGTGTCACTGTATAACCTTTTGCTAACATCTCAGAAGGACCAAAACTCAAAGTATTCAATAACATAACTGGACTTTTCAAGAGATTAAGGATGTGCTTTACAAATCCTCTCAATCAAACTAGAGGTTCTCTAGGAAGCTTAAGGGTGTTGTACCTCAACCATCCACTAAAAAGCAAAGATAGAGAAGAGATTATCTCAGAAAGTCTCATAAGTATGCCTCTGACTAATGGAGCAAAACCTGGGGAAATTCATACAAGATCCAGAAAGCTTTTGAGAAAAATTGTTCTAGCAGAAATACCAGCTTAGACTGAAAGGACAGAATAAAGATGAAATTAAAGTAAGCTTTTGGCTGAATAATATTCCATTGTATCTATATATACCACATTGTCTTTATTTATTTTTTGATGGACACTTGTGTTGTTCCCATATCTTGCCTAAGGTGAATAATGCTGTAATATATTCAGATATCTTTTCAATATCTTGTTTGCATTCCCTTTGCATATATACCCAGAAGTTTGACCATATGGTAGTTTTATTTTTAATTTTTGCATACTGTTTTCCGGTGTCTGCACCAATTTGCATTTCTACCAGCAGTGCATAAGGGTTCCCGTTTTCTCCACATCCTTTCCAACAGTTGTGATTTCTTGCCTTCTTGATGATAGCCATTCTGACAGGTGTGAGGTAATGTCTTATTGTGGTTTTGATTTTCATTTCCTTGGTGATTAATGCTGTTGAGCATCTTTCCATGCATCTGTTGGCCACATAGATGTCTTCTGTGGAAAAATGACTATTCAGTTCCTCTGCCCATTTATTTTAAATTGGATTGTTTGTTTGTTTTTTGTTATTGAGTTATATTGTTTAAGAGTACAAACTTGCAACTAGTAGATAAGTTCTGGAGATCGAATGCACAGTATAGTGATTGTATTCAACAAAACCATATTATAAACTTGAAAGGTGTTAAGATATTAGATCTTAATTTTTCTCACCACAAAACACCAATAATGTGATGTGATAGAGGTGTTAGATAACACTATGGTGGTAATCATATTGCAGTATGTAAGGTATCAAATCAATAAGTTGTACACCTTAAACTAATGTAATGTTATATGTCAGTTATATCTCAGTTTTAAAAAATAAGCTGTTGGACTCCCAAATTTCTAAGGAGAAGAACACAAGTAGAACTAAGCCTCAAACACATGCTGCCTTCCATGAAAAAGGAAGGAAAAGTGGAGTCAAGAGCTCAGAGACCTACAGCAAAGGCTATGGATAATTACTCCCATGCCTTTGAACCTAGTGATGACACTGTTGGGTTTTCCTGGCTGGATTTCACAACTGACTCGTACCAATAGTCCTTCTTACTTTCCTTTTCCCACTTTTTGGAACCAGAATGTGTGTAACTGTTAATCTATGTCTGTCCTGCTATTGTACATTAGGATCATTGAGAACATATAATCTGTCTCTTTAGTTTCACATGCCCACAGATGGCGAGGGCTTGTGCCTAGCAGCTGTACTTAATGAATTACATGTAGATGCCTCATCCACACCTGATTTAGATGATTTAGATGATGAGAGTTTAGACTTTCAGCTTATGTTATAATAGGATGAGACTCTTTGGGGGTGTTGGGAGTGGGTGTGAATGAATATGAATGGGGGTGAATGAATTTGCTTATGTGAGTGACATGAATCATTGGAGGCCAGGAGTTGGACTCTAGTAGGCAGAATTCGAAGATGGCCCCCAGGGTTCCCACCCCCTGATGTATGTGTTCTGTATATCCTCCTCTTCAATGTGGGTGGCACCACAGAAAATGATGGACTATTACTCCCATGATTAATCAATAGAATATGGAAAAGGGTTTTTTAGATTTAATCAAGATCCCTACTCAGTTGACTTTCAGTTAATCATATGAAAGACTCTCCTAAATATGCCTAAGTTACTCTGTGAGCTCTTGAAAAGAAGGTAAAGCATTGTTGAGTTATTCTGCTAGCCTAGAAACAAACAACCATATTGTAAACTGCCTATGGGAGAGGCCACATATCTAGGACCTAATGGTGGCCTCTAGAAGTGGAGAGTGGCCCACAGCTGACAGCCAGCAAGAAAACAGGAATTTCATTCCTACACCTGCAAGGAACTGGATTCTTGAAGACAAACAAGCACAAACAGAGATTAGGGGAAGACCCTGAGCTCCAGTGGAGCATTGAGGCTTAGCTGGCACTTTGCTGTCAGTGCTAAGACCCTGTGCAGATAACCTAGCTAGACAGTACCTGAACTTCTGAGCTACAAAGACTATGAGATAATGAATTTGTGTTGTTTTAAGGACCAAGTTTGTGGTCATTTGTTTCACAACCATTAGAAACTAGTACACCATCAATGGATGTTTTGAGTGGGAATTGCAATTTTCCTACATTTCCACATCATGGGCCATTGACCCAAACTGAGCTATCACTCAACCTAATCCCAAGGCACAGTGATTGCTGAAGGTCATATATCTCAGTCAGGCAGGCTACCTGCCATCTTTTACTTGGGTTTCTTACATTGAAATAGTTGTCTCTTTTATATCTGGAAAAGAGACATATGACCTTGGAGCTTCCTGTGGCCATGTTTCCTGCTGGATGAACAAAGCTTATCACAGAGATAGAGTAAATGGAGCCAGGAGTCAGAGAGAAGCATAAATAAATGACATAGAAAATAAGAAGAATAATGGTGTCTGTGTTGCTGTTCTAACCCTTGTCAACCTGTGAGTTTCCCTAGATCATAAGTTCCCAAGACTTTCCCTTTAACTTAAAAGCTCCTCTAACATTCAACCAATAAGTTTATTGTTTTATCATTGTTTTTGATCAAATTGGGTCTCTTTTACTTGAAACTGAAAGTGTCCTGGCTAATATAATTTAAACTATTATAATTTTGGCTGTTGATGACCACACCTGGCTATCCAAATTTTTACTTCTCTTTCAGATTCCTTTGTTTTATTAATTTTGGCAGATGTTCACCACCTCGTTTAATGAGAATTAAATTTCTCAATCTCTCTCTCTCTTTTATCCCTGTGTTTTTCTTTCTCCCTTGAAAACTTTCCTATAACATTAAACTGCTTTTTACCTGAGGTTTTTTTTTTTTCCTGCTTATAAGGAATATGTCACTTTCCTCTGTTTTCAGACTAATGACATTTTTTTATCTATTAAACTAAATGACTTCTATTGCCTCTGGGGCCTTCAGCCTCATTAATTCCCCCAGCCTCATTCATTCCCCCTCATCAGTTCTCAAGCTTTCCCATTCCACTAGCATTTCCTTTCTGTCCCCATACATCCTCAGATCTTCCCTATGCCTTACATCAATTATTTTAAGTCAAGCCTGTCTCTCTTCTCCTTATTGTCAAGTCACTTCTATCAAACTATATTCAGTCTCTACTTATTTCCTCAATACATACTCCCCCTCTATCAGAGTTCCATCAAAGAACTGAAGTTACCCAGTTATTGTAACTGAGAGAACTTGATGTAGAAATTTTTACCTAGGTATAAAGCTAAAAAGGTAGACAGAAAACTCCAAGGTAGTGTGGACGTAGCAGCTGTAGAAAGTAACTATCACCCCCAGGGCTAGGGGAACCAAGGAAAGATGTTGGAGTTATTAAAACTTAAAAACTTGAAGAGTTTGTCTGCAGAGGTGAAAGTTAAGACCTCTGAGGTTGGAGTAGCTGTTCCGCTGGTGTTGCTGGACCTGAGCTTGGAGGAGGGCCCTGTGGGAGGGGGCTCTGCTTAGTTGTTTGTTGCATACCAGCTACAAAGCTGGTATGGCACATTTTAGGAAAACTGGTAACTGGATTCAGCTGCTGCTACAAAACAAAATACTTGCTGCAGGGGTGAACAGGCTATATTGGGGTGATGCTCATGTGAACTGGAAGCCGAGAAGAATCCCCCGATTAGAATCCAGGCAGGACAAATCCTTTCTTTCTCTTCCATCCACAGAACCTCCTTCGAGCACTCATTGTTCGCAAACCCTAATTAGAGGTATCCAAGATCCCAGCTCCAGCACCACAAAGCCAATATTGAAGGCTGATTTTGGTGCTGACAGTAGCTTATTTATCACTTGTTGGCTTTAGTGATTATACTTCCACAACAATATCTTTCTAACTACAATTGCTGCATTTTTAGAGATTGCTTATAAGCTCAAAATGCCTACATCCAATGACATTTTATCTGAATTTTCTCTTGTCTGATTACTGATCTTTTTTTTTTTTTGCGGTACGCGGGCCTCTCACTGTTGCGGCCTCTCCTGTTGCGGAGCACAGGCTCTGGACGCACAGGCCCAGTGGCCATGGCTCACGGGCCCAGCCGCTCCGCGGCATGTGGGATCTTACTGGACCGGGGCAAGAACCTGTGTCCCCTGCATCGGCAGGCGGACTCTCAACCACTGCGCCACCAGGGAAACCCCCTGATTACTGATCTTCTTGAAAGAGTTCATAATTGTCCTCTCTGATATTTGACTTACAGTTTACATACTGTAAATCTAGGTATAAGTTTTCTAGGTTCTTAAGTGATTTACCATTACCTTTTACCACTTTAATATATAATATGTATTTATTCTTTCAACAAATATTACCTCTAACAAATACTAATTCGAAGCTCATCATTGACCAGCCACTGTGCTACTTGCCAGGAAGAAAATGATCAAGATTACTATAGTTCTGCCCCTGAGGATTTTACCTGAAGAAACAATTACATCAGTAATATTCAACTGCAGTTTGCAATAAGGACTAAAAAGCTAAAGCACAGTGTTAGTGAGAGATGACAGGCACATATATACACATATATACATCTCTCTAGTGTGCATGTATACATGTGTATATGTATCTATATACACACATATATACTATCTGTGTGTATATGCATATGCATGTATAAACACATATATACATATCTCTGTGTATGTATGTGTGTATACACACACACGTATGTGTATATATGTATGTTCATTAATATATATTCCAGGACAGTGTGTTTGTATGTGTGTATGTGTTGTAATAAAATTACCTGAATATTTAAGGATCAGACAGGGCTTCCTTGTAGCAATTTTATTTTTAACTTGAAGAAGAGTTAACTTTGTAAAATAATGTATGGAGTTGAGAAGAGTTTCCAAGAAGTGGGTAAAACAATGAAGTGGTGAGTGGTTAATGGCATAAACATCCTAAGTATTTAGTTTATTATTTTATTTTTCTGTCAGTTGCCTGCATCCACTGTAATTCTTCAGGAGCTTAATTCTAGGTTTTTGTTTTTCAATTTTGCATTAGGCTTTGATGCTGTTCACTCCTTTCTTTCTTTGAGGATCCTTAATTTTCTGTTATAACAATACAAGAGACCAGAAAAATACCTGTGCCCAGTCAGCTAATTAAAGCTACAAAATTCATTTTGATAACTGATATGTTTATCCCTGATCATGTATCTATTCTAGCATTTTCAGGTATCTATTTTCTCCTAATTTTAAAAAAGCTTATAAGTGATTTTTTTTTTTTTTTTTTTGCGGTGCGCGGGCCTCTCACTGTTGTGGCCTCTCCCACTGCGGAGCACAGGCTCCGGACGCCCAGGCTCAGCGGCCATGGCTCACGGGCCCAGCCGCTCCGCGGCATGTGGGATCTTCCCGGACCGGGGCACGAACGCGTGTCCCCTGCATCGGCAGGCAGACTGTCAACCACTGCGCCACCAGGGAAGCCCATAAGTGATTTTTCATGTAAGAGAAAAAAACAAAAAAACCCCACATTTTTCAGTGTGTAGTAAATAATTTAACCTTGCCCAAAGAGAAGTCTGACCTTTGCCCTTGGTTCCTGAGACGTAAACTCTATGGCCTTGGAATGTCCTGCCTAATAAAAGTGTCTTTGTTTGCCAGGATCCTTGGGCCATGCCAGCTAATCTAACAATGTGATTTATGGTGGGAGGATTTGAGGGACAAAGTATCAACTCAGTAACTCCAGAGGGGCTGGGGGCCAGGGTCAGTCTTGTGGGCTGTCCACCGTGTCTACCTGAGAGAACCCAATAAAGACTCAGGACACCAAGGCTTGAGAGGACTTCCCTGGTTGGCAGTGCTCTGTGCATATGGCCATGCATCATTGCTAAGAGGAGTTAATGTTGTCCACAACTCTATGGAAAGAGCAAAACTGAATGTTGCACTTTTGTAATCCTCCTCCACGTGTATCTCTTCCCTTGACTGATTTTGATCTGTGTATTTTCACTGTAGTAAATTGTAATCATGAACATAATAGCTTTCAATGAGTTCTGTGAGCCCTTCTAAAAAATTACCAAAAATGAGGGTGATATTAGGAACCCCCAAACTTGCTATTAATGGCAGAAGTGAGGGCCATCTTGGAGAGTGTTCACTAATTTGTGCTCAGTTTATGGAAAAATATTTCATATACTTTTAAATACAAGAAAAAATAACATTTAACTTACAGTGGCACTATTTTAGAGTGGCAGTATTTTAGTATTTCTATTATGATAAAGGAATTAAAGAGAACCATATCATTTATGTCTCTATTGATGTCATTTCAAATATTACTTTCAGGAATTATTGAAATATAACTTTAAAAGAAACATCATTGCTATTTTAGATACTCCAGAAATTTTTTAAACATTTCATTATTCTAATATTACTAACAAAAGGTAGGAAATCAAAGACCATATCAATGAGAACACTAGACACTGCACAGAATATCAAGGTGTGTGAATTTCAGACCTAACTCTTCTACATATGAATTCACAATTCCTTCAGCATATCACTTAAACATTTTTCCCTCTTCTATTATAATTTTTTTGAAGGCTCAGTGGTATGCGACAGTATAAAGGCATGGGAAAACTATTTTTTCAGGGACATTTTCACTGTAACGCTTTTCACTTCTATGAATTTATCTTTTTCAACCAAGTCAGATTTTATGCAGAAAAACATTAAGTAGAAATGACTGATTCTTATAAAGTCTAGAAAGTACAAGTTGCCTATAGAATAAAATGACTCAAAAGCATCTGAGAATTTATTGTTTTTCATGTAGAAATACCCACTATTATTAAGAATGTCTTTCTAAGCCAGATAATCATTTGCATTACCTTCAAGCACTTCCACAAAATTTCGCTCAAGTTATATATCCTGTTTTTAGGTAATAAACCACCACTATGCTCTTCCCCTAGTGTTTTGGCCTTTGCTAGTAAGAAATATTTTTATCATTTTTTAAATAATAGAACAGATCTCAATTCCTTTCCAATAGGTTATAGACTACTCCTCGTCAAGGCTTTAGAAGTAAAAGGACCCATTTTCATCATTTTCAGAATGGAGAGAAGTTGGGTGATCCAATAACTACTGAACATTCACGCTATGAACAGGGATTGTTCTTGAGCAAAATTCTCCGTTCAGTTCACTAACAATGCCACATCCTGACAGTAACTACAGTGTTCTGTAGTTGGACCCGATAGTGCCCTTGTCAAATCTCTGAAACAGCTTGAGAAAGGCCAATTCAAACTACTGATTCCCTAATTAATTTAATACATGCGTTGTGTTGACCAAGCACTTTCACTTAAGTAACAATGAGTAAATCTCTCCCACATGCCCTGGTCCACAGTGGTGTCCTGATTCTCCATTCTGATTCTAGTAACCTGTTCAGTTCCCCAGTCTTTTCCCAGAACTTGTTTCCTATCTTGCTTTCTCCAATTCATTCTCTAGAAATTGAAGTTCATTCCCAAATACTAACTTGTAGTTATCTGTAGGAAGACAAAATGAATGACAAATAACAGTTTTTCGGCACTTATAATAATATATCTTATGTTTTACTTGCCAGATTGGACACCACTGTCTTGCATCAGATTCCTTGATGTTGAATATTTTCATATTGGGTCCTCTGTTATATTGTACTCTGCTTCCCAAATATAACCTGCCCTTACTACCTGAAATCTAGATGGTTTCCCTAACATTTTTCCTGCTCTTTTAGGCAGGATGTTGCGACTATTGATTTAGGAGACCATTAACACACTCCCACCCGCCACATATAGATTTAACTGCCACATGAAACTGATAAATCCTGAATTGTGGCTACACTTCATTAAAGGTGCAAGTATTTCTATAAATCACAATAAAATAAAATTTAATGTAACACTTTCAGTATTCAATAAAGTCTATGAATATATCATATCATAATAATTCTTTAGGAATTTTCTTTACTCTCATTTCACTCTCAGCAGTGATCAGTGTGAAATCTCAGTTCTCCTAGAAATAACTGAAAATTCAATTTAAGATACAGAATTTAGCTAGATCAAACCCAACAGAGGTTATAATACTTATACTGAACATGGGGAAAAATCAGTCCAAAAAGATGTAATGCTCATATATACAGATACAGATCTCTGGGAACACCAGAGGAAAGTTGGATGATGAATTAGTTTGATTAAAGTAACATGAAAAAGTTTGAGTAGGAAGATACCAATGAAATTGATAGATAATCCACTATCATGCTCACTGGCAAACATGTTTCAAGAACACTGATGCTGAGTAAAGTGAAAACAAATAAAATGCCCTCAGTCAGATGCAGACTCTCCCTCATTTGCAATAAAAGTGCCCCTGAATATATGTTTGAAAACCAAACATTAAAAGTGTAAAAGTTAGACTACAGAGTAAATGGGGTCCTCTTTCCAGGATGCCAATAAACAGTTCTAAAAATTACTGTAATATTTGCCTCTCCTTCTTAAGCATATTCAGCAGGTGAGAGATAAAATTTATGAGAACTCATATCATGGAAGCAAAGACATTTCTCCATCTTTAAATCCTCATTGGCCATAATCCTTTAAATATCTGGAGTGAAATCGGGTAGAGTAAATTTCTCCTTCCACTGGACAGCATATTTGGCTTGTTGCCTTCCTGTTCCTATATGGCCAGAAACTCAAGGAGAGGCTCCCTGAATTCTTTACCCACAATCCCTGAAAGAATGGTAGGAGAAGATAAAGACCTATAAGAACCAACCAACTCTGGATACCTATTACAGGAGATCCATGTGGTGCAGAGCTCTGAAGCACACTGAAAAGAAAAGGGCAAGTAAGATTTAAGGCCAGTTTGTGGTAAGGCTGGTGAGAAGTCTGCACATCAAGAATCCTCTTCCTTAAGCTCCATTGTATAAACATTCTTTATATCTCAGTAGAAGCCATTTCTCCTACTTTAACTAGACAAGAGAACCATCACAAAATAGGTCCAAATTACCTTTTGACAACTGAGACATGAAAGACCAAACTGAACATAAAAATAATAGTTAGATAATATTAACGAAAAGTTATATAAAACTGAAGTTATACAGACTGCATCAAAGTTAAATATAAAATATATTAGAGTTAAATTTCAGGAAATGAGATGCAGAGGATGTACAATATGCATTTTAGAAAAAAAATCTGATATGACTTATTTGGTCAGAAAATAAATAACAGCCTGAAGAAATGTAAGAGGGTTTTATGAACATAATAGTCAGCAGAGCCGTAGATCTGCAGTAAAGCCATCTTGTCATGTACATATTAAATTGTTGAACAAAGTGAGTAGGATTTTCAATATTCTGTGAGAATGCAGTTTTCCTTAAGGGATAGGGTAAAATTAAATTGAATTTAATGCCTTTTCTTGAAACTTAATGCCTAAATGAATGTTATCATCCATGGGGATCATGATTGGAATGGGATGACCCCAACTTTGGAACTACTACTACATGTTGTAATAATTAAAAAAATAAAGGACAAACCCTGTGGGTTTGATTCTACATTTATATTAACCATATCGCGATGTCAAACCTAACTAAAAGATACAATTGAAGATGCAGCTAAGGGTCATGAAATAAATTAAAACAAAATAAAATATTAAAAACAAACACAAAAGCAAAGAAAAGGGAGAAAAAGGAAGAACTCTGAACAGGGTAAATGATTACCAAAATATCTCTGCTTCAATGTTGTGACATTTAACTCTATGAAAGGCCTTGTACACATACAGGGCTAGTCTCTCTTTCAGAATGTTTACTAACCTACTACAGGTGAGTCACTGTAAACTAAGAGAGAAACAAAGACTATTAATTTGAGGTTACCTAGACAGAAAAGCCAGAAGTGTAAAAAACAATGGGTGAGCTAATGGAGAAAACAGAAAATCAGAGATGAGATTAAGAGTTATATGTTATGATAATGAATGTTCCCATTTATAAGATATCAACAATTACATTTTGTCTCAGTAACCTCTGATTTATTAAACATATATATCTGTGCACATCTAACTGTTAATATGTTTAGCTACCTATCTATAATAATATTTATACTAACTATTTATACTAACTTTTTGAGCTTTGCTTTAAAATGATTAAAATGAGTCTACCCCAGCACACAGATCTTGGTTTCTAATACCATTTTCAAATAATAGAAAAAAGTGGCTGATTTTAGAACAGGGACAGGGAACATACAAGATGATCCTGGAGTATCTTTCAGTGCCAAGAAATAAGGAAGTGCTCAGAGAAAATGAAATGATTGGGGCATGTAAAAGTGACACATGTGCCAACCTGAAGCAGCTCCCAATGACCAATGTTGGAACAGTTTTGAGAAACAAAATAAATAGCATAGTATTGAATTATAATCCAGTGTATACAATTAGTATTTGTGAGTCTATACTGATATAAATAAATTATTAACTAAATAAATGAGGCAGCATGGGAAAATTTCTAGTGCAGAAAAATTATACTCCATGAAGGTGGGATATAACTCTTAAGCCCTTAAGTGTGGTCTGGGCATAGTGACTTCATTCTAAGGGGTGCTGTTTGTAAAGAGCGGGGAGTAACTTTATAGTAGAGAAACCTGACAAAGACGCCCTTAGCGAGGTGGTCAAGGTTAACAACAGTTGTAATGCATGTCAGTAGCATATACCCTTTATATGATGCCAGGAGGATGGCACTTCTCCTCTGTGGTCTTCTTCCCCAAACCCCATAATCATAGTCTTAGTATGAGAAAAGCATCAGATCAATCCCAATTACGGGTATTCTAGAAGATACCTGATCAGTATTCCTGAAAACTGCCAAGGTCATCAAAAAACAAGGAAGATTTGAGAAACTGTCGCAACAAAGAGAAATCAACCTAAAGAGTTATGATTACTAAAAGTAACGTGGTGAAATCTAGATGTGGTTCTGGGTCACATACAGACATCAACGGAAAAAAATGAGGAAATATGAATACAGTATTGACTTTAGGTAGTAACAGTGTACCAACATCATTGCATTAATTTTGACAAATATACTGTAGCGATGTTAACAATAGGAGAAATGAGGTGTGGCACGTACGAGAATTCTTTGTAAAATTCTTGCAACATTTTTGTAAAGCTAAAACTATTCTAAAAATGAAGTTTATTAAGCACTTAAATAATAAATAAAATAAAATAGAAGACAAAATGTTTAAAACCAATGAAACAAACTAATTTTATATTCCACTGAAGTGCAAGAGTCATATTCTGTCAGATGTCTACAGTGCTTACTATGATATAATGCACTTAATGTCAGTTAGAGAGACACTGTGAAGAAAGTAATAGCAAGGAATTAGAATGAGAACTACACTAGGTAAGTCTTTTTATTTACAAGCAACTGAGCATCAACTCAGGATGCCTTAAGCAAAATGTTTAATTAATTGAATAGCATAGCCAAACCACAGCAAGAACAGGGCTGGAGATAGCCTTAGGAATTACTGCAATCAATGATTCTAGTACCATCTGCACTCAATCTCTCACCTCTGTTGTTTTCTAGTTACCGATCTTATTATTTTAGTTAATCATTCTCTATGACTGTTAGCGTTTTCATTCACAACTGCAGAGCCCCAGAAGAAGAACAAAGAGGACTCCTTCCTTCCAGTCATAGTTGAACAATCTTAGGCAAGATCACTGGTTGGCAAGTCTTGGGTCACATGTGTAGCAGAACCACTCACTGTGTCCAGAGTGGTGAGCATGTGTCTATGTATCAGCCTGTTACTGCAGCCCGGAGAGTAGGGTCATGAAAGAAAAAGTAGCTGCTAATCAAATATGGCTCTGTGGAGGGAGAAGGAAGTGGGGGGACAGTTTCTCAAAGGAAGGAGGGGGTGGCACTGGCAAGTGGCTGTAGCTGAGGCCAAACTTTTAAACCAGGTATGAAATCTGTATAATTTATTATATTTATCATTTTACCCAAATGCTAGAAAATTCAGAGTGAAATTGGAAAGTTATACTTTAAAAATATTTGTATGGTTTCCATTTAAAATATTTTACTGGTTTGTAATTGTTTATTAGCCAGAGTCTCCTTGGTCAGTATCTATATATCTCCTTGGTCTTTCAGATCTGTCTCTCACATTTTCTTTTTTTAAACCTGATTCTGTATGTGTTGATTTTCTTCTCTTTTTGACGACCCATATCAACTGCTTTTCAGGATTAGGGAATCCATCAGTTGGGATTCTCCAAGAAGCAGATGCCAAGACAGGATTAGAAATGCAAGCAACTTACTAGGGGAACTGGCTGTGAAGGAGAGAACAGAGGAAGCAGGCCTTGGCAGAGAGAGCCTGCAGACTATAATACAGGGCTGGCCTGTGACAGGACAGGGTAGGGGAAGAGGATCTTGCAGTTACAGCGTCTCAGCACAGTTTCTGCCATGACGGTGAGGAGTTCGCAGCCAGGGCTACCTGTTAGAGCACTTCCTGTTAGCGCTACAGGAGTGGGCCAGCACTCCCACAGGGACCCTGCCCAGGCATTGGCTGGGAGTAATCTCAGGTAGTGGGACCTGAGCAGAAATGTGCCTGATCCCAAGGGTGACAGCTGGTACTGTCAGTTAGCCACATCCTATCCCTAATGGGGTTTGAGTGGTACATTTTTATGGCTTCCACCATCAGGGGAAAAAAATTATAAACAAGTAAAGTATAGACTCCCCCAAATTCAATAGTACTATAATTAAAAGTCATCAAGCAAAGGACAAAATAAATACCAATGCATGGGCTTGGGGGACAGGCTGGGAGTCTCCCAGAGAGATAAGCACAGGTGGTGGAAGCTGTGTTCACAGGGGTAGATCTGGGGTCTCAGTGGGGCTGGGCTCCAGCCTTGCCAACAGGTGACAGATGATGCAGGTTCGTGCGCTGGCTGTTTAACGGGGTTCCAGGCACCTGAAGGCCTCAGGGCTTTCCTCTCTGCACTGTTTGGAAGAGAACTTTTCTCCTCTTCTTAGCAGCTAGACAGACAAGCAGAAAGACTGCCTGGGTTGTTCACCAAGCACCCTCTTTTCTCTTCCCAGGTGTGAACTCTTCAAATGTGTAAACCATGGGATTAAGACAAATAAAAGAAAGTATATTACTCTCACAATAACAAATGTCAATCCAGACCTTCCTAGAAAGCAGGGTTTGGAGAGTTTCTGAGTGTCCTTTGAGAACAGAACATAGATGTTTTAATATAAGTACAGTAAAGTTCATGTCTGTGCTCTTTGAGAGAACACATCACCCATTTTCAACATTCTGTTATCAGAATGCTGGTTATGTGATTTTTCAAGGTGACTTTCTTAATAACCTGATTGGCAAGGTTCTCCAGAAAAATAGAACCAATAGGCTATATATAGAAATATGTAACAGGAAATTTAATTTAGGAATTGGCTTCTGTGGTTATGGACCCTAAGAAATCCTAGGATATGCTGGCTGAAAGCTGAGAACTAGGAAACAGGAAGGTACAATATAACTCAGTCCTAGTCTAAAAGCCTGAAAAGCAGAGAGGGTCACTGATGTAAGTCCTGGAGCCTGAGGGCCAAAGAAAGAATCAGGAACTCCAATATAGGAGGGTATGCCAACTCAAAAAAGAGAGAAATTTCACCCTTCCTTTGCCTTTTTGTTCCATTTTGTGCCCAGTGGATTGGATGACAAGGGGAATCCACATTAGTCAGGGGAATCTCTTTATTCAGTCTACTGATTCAAATGCTAATCTCTTCCAGAAACACCCTCACAGACATACCCAGAAATAATGTTTTACCAGCTACCCGGGCATCCCTTAGAACAGTAAATTGACATATAAAATTAATCAACACTGATTATGATATACTTGTGAGTTTCAGGAGTGTAAGAGGCAGTAATGAATGATTAGATGAATCATCTTCTGAAGGACAGAGTACAGATTGTTGGACCCTGGGCTCTACACAACAAAGAATGACAGCCAGGCAGTGCTCACTTTGCAGGAATGTTGTTACCATTATAATAAAAAAATCACATTCTGATCTTTCATTCCAGTTCTGAAAATCATATTTTTATGGCCCTGTGGTTTTCAAAAGGAAGGACAAATGAAGGAGAATAGTGGTTGGGGGTATGGGTGGTTTATTTCTTTCTGTACCTGCAGACACCATGACAACATCACAGCCATTTCAGAATGAGCAAAAAATATACAGTACAGACAGCAGATGGTATCACATGTGTCAAATTAACTTTGCCCAAATAAATATTTTCTCTACAATTCCCAACTGTGTAGAAAAGTAGAAACCTATGAGTCTCCCCATGATGACATTTAAAAAGAAGATGCTCTGGGTGGTGCCTTGAGATATAGCAATGAGTTTATGTTTGAGTGTTTAAGGAACTTTTCCTTTTTTCTCTCTCCTTTATTTATGCCACAACATCTGCTGTGATTTCTTTCATCCTTACTATTAAAATTCCATGCTGGTAGTTATAGTATAATCAGGATCAATGATGGACAATTTTCTGCCTTCCTTGCTATTATTTCTTAAGATGGAACAGAAGCAGAGATATATTTAGAAAATAAAATGTTAAGAATTGGGAGGGACTTAAGGTTTATATATATAAACACCCTGTGCAATATTCTCAGAGGCCTTTGTTGATTACCCAAAGTGACAGCTATTGGGAGCCAGGGTTGGATATAG
Source organism: Monodon monoceros (assembly GCF_005190385.1). NCBI lineage: Eukaryota > Metazoa > Chordata > Mammalia > Artiodactyla > Monodontidae > Monodon > Monodon monoceros. Next base: position 18,923,747 of record NW_021703785.1, on the reverse strand, counting down.
TATCTTCGTATTTTCTGCCCAGTGGCTCCATTCCTCTACCCAATATAGATGTCTTCACTCTTTCTGTTATGTCCCCATTAATCTTTTCAGTAACTCCCTCTTCCTCTGAATACTCACACTTATGCAGAGGTATGACTGACTTCCCCAAGTAGGCCTGGCTACATAGACAGTTATCAGGGAAAACTTTCTCCACTAAGCATGAGCAAGTTTCTCACAAATTACCTTAGGTCCCTGCTCACATCTGCATGGAATAATCTCAGTGACTTGGCACTCATAATTTCCATGGAAATGGTTGTCTTGAGTGTCTAAATCAAAAAAACATGATAGGAAATGAAGATGTATGTTTGGGTCTGAGAGAGAAATGTTTAGGAATGTATGTATATGGTGGGTGTAGAATGAATTAGATGGTGAGGCTTTTCTAGGATACTTCTCCAATCAGACAGAAGTGTTGGTTTGACCCAAGCCTAAAGTCATCCACAATTAGGAAGCAAAAATGTTCTGAAACAGGAATGAGGTTCCTTAAAGTTGGAAAAATCAATTTAGTACAATGTCCAATTTGTGTTTTCTTCTCTAGGCAAACATTTTTAAAATGTGTCAAGAGAACCAGTTTAGTACAGTTTAGAAGCTGAAGAAAATGAACATTAATTCTAGAAAATAACATAGAATTGTAATCCAGTACAAGACATGTCTTATATTCCAAAAAACATGGAATAATCCTTTACATTTAAATAATAACTTACAAAATATCAACGTGAAAATTAGATATATTTCTTAGAGTTGATTATTTGTGTGGAAGAAAATCAGGCTACAGTCAAGCCTCTTTTGCACACAGGAAGCACTCTGTAGATTTGTTAAATTGAATTACATTGAACCAATTAATATTGTGAGTCAAAGTAAGAGTACCTTGGTAGGAATAACTAAAATACTTTGGAAGTAGTTTCACTAACCAACACAATGATTTAGTCCTGTAGTGATCACTGTTTGCCCCTTTTACTGTAAGAAATGAAGAACAAGGCAATTATAAGAATATCATGGCAACCATTATGGAGTCCACATGAATTTAAGCCTCCCTTAGAATGAAAAAGAGGAATATAGTTCAGCAGAGCTGCTATGTTCTCAGAAAGCAAAAACACGTGCACATGCATATGCATACACAGGTACAGTGAGAATAGTGAATTTGGCATATGGTCCAGTTGTCTATTCTTTGGCTCCTAAAACTTTCACAGGAATTTAATGGGGTTGCTGAGGATCATGAACTTGTAGTCATTTAAAAACCTTTCCCTTCTATCACGAATCTCAGTACTATTGAAATAATCATATTTTGAGTGTATACATTTTAAATTCTGTTCTGTAGGGAAAAATTGCCAAAATATATTTACCAGGAAATTAAATGGAGATACAGGTATTTATTTTTTTAATCCATTTCCTACTCTCCAAGCCCCAGATTTTTCTTTTGTTTCACTCATGCAAATAAAAGAGAAAACTACAGTTAAAATCAATTAAGGTATCTAAATTATACAAGTTCATTGCAGTATATATGGTAGATTTTGAAATTTTAATTGAGGATAGTATGACTTAAATCGTGAGGAAGAAAGATGTCGATTCATATTTTCTGTTATGCTTATATATAAACAGTAATGCCATTATAGGTCAATATATTTGCTTTTTAAAATTAAATGACAGGTAAGTCATCCAGGAAAACAGCAGAAAGAGCAAACTTTTTCCCTTTGACACTTCAAATGGCATTTGCAAGTGTGACTGATCATAATGTGATAAAATGACTTCCTTCTGTCCGTCTCTATGTGAGAAGTACAATTGGAAATAGTGTGAAAAATTTCTCCTGTGTTATTTATGTTTCAATTCAAAATCAGAAAACAATGGAACAGCATTTTCTATGCATGAAAATGTGTTGAAAGAAAAAGGTAAGTGCAGTCCTGAGAATAGGCATTATTAGCTGCCTAACATTCAGCAGAACACATGGTTTAGAGCATCACAGTGAGACGGCTTGGATTCCCACCACAGCCTCACCACTTCTAGCTGTGCCACCTCCCGCGAATTACTTACCTTTTTAAGACTCAGTTTTATGATGATAAAAATTAGATAATAAGTGCTTCTTAAAAATTTATTATAAACGTAAATGATGTAATAAGCTTAGCATGGACTTGCATATTTTATTGAATTAATGTTATTTTTAACTTGCTTTCATGAAATTAAAAGACAGAACTTTCTGTGTTTTTCTCTAGCAATGTTCATTGCTCGCTGTGGGTATTATTTATATGAGCTTTTTTTTAATGCTTATATGAATAATGTTTAAGAATATATCTAAAAGTTCTTACAAAAGATGATTCTTAGCTGTTAATTCACATACTCCTGCTTTAAGAAAGAGTCAGGCACCTTTGGAAAATCTAATGCAGTTTTACACAGAACAGTTAAATGTGAGCAGCAAAATCCTTCCTTCTCATTAACAATGTTTTTTATATGTGAAACTATCTCCTAACTTGCAGATCCAGTATCATGTTTTTAACATGTAACAATTTAATATTTAAGAAATACTGAGTTAAAAAAAGTGGGGCGAAGCATTGAAAAACTCCCTACTTACTATGAGTTAACTTCTTAATTTACGAACATGCTAAAGCATACAAAGAGGTGATTTATAAGAAATGGGGGAAAAAAGCTAATATGGTGAGTACTTCAGATATCATTAAAGTTATATACATGTATTTAAGATTCTTTAATATGATGTAAAAATAAGCTACTTGAGATCAACTTAAAAATATACTGATCGTTTTTGTTTGTTTTAAACGCAATTATCTCCACACAGAAACCTAAACAAGTCATAATATACCTGAATGGCATTATACACCAATCAGGACTTTGTGGATCTGTCGTGATTCCTACTATATTAAGATAGAATTTCCTTGCATTAGGACCAACACGTTCCACAAAACCACCATTATGTGTTTAGTCTTACTGGGTCCTTGCTGCACGAAGGCAGATTTCATATGGATTTAAACATTCATAGCACAGATGTTCTGTGGCTTATACATCACACTCCTGGACTACCCGGTGCTGTTTGTTTTGTCTAGCTGTTCAGGCATTTATAATCATTTTTATAATTTTCACAAAGGTCATAAGGAACTTCCAGCATTTGCAAATATACAGTTATGGGGGCTCAGCAATATTAAAATGCCTTTGACTACATATTAACAGAATGTTCAGTTGACTGACTAGGTTATATAAAGATTTTTGAAAGTATAAAGCATAACATGAATGAAAGTTTGGTTATATTTATGTTTAGTCAATTAGAAAGCACACAGTAAAAAGACAAGTAAATTAGATTTCCCTAAATTCAAAGATCAAAAATAAATGTAAGAAAAATACTGTATTTTATGCAGAAATATTTATTAATGAAATAGCTTTTAGGCTACCCCAGATATCAAAACCATGCTTAGATTGTTAAAAGAAATCAATTTCTTCAAGTCTTAAAATATTTAAAAGCAAATTTTTATTAAAGTAACCTCGTGCACTGTGGAAGTATATACTGAGGAGATGAACACTTGTGTAAGTGTATAAGTAATGTAAATAATCAGTAATTAGCATCCTCCCTGAAATTTCCTTTAAGGTCTGGAATAATATATTTTCCAAATAATCTATCATATTTCCATGTTATTATTTTTCTTCCACAAATTCTACTTTTATCAAAGATAAAAAAAACATGCTTTTCAGGCTGATATTATAATTTTATATTTGTCTTCATTTTCCACTCATTGTATAAAGTTATATGAGAAGAATGATATATGTCATTCAAAAATACACATATACTCATATACTAAGTTGGTGATCTTGACGAAACTGAATTGTTACAGCCAGCAGGCAGCAACATATAATAGCTCAAAATGTTCTTTCACTAGCTGAGGTATGAAAATCCGAATCTGGCATACAAAAGGAGATAAGGGGCCAATGTGCAATGCATGAATGTTGGAAGGATGGGAATGAAGTACATTTTACTAGACAAGCTCATCCCATCTCTTAAAGGAGTGGAAAAAACGTACTCACACTTATAAAGAAAAAAAAATGTTAATCTGAATTAGTACATGTGAGAACAGAATATGTCAAGAAAGAAATAATTCCAAATGGTTTAAAACCCATTTTCCTCCCCCTGTTTTCTTGTCTTTTGCATTTGCTATGGATGTTTACCATTTAGAAACTCATATGAATTAATATTTAACTCTGATGTATACTACATATGTCAGTTCCCTTGCTACATTCTTTCTTTATATACAATGTAAGTTGACTATAGTTTGCATGTAGGTGTTTGACTCTAGTTAAAAAATGAAATTCTTCCCTATCTATTATTATCTTTCTATATTTTTCTGATTTTTCACAGTTCCTTATAATATATGGAAATCACTTTTATTTGAAAGATACCTCAGTGCTTTGAGGTATAATGTTTTTGTAGAATAGGAGACGAACCCAAATACAAATTTAAAGCCATTTTTGTGTTCTTAAAATATTTTGAACAATTAGGCAATAAGCTAGGAAATTATAATACATGTTTGAGGGACAAAGACCAGTCAGATTACAAGGAATATAGAATTTATATGAAGAAGTAATAACCGACAATGTTAAAAGGAAAAGCTGAGGAGTGTATAATGGCAAACCTTAAATAGAAAACAAAGGAGCTTGGTTTTGTCACCCTTAAGTAAAATAATTGACAAATTATAAAAATGCAAAATTGAGTTTATTCGGGAATGGCAGAGGAATTGTAACCCAGCACAAGCAAGCTATGGCAAACCACAGGCAAGTCCGAAGAAACAAAGAGAAGATCAGTTTTATAAGGTATTAGGAGGAAATTGGAGAGGGTTGTTTTAAATTTTATTGGAGCAGAACAAGAGTTAGAATTTGTTGCCATTTCTCATTGTCTTCAAGTAGTGGTTAGGGCATTGTCACTGGGGTAGGGAGGGATCTTTCTTTCTTTCTTAAAAGCAGGAGATAGAATTCCTAGGTGAAAAAGTCTTCGCTTCAGGGCTTCCCCACTTCATTTTAAGTGAGGTTTCTTTTATCTTCACAGCTTAATTCAGTAAACAATAGAGAATCACTGAAAGTTTGTTGGGCAAGAGTTGATGTGATTATGGAAGTTGAATGTGACACAAATGATTGAGAGTCAAGAAGAAGCAAGTTAGAACTATTTGTAGTAATTATGGAACAAAATGAAACATGTATAAATTACGTTGATACAATTAAGAATGTATAAGATGAAAAAGAGAAAACAGCACTTTTGCACAGATTAATAATGATTTCAATGACATTCACTTAAGGCTTTATATGTTTACTCTTTCTATGTAAGTGAAGGAAATTCTGTATTTTCATAAGTTCCCAGAAGGTAATGATGATGCTGTTTCAAGAACCACACATTGGTTAACATGGCTTTGAATTTTAACCATATGAGCATATAATCATGTGTTTCACTTACTTTGAATAAAAAGTCAAAGCATTTAAACAAGATCTCCTGAAAATTTGTTTGCACATTGAAGAGGAATATTTTCAAGAAAAATCAACTTTTTTTGACAAAGATATTTGTACTTCTCCTAAACAACACGATAATAATTTGTGTGATTTCAAAATTCAGAATTCATTATCTGTCTGTTATCTATCTATCTATCATCATTTATCTCTCTCTGTTTATTACTCCATTTCAGAATTGGGGTTTACTTTTTCTTTACTGATGATTGAGAGAGGGTTTGGAAAGAAAGGTGAATAGCCAATCATCTATTTTAAATTGGATGAAATGTACAAATGGAAGTTAAAAGATAAATATCTCACTAAAAAATGTTGAAAATTGATTATAAGCTGTGAAATAGGCAAACAAAATTGCTCACAAAAACAAAGATAACATTCAAAGGCAGCAATGAAAAAGTCATTCCAGAGGTATTATAATTGAATGAAAAGGGAAGCCTATTTGAATCAGAAGAAAATTTTGAAGTTGGGACTTTTGAAGTTTAACGAGCTTGAATTACTTGAAGGTGATTACAAATATGGAAGTCATTACACTGAGAAGCTTGTTCTAATAATCTGATCTCATACTTTTAAAACTACATTGTTTATTTAGCAGGACATTTTATATTTGCATTTCTCATAAAATCAAGGTAGCGTCTAACATGATTTATCTTTCCAAGAAACTGATGGTCTAATAAGGGAGAGAAAAGTCACAAATATGAAATATAGACATTAAAAGTTACACAATGAAATACACTCCAGAAGGTTAGTAAAAGTGGGTTTAGTCCTTCAAATTCCTTGTATTTGAGGACCCAGAACGCTGTTTGTCAAAGAAAAGTACTTCTTCTGTTTTTAGATATTTGTTCTTACTAAAAAATTGTTTGGAGATTAAGAAATATAAAATAGAATTTGGAAAAACAGAATTTTACTATTATGAGTATACTTTATTATGAATACACTTTTATTCTGAGCATCAAATTAATCCTATTATCATTGTTATGAAGTCCAATTAAATACTTTGAAGTCCAAGATAGGAGCATGATTATTTCAAAAACAGAGACATTTTAAAATATACTGTAGAATTCTATGACTTTTCAAAGATAGGTATATATAAAGAAGATTCCAATATCAAGGTAATATTAGACTCAGAAAGTCTTTATATAAAATAAAAATGTTCTATTTCTTGAATTTTGGAACAACCTACTATGAAATTTGGTGGTTTTATAGATATCATTCCTAACTTATATCTTTTTTTTTAAAGTTTATTTTTATTGTTTTATAACAAGTAGCCAGTTTATCTTGAATTAATTTTAAAAATTTATATCTTCCTAGAAAATTGTGTGTTTTACCTAGGAGTTTAAATTTGTTGGTTAAAAATATTCTCTCATGATTTTCAGTTTATGTCATATTAGCTTATATTATTGAGCACTCACATCAGGTTTATTTTTATGAGGTAAGTATTAAGCACTTAGATGATGTGATATTCACATAAGTTTTAAGAGCTAGGTAATGTTAATAAGTACAATTTACTCATGAGGAGGTTAGCACATGGAGTATTAAAAGGTTGAATTGAAAGTCAAATCCAGGAGGAAACCACCAAAAACAAATCTCTCAACTCTTCTCACCTGCTTTCATTCAATTAGCCTTGCTGTTTTTATATAAAATATTGCCTAAATGTGCATTAAATTAAAAAAATATTTTGAGCACACTTTTTAGAGTATATATGTATGTATATATTTTTGAAAAAGCAAGAAGAAACAAAAATAAATTACAAAACTAAAGTATGTGTATGATCGGAAGGAATATAATACATTTTAAAAGCATAGATTATTAAAAGGAGAAATTCATTACTTTGAAAGTTTCATAAAATGATTCCAAATGATTACTAAAGAGACAAAATAAAAATCAATACTGCAACTTATCCAAAAGTTAGTTAAAAGTAGAGTACTTCATATGACAGCAAGATCTGTAAGAAAGAAAAATAAAATTAACCCAAAAACAATAGAATGTGGGAATTGTTAATTATAAAATTAATGAAACTGAAAAAAAAACACACATAGTAATAAAGAAGAATAAAGCTAAACCCAATTCTTGGAAAATATCAATAATAGAGATAAAAATGTATTTAGTATTGAGAAATACTAAAATATAAATAAAAATTAGTATTAGTAAGGAAGATATAACCACAAATAAGAAATCAAAATGATAGTAAAATGAATTTCAAAGAAAATTTGTTGTAATTCTGTCAGTCTATTTGAAATCTAGTGGCAATCAGTAATTTTCTAGTAAAATGTAATATACCCAAATGTACCTATAAAATGTTACAAAACACGAACTGAAAAATAATCATGAAAGAAAAAGGATAATAATAGATTGGCCATTTAAAAAGTTTCCAAACTCTATTGATAAAGTAAATGCTTCCTTTGGATAGCAGATAATTTCTGTTCATTTACAATAGTCTGGATAACGGGAAAATGTAAGCATTTGCAATTGTTTTCTGAACCTAACATTAATTAATATAAAAATTTAGTAAAATAAAATGAAGATTTTCAAATAAAATTAATATAAATTCACATACAAATGTTATATATAAAACATTAAGAATTGAATCCAGTAGAGATTCAAAATAAGGCACCGTGAAAACTTATTCCCCCCTTTCCCCAACATTCAGACCAAAATTAAGATCCTAGTAACATAATTCATTACATGAACAAACAATGTCATCAATACAAAATATTTGATAAAATTTAGGAGTGAAATGTAATATAATGTCTAAGCCAAATGGAAAAAGCAAGAAACCACTTAATTATCATTAGGCTTACACAGCAATAAATAAACATTTGGACAAAACTTCTGAGCCATTTCTCCATTAAAATAAGAGAAGAGTCAGAGTTGCATCTTAGTCATTATTATTCAAAACTATTTCTTTTTGATTTTCTCATGGTTAATATAATAAGATTTTTAAAAACATAGCCAATATATATATTGAAAAGAAGAAATGCCATTATGTGAAGAAAATAATTCTGAATATCTAAAACCTACAATAAACAATTTTAAAAAACCACAAATATAAAGAGAATCTGAGATGGTTGTATCACACATAGTAGCTTTCCCTATACTACCAACAAATACTAGCTTTTCTATATGCCAATTATGAATAGAAATTTATCTTCTCAGTAGTAACTAAAAGCATGTTAAAGAATTAAGTATGAGTCCAATGTGAACAAAAGTCTGTGGTCTTAATTAAAGACAAAAAATGGGACCTGAAAGTGTGGAGAGATGTCAGGCTGTCAGATGAGAACATTTACATGTCAACCTTTCAATAATTAATATAAACTTGAAATGTAATTCCAATCAATAACAGAATGGAATATTTTGAAAACTGGATAAAATTGCTTTCAGGTTACTATGGAATGGAAAATGTCTGAATATCTTGGAAAATATTGGAAGAATAATAGTAAAGGTGTACTTGACTCACAAGCATTTAAAAATTTTTAAATGCCTTTATAGTTAAAGCAGCTGGTAGTGAACTTGAAGAGATAGCAGAACAAAACATACAGGCTAAGTCCATGTGATTATAGAAACTAAACAAATAGCATGAATAAAACAAAAAAGGAATAATTAATTCAATGAAAAAAAGATGGTCGATTTAATAAGTGGTCCAGGCAAAACTGTCCCTCATCTGGAGGAAAACCCAAGTAAATCCCTACTTTGCTGTATACATAAATTCATACCTGGTGGATAAAGCTTTAAACATGAAATATTAATCACTGAAAAATTAGAAGGATATTCAGTAGTGTTGGGATGAACTCACCTCCACAAGCAAGAGTAAAACTATAGAAGCCCAGAAGGAAAAGATGCATATATAGACCATATGAAAATCAAACATTTCTATGAGCCAAACTAAATCATAACTAAATTCAAAAGAGAAAATTAAACAATAATCACAACCCATTATATACATCATAAAGGGTTAATAAAAAATCAGTATTTTTACACATTAATACAAAAAATATAAACAACACAGTAAACAATGTTTAATACATATGTATAAACAATTTACAGAGGAAAACAAGTGTGCACCCCCACCTCATGAAAGAGGAAAGATGTCTTATTTCTCTAGAAGTTATGATCGGCATATTATAACAAGCAAAAATTATATAGCTTACCTTTCGTTCATAAGAATACAAACGTTATTTGCAGAGTGATAATATCCAATATTTGTAAAGATTCAGAGAGCAACATACTGATATCAAGAGCTAAGAGTGATTGTTAATTTCAAGAGAAATCTAGCAAGATCTTTTATAACCTAAGACATAAAGCAGGTTTTGAGTGACAGTTTTTCTTTTGGAGATTTTTCCTATCACTACACAACCCCACACCAATATTTAAGGACATGATCATAAGGCTATATATTACATCACTGTTTTGGAATTGTTAAACAGACATAAATTTTAATGGCCACATCAGTTCAAGAATGAATAAGTTAATTGTCATTCATTCAATACAGAAATCTACACGTCTACAATTAACTTGAAAGAATGACCATGGCAGTTTATCAAATGAGAAAAGCAAGTTCTAAAGTTGGTATTGAATTTGAGATCTGGAAAATTTATTTAATATAAGCCTACTCCTTTACCTCTAATGAACAAACACCCTATTATACACTTAATCATAATCATATTTCTCCACTATTCAAGATATTAAATTCTAAACCTGAAAACTAGATTATCCACTTCTATTAATAGTGCAGAAACCTACACTACAATAGGTATTTCTGTACAGAATTAGTTAAACCATTTGCCTTCCAAAACTTAAAAAATAGAGGAATATGACACATATCAAAAGGTAAATCTACCAGGCAGGTGTTAGTTTTCTGTCTGATCAGCAATTATATGAAATAAATGTATGAGATTCAGCCATTGATTTTTGCATCATTTATTTATTACTCAAGCAGTACCACCGTAGAGACAAATGACTTTCACCTAAGCATAAAATCACCATCTCACAAAAAACTTGTTCTTAAAACATTCCTCACAAAGAATGTCTAGAGTATTTTTAAGGAAGGAATGTTTCTTTCCCAGTGAACTTCCCCCCACTCCCCCAAAATGGCTTTCTTTTCAGTTCTACCTATTAAAATTCCAAGTATCCTTCATTGTCCATTCTGCCAATCAGCAACTCGTAAACCTTTTTCAATCATCATGGTGCCAAGTTTTCTCTGTTCTCTCTGAAGACAAATAGATTTTTCCTTGTGCTTATCTTGTACTCTAAATATCTGTTTCTATGTCTTAATGCTTTTACCTTGTAGATATATGGACCTTGCTTTCCTGGATAGTTATGTGATGCATTACTGAGAACATATGCCTTAGAGCCAGGCACATATGGGTTCAACTTCTGTTTCCATATTTTCACTTCAAATGGGATTTTGAATAAATCAGTTACTTGATCTGAGGATAATTTTTCTCAGCTATTATTAGAATTAGAATAAATATACATTTAGCATTAAATGAGAACATGGAATATAATAAGATGGTGTTCGTTCTGTTTCTGTACTTTTGTACTAGACTCATTTCATTGATGTTGGGGACATGTTTTATTCATATTCATATCTATCACAGTGTTTATAGCACAACTATTTTCAAACACTTCTCAGTAAATATTTCCTTAAAAATAAATTTAATAGTTTATTTTATCTGAATAATGTGAATTCATAGCCATCGATCTCCTTCCACATCTCTCTCTTTCTCTATTTAGTAACATTTTCACTGTTCTACTAAAGGGTTTTTAATTTTGCTAAGAGTTATCTTTAGCTGTTTGCAACCTTTACATAAATCCTTGCTTTTAAAAAATCATCTCAGATAAGACCTAATTTATTCTCATATGAGTATCTGAAAGAATTGTTTCAGAGAAAAAATGGTAGGGTAAACTGTTGTGAGAGAAGGAGCATTTTTCTGATTTAGGGAAGATATTTAAGAATGACTTTAAATAACGCAAGAAGAGAAGCCTTAACTACCCCTCCTCACATATCCAATGCCATTCTGCTCTGTTCCCTGAAAAGACCAAGGTGATGTGAACACTTACTCTTAACTCCACACAGGAGAAATCACACATCTGACAATTCACATGGGTATTTATACTGATAGTTGGGGTTGAGATGGCAAAGGATCGATAATTCATTAATTTTCATCATATCACCTCTTGGACCTGGTTGAGCCTAGAGAGGTGGAACTCATTTTCTTGTTTCTATGTAATGAGCAGCCTCATTTAGACCTGTTCTGCAAACCAATGATTGATTTTCTAGAATCTACTCATTCTAGGTTTTGCCTGCAAGTGGGTAGATACATGAGGTTGACACTGCCTTATGAACCCAGGTATCATCAATTCACGGTGGGAGAATGAGGACTTATACACTAATACTATCTGTTTATTACCAGATTCTCAGATTTGTGATGCTAACAGGTTACTTCTTGCCTATCTATTGAAACAAAGCATTGGCATTCACTTGGCAATTAATGTACTACACAGAGACCTAGGAGGGATATCAAATATTGTATTCTGAATACAATTACCAAGTTTATGCATTACATCAATAGTTTGACTCTCATGAGATGATCAGTAGCAATATTTCCTTATAAAAAAGATATCGAACCTCAAATCCAAGAGTTGGCTGCATGTGTGTGAAAAAGAGATTTTGACTCAGAATAAACTATGAGTAAATACTCAAGAACTGTTATTTTAAGTGTTACTATACAAAAATAATATGAAGAATGACTGAAATGTTTTTAGTACCACTCTCTTGTGTTCTGGTCGTGGTATACTTAAAATGTTAGGTTAATAAGTAGTCATTAATTTATGCTTGCATTGAGCAGTTCAATGCATTTTTATTGTTATCTCTTATATAAGAGGCATCCAGGACTAGATGTGAACAAGAGAAAACAGCAGACAATTAACAAGAAGATAGACAAATAATTATACTAATAATGATTAGGAAGCAATCAATTGAAATAAAATTATAGGGCCTGACAGATGGAAACCCAGAGGTTTGGGGGACAGTTATTTAGAAGGTGACAGTCAGCCAAACAAGGCTGAGAAACAGCCTTGCCAGCATGGAAAACACAGGGAAGAGCATTTCAGGCTCTGAGTGAAAATCCAGAACTAGGAAAAAATGCGGCAGCTTAGAAAAATTAAACAGAGAGTATGCATTGAGTCTGGAATGCAGTGAATGAGCAAGAAAGTAAGAGGAAGCAGAGAAGGTAGAGTCCAGTTTATGCTGTCTTTTTCAGTCCTGAAAGAATAATATTAAACATTTACTGAGCAATTACTGTGTGCCAGGAACCATTCTAAGTGCTGCATGTGAATTAATTTGTGTATCCCTCACAACAGTCTTTTGAGAAAGGAACTATTCCTATCTGTATTTAACAATGAGGAAATGAAACACAGTTTAAGTAAATTATTTAAAACCGCATCATGAGTAAGCCTGTGAGTCAGGATCCTAAACTAGCAGACTTACTTACAGAGAGCCTTCTTTCTTAACCACTATGGTATGCTTACTGCAAGTAGAAGATTTCATAGGTTTTATTAAAGGCATTATGTAATACGCTTCAAAGGTCATAAACAATGGATTATACAGGGCACAAGGATCATGCAGGTTATGACTCTTTTATCTTTAATATTTACCAGAGCTAATATGCAAAGAAAAATGGTTTAGAGGACGAGAGTACAAGCAGGGAGATCAAAAAATGAGCTGTCGTATTCATTCAGACCTGATGCTGGCTTATGTAGACATTAGGAAGGATAGACCTCATATTTGAGAATAGAAATGATAGGACTTCTCAATAGAGGGAAAGTGAGCAATAAAGAATGTTACTGAAGATTATAGCTGGAGCAACTGTATGAATGATGTTTCCACTGACTGAGATAACAAAGACTAGAAGCATTCCAGGGTTGTGGAGGTGTTCGTTTGAACTCCCTATGAGGTATTCAAGTTGTCAGTGGTTTATGAGAAATATATTTATAAATGAGCTGCTGATAGTTGAGGGAAAAAGAAATAGCCAAAAAAAAAATCACGAGGCTTAAGCTGAAAAAGTAAAGATGAAGGGGAACTATAAAAACAGTATAAGAAGGCAGGAGCAGGGAGAGGGGGAACTGGATGAAGGTGGTCAAAAAGGTACAGACTTCCAGTTATAAGATAAGTAAGTACTAGGGATGTAATGTACAACATGATTAATATAACTAACACTGCTGTATGGTATATATATATATATATATATGAAAGTTGTTAAGAGAGGAAATCCTAAGAGTTCTCATCACGAGGAAAATATTTTTTTTCTTCTTCTTTTATTTTGTATGTATACGAGATGATGGATGCTCAGTAAACTTTTTGTGGTAATCATTCATAATGTATATAACTCAAATTATTATGCTGTATACCTTAAACTTATACAGTGCTTTATGTCAATTATCTCAACTAAAGTGGAAGAAAAAAAAACAGTATGAAAAGATTTAATATAAAATAATAATTCTTCCATATCAGCATTGTTCAATATGGTAGCACTAGCTGCATGTAGCTATTGTACCCTTGAAAGTAGCCTAGTTTGACAAAGGAACTGAATTTTTAATTTAATTTCATTTTGATTTATTGAATAATTTAGATAGCAACATGTGGCCAGAGGCAACTGTATGAACAGTAAAGACATATATAATTTTAAAAAGTAAAAATTTAGATGTTTTCTCAGCCTAAGGTAGACATTTCTAGGGAACAGGCAGGGGTGTCTGAAAAGATAATGAATAATCTTCCTACTTAAGATTTCCTCACATACTGAAATTTGCGTACTGTGGGACAGTCTCTAACTCTTGAAGCTGATATGGGCCTCTTGTGTGAACTGCTGCCACTTTTTTTTGTTTGTTTTGTTTTTTTTTTTTTTTGCGGTACGCGGCCTCTCACTGCTGTGCCCTCTCCCGTTGCAGAGCACAGGTTCTGGACGCGCAGGCTCAGCGGCCATGGCTTACGGGCCCAGCCACTCTGCGGCATGTGGGATCCTCCCGGACCGGGGCACGAACCCGTGTCCCCTGCATCGGCAGGCTGACTCTCAACCACTGCACCACCAGGGAAGCCCTGCTGCCACTTTTATAATCTGTTCATTTATCTTAGCATAGTCATTAGCCCAATCATGATGAAATTCTTAAGCAGAAAAATTCAATGGTTGGGTAATCCTTACTGAGTCATACATTATTGTTAAGATGCGGAGATTAAAATGATTACAATGGGGGGAAGGGAGGTGACTGTGAGATCTACTATAAAGGACACTGGATCATTGCCTTTCATCCTATTCTCTGGTACCTGAGTCCACTTTATGCAATAGAGAGGAGCACTGCAAATTCTATCCAAATACATGACTAATCTGTGATTACCTATCCTAAACATTCTAAGCAAGTTACAACTTCAAATTATTCATTTTGCTCAAAGTTTAAAAACTTAATCTTCAAGGAAGGCCCATACATTATTATTATAAACGTTTATTTAATATAATTATTTATTGCCCATTTATATTATTTGAGTACACATTTGCTTAAATTTATTGTATTTGCCTATTTTGATTAAAAGGATGTATATAACTGTAATAGTCTTAATTTTAGCATATTTGAGAGTGATTTATTTTTCTACAATCAAGCTGATTCTTAGCGCCACAGTGAATCTGTAGTGCAGAAACGTATTACCCACATAAAAGAGGACATTTTTTTACTACAGCCTCATTTTCCTAAATGTGATCAGGCTCTTGGTGGCAGAGTTGATAAACAGTCCAGAGACAACACAGATGGAAACAAAGACACATTGATTTGCCACCATATATTGCCCATGTGGACTGCAGTTAAAATGTCTACTACATAAAAATCCCGGCAGTAAGGTCATTTCTAATCATATATATCCTGAATAATATTATTAATCTGCCCTGAAAAATCTACGACTTTCCTTCATACATCCACTGGTGTTGATAGCATCTTTCATTAACCAGAATATATTGATACCATATAAATGTCTGGTCATAGGTCGATAACCTCTTAGGCTCCTTTATCATGATATGTTCCTGTCCTTTAGGACCTCAAGCACCCATTTGAATTTTAGGTAAATAATCTATCAGTTTGTTCATGACAACATCTAGCCTTAATAGTGTATTCAACCAGGGCTATTGAGACAAATTTATAATTTATAATTAACTACATAGGTAAAAATATAGAAATGACTCTGTATTATTCTGACACCAAATAAATATTTTTCATTCTAGGAAATAATGGAGTTATAATATCTAAAAAGTTAACCAAGTGATTGGGCTCAAAAGGTGAAATATAAAAAATAATAATAATAAATTTTAACAAGGAGAAACTCTCTGCAACTATAGGAAGTAATAAAAACCCATATAAGGCTACAAAGCTTTGTGCAGTTAGAATGACTCTAAGGAGATAATAGTCAAATAACAAGATTATTTAGAGTTTAATGGCAGACTTTATTTTATAATTCAGGCATACCTTGCAGATATTGCAAGTTGGTTCCAGACCACCTCAATAAAAGCAAATTTTGCATTAAAGCAAGTCACAAAAAAGTTTGGTTTCCCGTGAATGTAAAAGTAGTGTTTATACTCTGCTGTATTCTATTAAGTGTGCAATAGCATTTTGTCTAAAAAACAATATACGTACCTTAATTAAGAATACTTTATTGCTAAAAAATGCTAACCACCATCTGAGCCTTCAGTGAGTCACCACCTTTTGGCTGGTGGTGGCTCTTAGCTTGATTTGATGACTGTTGACTGGTGAGGGTGGTGTTTGTTGAAGCTTGTGGTGACTGTGGCAATTTCTTAAAGTAAGGCAATGAAGTGTGCCTCATCCATTGACTCTTTCACAAACGACTTCTCTGTACCACGCAATGCTGTTTGATGGCATTTTACCCACTGTAGAACTTCTTTTAAAATTGGAGTCAAGGGACTTCCCTGGTGGCGCAGTGGTAAATCCGCCTGCCAATGCAGGGGACATGGGTTCGAGCCCTGGTCCGGGAAGATCCCACAGGCCACGGAGCAACTAAGCCCATGTGCCACAACTACTGAGCCTGCGCTCTAGAGCCCGTGAGCCACAACTACTGAGCCCACGTGCCACAACTACTAAAGCCTGCACACGTAGAGCCCATGCTCTGCAACAAGAGAAGCCACCGCAATGAGAAGCCTGCGCATCACAATGAAGAGTAACTCCGGCTCACCACGACTAGAGAAAGCCCCTGTACAGCAACGAAGACACAATGCAGCCCAAAAAACCCCACAAAAAATTGGAGTCAATACTTTCAGACCCTGCCACTGTTTTATCAACTAAATTTATGTACTATTCTATATCCATTGTTCTCATTTCAGCAATCTTGACAGCCATCTTAACCAAGAGTAGATTTCATCTCAAGAAACCATTTTCTTTGCTCATCCATAAGAAGCAACTCCTCATCTGTGGAAGTTTTATCATGAGATGGCAGCAATTCAGTCACATCTTCAGGCTCCACTTTTAATTTTAATTCTCTTGCTATTTCTACAACATCTGCAGTTACTTCCTCCACTCCACGGAAGTCCTGAACACCTCAAAGTCATCCCTGAGGGTTGGAATCACTTCTTCCAAACTCCTGTTACTGTTGACATTTTGACCTCTTCCCACGAATCATGAATGTCCTTAATGGCATCTAAAACGGTGAATCTGTTTTAGAGGTTCTTAATTTATTTTATCCTGATCCATCAGAATAATCACTCTCTATTGCAGATCTAGCCTTACAAAATATATTTCTTAAACAATAAAACTTGGAAATCAAAATCACTCCTTGATCCACGGGCTACAGAAGGGAAGTTGTGTAAGCAGGCATGAAAACAATGTTAATCTCACTGTGTATCTCCATCAGAGCTCTTGTGTGACCAGGTACATTAGCAGTGAGTAATATTTTGAAAGGGACCCTTTTTTTTTTCTTTTTTAAAATTTATTTATTTATTTATTTTTGGCTGCATTGGGTCTTCGTTGCTGCATGCGGGCTTTCTCTAGTTGCCGCGAGAGGGGGCTACTCTGTTTTGCGGTGCGCGGGCTTCTTATTGTGGTGGCTTCTCGTGTTGCAGAGCACGGGCTCTAGACGCAAGGGCTTCAGTAGTTGTAGCACTCAGCCTCAGTAGTTGTGGCTTGCGTGCTATAGAGCGCAGGCTCAGTAGTTTTGGCGCACGGGCTTAGTTGCTCCGTAGCATGTGGGATCTTCCCAGACCAGGGATCGAAACCATGTCCCCTGCATTGGCAAGTAGATTCTTAACCACTGCACCACCAGAGAAGCCCTTTTTATTTTTCTTTTTTTGAGCAGTAGGTCTCAACAGTGGGCTCAAAATATTCAGTAAACCATGTTGTAAGAAGACATGCTGTCATCCAGGCTTTGTTGTTCCTTTTATAGAATATAGGCACAGTAGATTGAGCATAATTCTTAAGGGCTCTCAGGTTTTTAGAATGGTAAGTAAACATTGGTTTCAACTTAAAGTCACCAGCTGCATTAGCCCCTAACAAGAAAGTCAGCCTGTCCTTTGAAACTTCAAAGCCAGGCATTGAATTCTCCTTTGTAACTCTGTAAGCCCTAGATGGCATATTCTTCCAAGAGAAGGCTGTTTTGTCTACATTGAAAATCTTTTGTTTAGTGTAGTCCCCTTCATTAATTATCTTAGCTTGATCTTCAGGATAACTTGCTGCAGCTTCTACATCAGCATTTGCTGCTTCACCTTGCATTGTTATGTTATGGAGATGACTTTCCTCTTTAAACCTCATTAACCAACCTCTGCTAGCTTCAGACTTTTCTTCTGCAGCTTCCTCACCTTTCTCAGCCTTCACAGAATTGAAGAGAGTTAGAAATTTGCTCTGGATGAGGCTTTGTCTTAAGGGAATGTTGTGGCTGGTTTGATCTTCTACTCAGACCACTAAAACTTTCTCGATATCAGCAATTAGGCTGCTTTGCTTTCTTATCATTTGTGTGTTCACTGAAGTAGCACTTTGAATTGCCTTCAAGAACTTTTTCTTTGCATTCACAACCTGCCTTTCTCACAAAGCTTTATCTTTTCTAGCTTCTGATTTAAGCTGAGAAACGTGCAACTCTTCCTTTCACTTGAACACTTAGAGGCCATTGTAGGGTTAATTGGCCTAATTTCAGTATCTTCATGTTTCAGGAAATAGGGAGGCCAGAGGAAAGGGAGAGAGATGGGGTAATAGCTGGTTGTTAGAGCAGTCAGAACACACACATTTATAGATTAAGTTCACCATCTTATATGGGAGAGTCTCGTGGCACCCCAAAACAATTACAATAGTAACATCAAAGATCACTGATCACAAATCACCATAACAAACATAATAGTAATGAAAAAATCTGAAATATTGTGAGAATGAACAAAATGCGACACACAGACACGAAGTGAGCAAACACTTTTGGAAAAATGGTGCCAATAGACTTTCTCAGTGCAGGGTTGCCACAAAACTTCACTTTGTAAAAAATGACATATCTGCAAAGGGCAATAAAGCAAAGTGTAAGAAATGAGGTATGCCTGTTTATATTCTTATTATCATGTATTACACAGGGATCTATACCCATGAGTAATCATTTTGTCATAAAAGAACCATTGATCCCATTACTTTATTTATTTAAAAAAAGGCAAAACAAACAGTTTATGGCAAAGTTTTCAATTTTATAATGAAAAATAAGAATTTGCCCAAAAGATCAATAGCTCAAAGTAAATATGAGCATTCTCTTCAGTGCTCACTTAATCAATGCTATAAACTTTTGTAATGTACATTTTTGTACGTTTTATTCTTTTTAAACTAACAACAGTGATAGCTTTCAAGGTTAAATAACATAACACTAGTAGATTAATAAGGATTTGATCATAAAGAAATGGCACAAGCAAGTGTAAGGTTGTAAGCATTAGTCATTTGCGTTGGGAATTCAATGTATTTAGGTTTGTTAGGGATTTCAAGGTTGACATTTCTTCCAAGAAAATTTATTTAAATTAATTAAATTCTTTGTTTCCAAATTATAATGCAAGGGAGAGCCCTGCTGGCAGACTTTTATAGATACAGCAAGTGGACTCATAGTTGGTGCAAACTATCTTGGGAAACATAACAGTAAAATATATCATACATTTTATTGTTTTTTGGCTCTGTATCTTTTATATTCTAGAATTGAATCTCACTAACTTTTAACTCAGCGTGCACCTTGCTTTTGAAGCTATGTAGCATATTTCCTGCAGTTTGCCTATTGGAATAGTCTGGAAATGTGGAGTTAACTTTCCATGTGGATTTTATACATTTAGGGATACATGGTCTATTTTTAAGTATGACAAAGCAATTCTACTGAAACACTGAATTTCTTAATATCTATGTTACTCACTAAATGCTTTTAAAACATCTTGACTTTTTGATTTACTCATTTTATTTCCTGAACTTAACAGCTCTTTATAACTAGCCCTAGAGAACATTCTTAAAAGAGAGAACTTTGGGGCTTCCCTGGTGGCGCAGTGGTTGAGAGTCCGCCTGCCGATGCAGGGGACACGGGTTTGTGCCCCGGTCCGGGAAAATCCCACATGCCGCGGAGCGGCTGAGACCGTGAGCCATGGCCGCTGAGCCTGCGCGTCCGGAGCCTGTGCTCCGCAGCAGGAGAGACCATAACAGTGAGAGGCCCGCGTACCGCAAAAAAAAAAAAGAGAGAACTTTGCACTAGACTGAGAGAAAATAGCTGATTTTCTATTTAAAATTGCATTTAGATAGGAGCTGACTAAAGAAGAGCAACAGAAAACTGGATAGAGTATAATAAATTTTCTATTAGTTCTTCAGTGTGGATTACTTGTTATTTGTTTGGAGTGAACATGCAGAAACAGAAAAATATACATAAATTAAATATAAATGGAAAAGCTTTCCTAGTCAGGTGTTTAATATTATTTAAAACATTGCATTGCACACCTCACTGCTCTTTATATTTGAGTGAATATTTGAGAGTTAACTATATATTTAGGAAAATGGTGGTAGCAAAACTTTATACTTGAAGATATAAAGCTGAATAATGTATTAATGCTTGAGGCATTGTCCTGAAAAATGGAGAATTGAAAGCTAGCAAATATATTAATACAAAATCAAAAAAAGGAAATAAGTTTTTTATCATTAATCAAAATTTTGTAGTTGCTGGTATGGCAACATAGTAAGCAGAATTTTACCATAAAGGAACTGATGAGCTATAGTATTCATTTTTTCTATTATTTTAAAATGTTGACCTATGGAAATTTTGAAACAAGGTGCTTAGGGCAAAATAGTTTCTTTTAAAATGGAGGGACTAAGATCACAAGGGAAACTTGAGAATTATTTTTATTTATACTCAATATTTATTAAAATAAAAATTGTATATTATGTAGTAAAATCAATATGATAATAAATAAGCAGAAGAATTTATCATATATTTATAGTTATGAATGATCCAATATAATAGTTATATGTCTTCAAGGTCTATGATTCTATGTGTGCAATAATCAGGCTTTAGCATATGCATAAGGTTGGTTTGATAAGAGAGAAGCGACCCTTCTGGTTCCAGAAGTTGCTTTAGTTTAGTGTTATACATGAAAACCTGGCCTGAATTGGGGCACTAAGAGCTTCAGAGTCTCTGAGGGGGCGGGAGGGAGTTGGAGGAAAGTTCTTATTTCAAAAACACAGCAGAGCTTCTTAGTACTCAATTTAGAGAATATTGAGTTTCTTTATCGTCAGTTCTTGTCATTTGAGCTTTGGGTTTTAATATTCAGATATCCAAGCTTTGGCTTGTAATTACTTAGACTTCATTCCTTCATCTCTTCCAAAGATAAAAGATAAAACAGAGGAAAGGGAAGAGAAAGAGAAGATGGAGGAGGAAGAGGGAGAAGAAAAGGAAAAGAGGAGAAGAAAGAGGGGAAGGGGAAGAAGAAAGTTATAAAATAGCAATCAACCTCTTAAGAGCAGCTGTGAATGGTCAGTTCATGCTGTACCAATCCACCTTATTACATAGTTTTATCTCCTTGCTGTTGCTCTGTGCATGTGTGTATATGTGTGTATATGTGTGTGTACGTTGTGCAAGCATGGGTGATAGACATTGTGTTAGAAGGAAGGGGCTGTGTTTATGGGAAATGAATCAGATTTTCTCTTTACACCTTCTGTGGCTTGAACTTGAACTTGAACCAACATCATACCAGATACAAATATCTGAGGAATGAGATAAATTATAACATTTTTGCAATATAATGCCTGTGCAATTTTGGCTTTACCTTTATAAAATTTCAGAGCTCTCCAGCAATATGCTTTATGTATATATAGTGACTTTCCTCATAGTTTCTAGCTTCTTTTCCTTGATGATTGTCACAGACTTTTTTATTTCTACTTGCCCTTTAATGGTAGTAATGCCCCTCTCACCACCCTGCCCTTATCATTCTGTGATCTCTCCACAACCCCTTAATGGAGTAGCTGAAACTGCTTAAAATACTCATATATTTACAAAAACATGGAGCAAAGTAGTTAAGACTCCTTTAACTCTTGTTTTAAAAAACATCAACAGGGCTTCCCTGGTGGCGCAGTGGTTGAGAGTCCGCCTGCCGATGCAGGGGACACGGGTTCGTGCCCCGGTCCAGGAAGATCTCACATGCCGTGGAGCGGCTAGGCCCGTGAGCCATGGCCGCTGAGCCTGTGCATCCGGAGCCTGTGCTCCGCAACGGGAGAGACCGCAGAAATGTGCGGTCCACTATATGTGCAGTTAAAGCTTTCATCAAAACTACAGATCTACATAGCCAACCTCCTACCAAATAAGTGCAAAGTAACTTTATCTAAACACTAACGGACAATTAAAGCCAGCTTTCCAAAAAATAATTAATCCTCTCTCCCAAACCCCAAACTGGAACTCCTCTTTGTTCTCTTTAAATTGCAGTATCTATCACAGCATGAGGCACAGCCATCCACTTGTCATTTAAGCCTGATGCCTATAGTCATTCTGTGCTCCACATTTTCACTACAGTTCATTCATGCACAGAGTCCCTTGATCTTTCTTACCACAACTATTACATAATGCCCTAATCACTTTTTGCTGATACCCCTTCAATAACCACAGTGCTTCTAGAGTTGCCTGACTCCATTTCATCTCCCATTATGTTATTAGCATGATACCCCTAAAAAACAAACCCGATCATGTTGCTCATTTTTTTAAAGCATCTAGATCAAGCTTAGTCACAGAGCCCTTTATTTGTAGCATGTCCCTTACTTCTGTTCCAGTCTCATATAGTGAGCCTCTCTCTGCCATTTACAGGACATCTCATCACCCAACCAAAACAAAATGGTGCTTCACCAATCTCAGTGCTCTTCAATTCCATCAAACATCATGTTTTCTTTGCTCAGAATGCCTACCTTCCTTTCCTTTGTAACTAATCTCTATGTGTCTTTTGAAGTTAAACTCCCTTGGACAGTAAACAGTTTTCAATTTACCAGTTTTGTGTTCTAGAACACGTTTAATTCTCTGAGATTCAGTTATGTCTTGTGTAAAATGGGGATAATTACAATATTCTCACAGAGCAAAGGTCAGCAAAATTTTCCTATAGAGGAACACGTGGTAAATATTTTAGGTTTTGCAAACTATACAGTGTCTGTCACAACCACTCAACTCGGCTATTATAGGATGAAAGCAGTCATAAATAATAAGAAAACTAATAGGCCTGGCTGTGTTTCACTAAGATTTACAAAAACAGCTGAGGGCCAGATTTGACCTGAAAGACTTAGCTTGCCTACTTCTCTCATAAAGTCATAACACTTAGTGTCCTTTTCATGATATAACTAGTCACAGTTGTTAAATGCAAATCCATAAGCCAAACTTTGTATGTGAAAGTCAGGCAGCAAAATGAGTTCAGAAAAATATACTAATATCAATTTTCCAAAACCTAAAGTATTTCCAAATATTATGGTTAAAACATTTTTTCTTTGTATTTAAAAATGTGGAATACATTTGGAACATAACACAACAATTTGTGGGATGAACAAAAATGAAACATGTCTGCTTTTTTCTTTGAAGGAAATCTTCTGCCATATGTATATCTAAGAATACTTGAAACAAGTATCAAATATTCTGAATGAATAAAAAAATGACATCTTGCATGACAGAATATATTCAACCTGGGTCACATTTACATTTTACATTGATATTTTAAATTATTTTTTATTCCAGTTTTATTGAGGTATAATTGAGATACAGCAACTTAAACTGTATAAGTTTCAGGTATACAGCATAATGATTGGATTACATGCATCATGAAGTGATTATCATAAGTGTAGTGAACTTTCATTGTCTCATATAGATACAAAATTAAAGAAATAGAAAAAGATATTTTTCCTCGTGATGAGAACTTTAGGATTTACTGTCTTAACAACTTCCATTTATTATAACACTCAACAAGTTAATTATATTTATCATGTTGTACATTCCATTCTTGGTGCTTACTTATCTTATAAGTGGAAATTTGTACCTTGTAACTGCCTTCATTCCTCATCCCTCAACCCCCGACCTCTGGAATCACAAATCTGATTTCTTTTCCTATGAGTTTGTTTGTTTTTGAAGTATAATTGACCTATAACACTATGTTAGCTCCTGTTATGCAACCTTGTGATTCAATATTTTCATGCATTTCAAAATGATCACCATGATTAGCCTAGATAGGTCACAATACAAAGATATCACGTAATTATTGACTATATTCCCCATGCTGTATATTTCATACCCATGACTCTCTTATTTTACCACTGGAAGTTTGTACCTCTTTATCTCCCTCATCTCTTTCTTTCTTCCCCCACCCCCTCCCCTCTGGCAACAACCTATTTGTTCTCTCTATCTATAACTGCGTTTCTGTTTTCTTATGTTTGTTCACTCGTTTTGAATTATTTTGAGTTATTGATGGGAATGAGTCTTGAAAAACTGGCTTTATATTATATTTGACTCTTCCTTTATAAGTTGCCTATATTTTAGTTAGAAGTAACTTTAGATCAGTTCTTTTATTATGGAAAAACAATACATGTAGTTGGCTTGGGACTCATGTAAACGTTAGGTAGGTTTGAGAGTTAGCAATCATACGTTGCTTCTAATCTACTTAAAATTTGTTAGATTTAACCTGTGTCTCACAATTTCATACTCTCTTGGTAATTAATCTGCTTGCAAATGTAGATTAATCATTTTACTAATCTGCAAAATCCAAGGGAGCAAATGGCATTGGAAATAGCTACAGTTGTACATTCAGTAAAGGGAAAAAGTAACTGAGATATATGAGGTGAGGTGATCTGTGAGTGTGGAAAGGCCATTAGAATTATAAAATCCCCTTATTTTTCTAGAACTCACTATATACTGAGGGCAACCAACTCCTTCTACTTGCCGACAGGTGCCATTTTAACAGAACCTGAATAACAAAACATCTCCACCTCACCACTGTGAGAGGGGCTAAGCCTGTTTTGAAGAAGAGAGCGTGTTTTTTTAATAGAACCCAACTTTTTTCCTCATCTTTCCTAGTAATGGAGAAAGGATGTGGTAAGCTTTCTTCCTTAATCCAGGGCAGAAGCCCTAAGAGAATCATTCAAAACTGTAGGGCAGATGTAAAGAGGGAGGCTTGCTTACCTGGCCATTAATATAGAAAATATTGGAGGAAGACAACTTGAAGAGATGGACAGGCAGAGAGGGATAAGGACCATCCTTTTGTTTAACTAGTGTTTGTGTTGTGTGGAAAATAGGACATTCTCATACCTCCAGAACCCAGAGTGGAAACACTGGAAACTCTGAGCTTGCCAGCAACGCGGTGTGAGGCAAAGAAGTTCATCAATCAGAAGTACATTAGTATGAGATCAACAGCTGCGGAACGTTCAGAGGGAATTTCCAAATTTTTCCTAAGACCACCAGTATCTAGAGAGGCTGCTTTGGACTATACCTTCATCAGCAAGGCTAGTTAAAGCAACCATTTATTCACATTAAGTCCATAGACAATGGGATAAATGCTTGTGAAATGGAATCCTTTACTGTTGCACTTTTCAGAACTATTAATGTAATATATACTGTGACACTTGAATGGAGAGAAATTACATACAACATTCCCTAAACTTGCTTTGGTAAACATAATTTGTGCTGCATTGATGCTGATATGATTGAAAATCAAGATTAGAGCAGGGCTTCCCTGGTGGCGCAGTGGTTGAGAGTCTGCTTGCCGATTCAGGGGACACGAGTTCGTGCCCCGGTCCGGGAAGATCCCACATCCCACATCCCACATCCCACGTGCCGCAGAGCAGCTGGGCCCGTGAGCCATGGCCACTGAGCCTGCGCGTCCAGAGCCTGTGCTCCACAACGGGGGAGGCCACAACAGTGAGAGGCCCGTGTACCGCAAAAAAAAAAAAAAAAAATCTATGTTTATTTCTGCTTTCTTTCCTTATCAGTATAACATGTATTTTAATATTACTTTTGCTATTGCCATACCTTGCTTTTACCTTTACCTTCACGTCGGGACTTTCAGATTTGTTCCTATTAAGCCATAAGAAAATAGTTACCTGGTATTCTGCCATAAGAGGATTGAAACTTCTTTTTTTTTTTTTTATAATTCTATTTGAATTTCTTTAGAAATATGGATGCAGATATCTGTGAGTTTATTTCATATATGGAAAGGGTTTGAGTTTTGTTTCATCCATGAAGTCATTTCTGTAGAGTTTTTTGATTATCACAGTAGAATTTTAACAAACTTCTTCTATAATTGTAAATATAATAGGTATAATTGTAAATACTTAAAAAAACCTGATATGTAGTCAAAAATTATTTACCTATTTATTGATTCATAATAATAAAATTGGTAAATTTTCAATGTCAACTATTTTTCTTAATCCAAGATAAACTGATTTCATGAGAAAAAATCTTTTTTCTGCATTTTTCCCCTGAGATCGCACTGTTATTATTACGTCGATTGGTTAGAATTTTACAACCTCATGTCCCAGATTTTCCCAAAGAGTTTACCAAAAGGAATGCGTGTATTTAATATTTATGTTTAAATATTTATATTATCATAAACTTTATTTTATAACACTCCATTCACTAAATAAAAAATTAGCAATACTATATCTCCTAAATAATTTATATTGGTACACAATTTCTGAGTAATTAATCATCCTAAAATTTAGGCGTTTAAAAATTTTCCTTATACTGCACACTTTCTATGGGTCAGAAATCCAGGAGAAACTTTTCTGGATAGTCTTGCTCATAGTCGAGCATCAGGCTGTGATCAAGCTGCTGTCCAGGCAGCAGTCATCATAGCCTTTGCTGGAATTGGAGAATTCACTTCCAGGCTGACTTCCATGGTTGTTGTAAAGACCTCAGTTTTTCTCTAGCTGTTGGCTGAAGACCTTTATTTCTTGCCATATAGGCCTTTCCATAGACTGTCCTGATGGTGTCGCAGCTGGCCTCTCCCAGAGTGTCAGATAAAATTTGGGTCTCTTGTAATTTAATCATGAATGTGGTATATCTTCACTCTTGCCGTATTCAATTGGTTATCCAGACAAACTGTTATACAATGTTGGAGGCAACTAAAGAAGATTATGAATGGCAAAAAAGGTTTCATGACCAATTGTAACAAGCAGCCATTGCATCATTTAATTTTAGTCTATTGCATATCATGTCTACTTTTAATAAGAATACTAGTAAAATATTGTCTTCTAAAATTTAATATCAACAAAATTCTCTAAAGTAAAAATTGATTTAAATATTTCATATGATACCTTCACTACCTTCTACTTACTTAGCAGACATATAAAATTTTAGTGGAAAATTTAAATTTGAGTAAATAATATTTAGCTTGGTCTGAAAAAATATGTGGTACAGTTTCATGCAGTTCGAGCCAATTGTACCATTTTTATCATCATTTTTATCATGAGAAATGACTGAATTTATACTGTTTCACTTTAAATGTCATAAACACACAGGAAATATGCAGTATCTTTGAGAATTTGGCTCAAGATCGTTTGAGTATTATTCTTAAAACCAATTCAAAATGTTATATATCCTTAGAAAAGCAAATTTATATTTACATAATATTTTACTTAACATAAATTTTATTCTTGAAAGACATTGACTATTTAGAAAGAAAAGATTTTATTAATGGTACAACAACCTGTACATAGTCCCTCCTTATCTACTTAGCTGGTGGTTGGAAGTATCTCAGTTCTCTTATGTTCACTTCTGCTTTTTGCTCCTAGTGTAACATATCCTGTTCTACTATTAAAGACTACCATTAGAATATTCAGTGGAGTCTTGAGAGTACTGTGAAAATCACTGGTTCTAAATATTATTATTTGTGAAGAATTTATACAAATTGTTTATAGTGTTATCAGACCAGAAACTATGTCAAAAATTCATGCCGAGGGAACTTTATTCAATATCTTGTAATAACCTATAATGGAAAATAATCAGAAAAAAACATACATACATATATATATATGTCAAACTGAATCACTTTGCTGTACACCTGAAACTAACACAATATAGTAAATCAACTGTACTTCAATGAAAAATTTTAATGCATGCTTATACAATTATATAGGTAAATTTAAAGACACCCACACACACACATACACATTTCAGTCTTCCTGAAAGTGGACTGTCTGCTCTCTCTGCAGTGAGGCAGAGTATCTTCATGATTCATCAGCATTTGGTCAGTTTTTGAGCCATCTTCCAGCTAGAATTCACAAAGGCTTTACTAAATAGAAGAAAATTCTCAGTTCAGAAACATATGTATCACACTTTAAAATATGATCACTTTGAAGTAACATCCATACAAAGTCAGTGTAGAGGTAATATTTTGATTATAAGATTCTGTGTAAAATCATTTTATTATTTAATAATAAATTATGTATAACATTAAATTAGTACTATTTTCATGCTTTCAGCCTTATTATGCACAAATTAAATTTCAACTAATCAAGTGAACCATTTAATGACTATTAGAGATAGCATCAGCATCTTCTATGTCATGCTAAGAAGTATCTAATTCTTCTGGGAGATTTGCTAATGGAAAGTATAGACATTCACTGGAAAACTGTGAAGTGCAGATATCAGATATATTTGTACTGTAAGTCATAAAAATTACCATGAACTTCTGTGTATGTTGAAAAACGGGTTCATAGTATATGTACCCTTTGATCATCATTCAAAATACTGGTATTAGTCATATTCCCATTGCCATCTCTGCTGTTTTGACCAGAGCATAGTGAATGATTAGAAAAAGCCATCTCATTTCTAATTCTGAAGTCTCATAACATGAATTACTTAATTTTCTTTCAGCTGCTTGGCATCACTTATTTTGTAAATTTTGCATTTACAGCAATTATTCCAACAAGGTATCTGCAAGAAGCCATTTTTAATTTATTTCTTAATTAGAACTACTCTGGCAGAAGAACAAGGAAAATGGCAGATTGGAGTTTTAACATGATTTCATATTCATCTTGGCTGCCAAGGCTAAACTTGTAATTAAGGGATAATACCACAGCCAGACCAGACACATAAGCAAGTAAACACAACACAAGCCTATGTTTATGGGGCATCTTTATTTAGTTCTTGATTCAGAGAAATATTTTTACAGGGTTATGAAAATAATTACCATAATAACACACTGTACTTTAAGAAGCCCCTTTTATGCTGAATCCTAATATATTACTTGATTCATTCTAAGAGGAATCTTTTTTTTAAATGAGAAACTGTTCCTAAATCATAACTACAGTTTTAAAAAAAAGTAAACTAATACTAACTTCACTAAAAGCTAGGCTTCGCAAGTTTTAGAATTGGACAAAAGTTGGCTCAGTCACTAACCCTCTTACATAACTTCTTTCTTAATTTTTCTTAACCTGCTCTAAAAAGGGGATGCAGTATAAAGATTAAATAAGAGATAACGTACTTAGTTTCAGTTATGACTTAAATGTATCTGACTTAGTCTCCTAACATAAATGATTATAGAACAGGAAAATATATATGAAGTAATGTTTATGGTATTGAACGCTTCAGAGATGTGATGTTTTATATAAAAACAAATAAGGCAAACGCCATATCCATTCCAATACTCTAAGTGGGGGTACTTTCCAAAGTACAGCTTAAAGAGATATGACCTCAAACAGAAAGCAGTGTTCTAGCTGGATGGAAGTAATAGAGAACAGAGAGTGGACTGCTGATTTGACTGGAATTCAGGCTAGTTTCTGGGAAGAATACCATCACTTCTGGGGATTAGGATTTCAACATATGAATTTTGGGGAGACACAGACATTCAGACCATAGCACTGACATGATAGGAGATTGTCATAAAAGTATAGGAAGAAGTTCTAAGAGGAATGGGAAGATTTTGAACATAGGCAAAAGGAGTAACTTCTGATCATATGGTAATAATGTAAGGGCTGAAAAACATAATTTTGTGGAGAAATGACATGGGTTAAAGCGACTATGAAAATGAATTCAGAAGTGTTATGGCCAAGATGGTCTTCATGTTCCTCTCAGCTTGACTTAACTTTAGACAGTTTCTTCCTACCCTTTAAATCCCTTTTCTTAGAGCATTTACTTTAGAAAACTTGTAATTGCAAATTTTTTCTCTAGCCCCTTTGAAAAATGTTTATAAATCTTACAGTTTCTTGCCAACTTTAAGACCCAGAAATGTCTTTCTCAAAGACCTGAGAACTGTCTCTTTTAAACGTAAACCTTGAAGGAGATAAATTCCTATCTCCAGTCTCTTTGGGAGAGTAGGAGCCTATCTTCAGTAGGTGCATTGCTCCGTAATGTCAAACTACCTCCTGTCATGAAGATAGGAGAAAGTTTACTTTTTCTTTGATTAAAGCCAACTAACAAATGAAGGTGGCCTATGATCCCATCACCACCACCTCAGCTATTAAAAACTCTCCAGCCCATTGTTTCAAGGAGTTCATTTCAGACTCCTTCCCCTGTTGCAATAGTCTTGAATGGTCTTTCTTGCCTGTTTAACTTTGTTCAGTCCAGTTTTTACTTAGGTAACTGCTTATCTTCCTTGCATTCTTCTGGAGAGTTGTACATCACCTAACGCAACTTTATGCCCAGGGAGGTCTAGCTTGCTTTCATTAACCATAGGGAGACTCCCTAAACAGTGCTCCTTGAAGCACAACATTGATGTGCTTATAGAGAGGAGTGATAAGTTGGTTTGGGGCAGTTACCTAGAGAAGAGGCACGCTATCCATCGGGAGTCAAAATCTGTCTTAAGATAAATGATTCTTAAGTAACGGTCTCTGTTTCATCAATACTATAAGAAATCTTTTCTTCCCAGATGCTGACAGGTCCTATTTGAGTAATCGTATAAACATGTGTGACTGACATTTAATGAGGCTGCTTCTACAAGTCACATATATACAGTACTTATTTCTTTGAGTATAGCTTCATAGTCATAGAAATCCTAGAGACTCATATCTGCTTTATCTATCCAGGCAGTGGGAGATTGACTGCTTCATTAGCAAGTCAGTGCATGTCCAAGATTCCTACTGATGCTGTTTCTATCAGTGCAGATTGTTCTCTAATTGTAGCTGAAGTATGCTGTTTAAATGTTCCAAAGTAGAATATTACCAGTTATGTCAATAGATATACTTTGCAAGTGTGTATATTTGCAAATGTATGTGTCTTTATCTATCTTTCCTTTTTCAAGATTTCCAAATTTGCGATCAAGCACACCAGAGAGCAAAAGTTCTAAATGGTTTAATTATTCTATCTGCTTTGAAGAAATAGAAAGAGACAGTGCTTCAGATAATCAACATTCAAGTTACTTAGAAATATACAGGCTGGGTTTATCATTTTGAATTGCTCTTGACATCTAATAATTTTTAGCTTGAAATAATTTTATTTGCTTTGATTTTCATGCTTTTCGGCCTTTTCAGAAGTATAGTTTATTCAATTATATCAGATAATCTCTATTATTAGAATGGTTTACAATTTTCAGATTCTCTTTTTCTAACTTTTATGTTTTCTTTTTGCTATTTATTATATATTTTTTTACTTGAGAACTCTTTTTCTGTTTACTTTAGGCCTACAATCTACCTGCTAAATGACCATCAGGTTATTATATGCACATATAAGGCTGCCAGGTACAATTAAAATACTGTTAAAAAATAATATTTTGATATAATTGTTTTTCAACTATTTACTTACAATACATTTTATTATAATTTTTAGTAAACTGGATAAATTTAAAACATACTTGTCAAAATCTTATCTAGCCTCTTACAAGGTCCAACTGAATTAACAAGTCTCCATCCTGGATACTCAAAGAAAGGATACCTATATGTTTAAGCATTGTGAAAAAAATACATGTTTAAACAAGAAAGGAAATTATTAACCCTCTATCCTCCCACCCTTAATCCTAAAGTAAAAGGATATGGTGATTTGGGTTTGGTTTTTGTTTTTTTTTTTTTCCTTATGATGTATGTTACCAGCAAATAATGTGGTGTGAATAGCCCCTTCAGGAACCTAAACTGAGTGCTTTGGGTCCCACACAAATGGATTAGTAGGTTGTTGACTTGTACTCATGGGAGAGGGTGTGTATTGCTGAGTTCTGTTTCAGAGCATTACCTGAAAAAACAAGGATTCTGTCTTTCAACTGGGACTTAATCCTTTTGTATTACTTTCTTTAGTACTCACCCATGTTATCAGTTCATTACATCAAAAGTCAGAACCTGTCTTTTGTTGGCTTATTTCACACAAGACCTGATCATAGGAATGGAGGAAGTCATCTAATCATTGACCTTAATATTACAGGAAATTAGTTTGGTCTGATGTCAGACATAGAATGCACAGGGCAATTAAAGAGATGCTTTTACACAGTCCGCCGCAATAAAGAGAATGTTCGTTAATGAGGAACATCTCTAAGAAAAAGGAGTCCTAAGGCTTTATAGAGGCAAGCAACAGGGGAGTCATCAAGAAGTCTTAGGATAGTCATGTGGAACGATGGAAGTGGGTATTAGATTGTGCAGCGTTGGGGGAACAGTGTGGTCCTCTGTGGTTAGCTATTTCCTAGAACACAAATGAGTGGGGGGATTTCTTAACTCCTTCCCTTTTCTAGGACCAAAACTCAAATAAAGTTTAACATTGTCAAGGGAAATATCTGTAAGATCATTCTAGAGCGCAAAGTTTTCTCCTCCTCATAATGTATATAAAGCCTAAAATTATTCACTCTCTGAATCATTAACTTAAGGTGATTTTTTTCCCAATGGAAGTAAGTATAATTCCCCAACCTCCCTCATTTGGGTTAATGACACAGGCTTTTTCTCTTTCCAGTAGAAATATTAAGAAACAACAAGCACAATTCATTTCTTAGAGACATATACACAGTTTGTGGGAGAATATCTCGGCTTTTGTCAATTCCTTTTTTACAAGCAATATAAATGATTTTAGGCGAATGGAGTAGCTCACATTCTGTAGTAACATATTTTGGGAAAACTAATGCCAAGTTTATAGGCTCTATATCTTGCAGATGACAGAAAGACTCTCATATGGAAGACAGCCAATACCTTTTTCATAAGATGCAGGATTTTCAAAGGGTCTCTGGCTATAGGTAGTCTCCCCTACTCATATATAGTTCTTTCTCTTCCTCCTGTTTATACTGATGACTTGTTTATTCTTAATGATTAATATTTATTGAGTCTTTCCTATGTATTAAATTGGTACCAGCAGAAATATATACTCCTGAAATTTATACTTTTTCCCTTCCATCACTGATATTTTATTTTCCTGAAACCATTAAAATATTTTTTTCTTTCTGAAACATCCTTTCTTTTCTGTTTGTTTATTTATTTTTGCTGCTGTTGTTCTTTGAATATCTGGTGATCTCTTGATGACAGTTCATTTTTAGGAATGAGGAACTAAGTCAATTTATTAACATTGCTGTAATGGATTTCCTGTTTTTGTCAGCTTTCCCATGAATGAAAGAATTAGCAATGTATTTATATTATATTAAAATAGGGGCACAATTGATATACTTACTTTTAGGGTATGGATAAGAAACTGGCAAACAGGCTGTTACTTACCTTATGCTGAAAGAAGAAGGGCTTATGCTAGAGACAGCTCAATCCTTAAAGCCAATCCCTAGCTTCGCTCTGACAGCCCACCAATTTCAAGGATTTTTTTTCCCCTCCCACTTAGGGAGAAAACTCTACATCTACTTCTGTTGAGGAAGGAGAGGTAAATGGTTAAAGTTTCAAACATCACTTTAATTCATCATGTTCTCTCCTTCCAGATTCATTTGTTAAAACAATTAATTTGATGACTAATGTTTTATTAACTTTGACACTTCAGTAATTCAACATATATTTATTGACCAGAACTGTTCTAGTTCTGAAAACCTTATCACTGAAGAAATTGTACATAAGTCCAAACCTCGTAGTAGGGTTCCTCTCTGGTGGGGTTCAGAAGAGTAAACAGGTTTTAGCAATAGAATGGGGTAAGTTCTTCAGCAGGTGAAGTGAAGGATGTTATGGAAGCAATAGGAAACATTTCTGGTGCCAGCTCTGGGGACAAGGTCATAGAAAGCCGAGACATAGGGTAATCAGGAGTCAGCAGGGCAAAGGGGGTAGGCTGGGAGAGGAAGAGTAATAATGAACAGAAAAGGAACTGCATGCACATGTGAGGAACTTTCCACAGCCAAGTGGAGTAGGTAAGAGTAAGCTCAGGGAGCAGTGTGGGCAAAAGCCAGACTGAGTCTTTAAGAAGTAGGATTTGAAGATAACTCAATGAGTTGGTTGTGATGAGGAGCATAGTGACCTATTGGCATTGGATTATAGAAAATGAATTCTCTTAAGTCCTCTGTAAGCCCCTCAATTCTGGTTATGGATCTACATGCAAATAAAAAATTTTAGACCTATTAAAATATGACCAGTAATTTCATAGGATATGCCTTGATAAGATAAAGAGAAACAGCTTAGGGAGATTATATTATATATTAAAATGAATTAGATTTAGTAAAAGCCGATTTATGTTCTATAAGCAAACATATAGTGGGGGATAGCCTTGAGACAAATATCAGAGTGAGATGGCAGACTGTTTGCCAACATGCCTTTTTTCCTAAATGGAAAGGGTTGTGGGATGGAGGGATGGAAGGGAACCCCACTGAAAATTTGGCTCAAATGTTGAGACAGAGAACATCAAACATGTGTGATGAAGGTAGGAAAAGTCTTATTACTCATCTAATAAGGCTTTCTGGAGAAGGCAAATAGGTCTACAGCAGGTCTAATAAGGCTTTCCGGAGAAGGCAAATAGGTCTAAAAATGACTTGAGAAGGCAAGAAGAGGTGATGGACTTGGGTTTTATTCTTGGGTGGGGTCAGAGTGAGAATTTCTTCTCATAGGACCATGGCCTCCTGCTTGTGCCAAAGGAAGAAGTGTGCGGGCTTTCTTATCAGCTTGCCCACTGTGGTGCAGAAGGGGCTAGGAGAGTGCTGGTCTTGAAAACTGCCAGTACTCAACATTAAAAATGAAGTCAAATTTTTATGCAGAGAGAAATCTCTCTAAAGTTCTAAATGTGACAAAATGCTTTTTCTCGTTCCATGCTGATGCATAAGACTGAAATAAACTTTAAAATAACAGAAATTTTAGCCTTTAGTTCTTCAACCATTTTCTGGTGGGGGAAAAGGAATCGCATTTCACGTAATCACCTCAATCTAAATGTATTCAACTATTAACTTTTTTGACAGAATAGTTTTAGTTGAAACAGCAGCTGTCTGCTGAGACTAGCAGCCTGAGCTCTTCCCAAGATATAACTTTTGAAGTTTGAGGTAAGACAACAACCAGTCCATAGCAAGTCATTGGCATTGGATTATAGTTTTCTGATATTCAGGACTAAGTCAACACGAGGATCAGGACTAGAAAGGGTAGAGTTGGACCATAAAGGAAAGTAGCTGAGAGTCTAAATTCACAAACAAAGAGACTTACTGTGAATGGCGTACAAGTGAATGAGAAGTAGAGTTGACTTAGCTCTAGAAAATCAAGGAAGCTTTGTTTAGATTATTCCAAAGGGAAAAGCGAAAATCTTTTTGGAGAAGACATCATAAAAGTGACATAATTTTCTTGATCTAACATCTAAAGTTTGATAAAGTCATCTTTCAAAAACTCTCAACTAAGCAAAGATTATACCCTTGACACCATTCCTCCTTATTGAGTTGGACAATCTTAGAATAACCATAAAAGAAAACTGTTGCCTATATGATCACCATATCTTTAACACAAGGATCTTTAAATCACTAGAGGAAAGGAACACCCCAGTTTTGATAGTTTTCAACAGCACATGTTGCTTTAAACACATCAAAATTGCCTGCCTTATCTGGATTAAAAACTTCGGCAAAGACAGAATTGATACCATTTTGGAAAGTATTTTTGGATTTAAACTCTCATCTCCTATTGAATTTTTAAAAATTTGCTTCTTGACTTTAGCATCTTCAAGAACTCTTACATAGAATTAATTTATAGTAAGTGAATTATTTAAGAAAGAGAAGTGGAGAAGTATTAATTCAGACCCACTACTTATTTGTATGCAATAAGTAATATATTAGTAATAAGTTAGTGTGGTTACAGGTGGTTAATGATTTGAATACACCTTCATTCCTAAAGAAGAGTAAACACTTGGGAAACCAGAGAATCAGCCACACTCAGAAAAGGTGAGACTTAAGACATCTCATTGTTGTTAATTGCATTAAAAAATTAATTGCTGCTAAGCACAGACATTATTTGGAAAGTAGAAATATCTCAATGTGTTTTGTTATGGATAATGATGAAAAATCACCTTAAAAATCAACCATACCTATCAAAATTAGAAGCCAAAATCAATAACTTCCTCTAAAAATATGGTAGACAAATTAATTACCTGTACTTGGATTGGCTAATTTATGGACTTGACACTAGCATATGTTTATTCTGACATTTTTCTTAAATTGCATTATATTATTCTACATGAGAAGTATTAATTCCAGTGGATTTGTTATGAGTGTACACCACGGGTCAGGGACGAAGATTTTATGTCTACTGCTGCTACTTGCTAGCTATATGAAATTGGCAGCTTAATTAATCTCTTTGTGCCTCAGTTTCTTTATCAGTAACATGGGAGTGATGTTATACTTATTTTATTGCTGAGAGGACTAAATGTGTACTAAATTCAAGCAAAATGTCTCCCACCCATAAACATCAAAATATTATGTCTTTTTAAAAGGATGTTTTCCCTCTGTTTAACATGAAAAAGACTCTTAAGATGAAAATACTGACTCTTCTTATTATAATGTTTATCTTCACTGTTTCCCATGATTCAAATAAATGTCTTTAGGTTTGTATAGTCTTTTTGCTATTTAATAATATGTTTAAGCTCATGGATGCTTCCCAAGAAAGTTGATCTTGTCAAAAGGAAGAAATAAACCCCCTATTTGATTAAAAAAATAAGTAATAATAAAAAAGAATATAATCTGTAACTAATGATAGATCTTTCAGCCTCAGAACTTCATTTGGCACATGGAAAGTACTTAAAAATAGTTGCCTATTACTATCAATATTATTTGATCATAGGTATTAATTTTATTTATGATTATACAATTAATTTTAACTACTTGACACGTGGCAGTCTTAAACTGGCATGCTAAAGACTATGGTTATATGTTTTGTTTCTTTCATTTTCTCCTTTTTTCTGACAATTATTTACATGCTTTATTTCTAAATTCTTTGGTTCAGAGTTATGACTGCCAATTTTTTATGCTGAGACTTAATTAGCATAATAAAATGTCCCTCTATGTTCATGTAATATTTCATTTATTTGCTTCTACTTGTGTATGCTCCTTTTCACATTCCTACATTGTTTTTAATGTAGGAGTTGTGTGATATACATTTTATTATCTTTAATTTCCAATCCCTAAGTTTTTATACTTGCATATTTACTTTTGTCGTTCATCTGTCAACTACCTTGAATTCACAATTTTATTCCTTATTATTTTTCCTTAATTTTCATTTTCTTAATATAATCTATAAGTTGAGACCCATAATATTATTGCTTTATATTACACCTTTTAAATTTCCATGTTGAAATTTATGTTTTATAATTAAATTGAAATAGCCATATATCCTGCATTGCTCATTAGTCGGAGTGTTTTTAATACAAATTCACTACATGTATATACTCTAGCACATGAAAAGTAACTGTCATATGGAATTATTGGATGAAAACTTTAGTCCTTGAAATCTTCTGTTCCTAGCACCACTGCCTTTTGTCATTTATTGATGCAAAAGATAAGTTGAAAGGGAACTTGGTTTTTGTCCAGTTACAGATTATTCAATATTGCTCTGACTCTCTTTGTTTGATGAACTGCTGTGCACCAGGGAAGCATTCCATTTCTTGCTTTGTGTTTGACCTCAGTTCTGTTCCAGGAAGAAAGTGTGGTTGTGTCTGGTCTCCTTGTTGCTCTGACTCTCCATGTCATTGAAGAACATCTAGTAAAGTCCAATGAACCTGCTTTTCTGTTGTTTTGCCCACCTCTGCCCTTTGGTGTCCCAGTACTATGTCAGGTGACTGTAATTAATCTACAGTGACAAAGGCAGTTTCAAGTGGCCTATTTCCTGTTTGACCTTTTGTCTACCTGGAGTTTTTGCAATAGTGGGTGATATTTAGATTTGTAGCAAACACCTTTTATGTCCTATGTCATGACCCCTCAATTCACTAGAATTTCAGTACAACTGTGGTAAAGAACTTTAAACACTTTGACCCACACTCCAGCTCAAGTGCCCTCCACATTGTCTCTCCACTTTCACACCTCAGATTTCTCTCTAAAGTTAAAGAGAGAGCACTAAGCCCTTCAAAACCCAAAGTTAACACTCCTGGGAAGCAGTTCTCAACAGATGGGGAGAAGGAGTTGATTCATAAATGCCTCAAGTTCCAAATCCCTTGCATAATTTTGATAGTTATTCTGTAAGGTTTCATTTTGGGTTTTCTTCCTTCTGTGTCTACTCATGCCACTCCTTCCCTCAACTCTATGGGATTTACTCTCAAATAAATTACTAGCTCTGAGGTGTATGTGTCAGGAACTGCTTTTGAGAGAACCCAATTTAAAACCAGGCCCTTGCAGTTTTCTCTTTCAATTTCTGCAACACCATTCTACTTTGAGTTAGGAGAGGTTTGAATTAGGCTCTATCTTTTTCCTTCAATATAGTATTAAATGTACCCTACATAGCAGAGATTCATTGATGTTTCTGGCATGTAGCAAATATGAAGGTGCATTATTTTTATTATTATCATTTTCAGTTTATTTGGTCATATTCAGTATCGAGGTGGGAAATTCTGCTTCCACCCAAGATATAGGAACGAGTATCATATTTATCATCCACCCTTAAAAAAATAAAAAAGTTGAAAAAATAAATAATGGTTCTTAGACATTTGATAACAGGCAGTACAGAGCAGTGATCTCTGAGAAATGGGAAACATGAAAACCCTATGATTGCCCATAATTTGATGGCTAGAAAGAAGGGTGGCATAGGCAGAGCCAGGGGTATCCCTGAGTTGAGGATTTTAAAAGGCTATGATAACTACAATCCACAAAGGTAGAGAATCAGAGAGGAGGAACTTGCACAGAGAGAAGACTCTGGAGATTTTCAGAGTATCCATTTCATCAGAGTGGTGATCAGCTAATGCATGTGAAGAGATTAAGCTGGGGCAATATTGCAAGAAAGAGAAATTAACAACATATGGCTACATATAGAATCTCTAAGAACCTCCAAAAAAAAGTTAATAGAACTAATAAGTTTAGTAAAGATGTAGGATACAACATCAATATACAAAAATCTATTATATTCCTATAAGTAATGGATAATTGGAAGTTAAACTTGAAAAGTTAAAACGTTTTGCAATAGCATTGGGAAACATGAAATATTAGGTATATATCAATAAAATATGTGCAAGAACTGTATGCTGAAAACTGAAAAGCACTGATGAAAGAAACCAAAGAAGACATGAAGAAATGGAAAAGTATGTCATGTTTATGGACTGGAAGACTCAATACTTAAGATGTAAATTCTCCCAAACATGGTATGTAAAGTGAATGCAACTCAAATCAAAATCACAGCAAGATTTTGGCAGAAATGAACAGATTGATTCTACAATTTATGGGAAAAGGCAAAAGAACTAGACAAGTCAAAAAATTTGAAAATGAAGAATGAAGTTGAAAGACTCACAGTATAAATCCATAGTAGTCAAGACAGCATAGTACTGGTAAAAGAGATAGACATATAAATCAATGGAACAGAATAAAGATTCCAGAATACACCCACACATATAAGGGCAATAAATTTCTGACAATTCAATGCAGAGAAGGTTGTTTTTCAACAGATTGTTTTCATATAATTAGAATTCCATGTTAAAAATAAATAAACTTTATCTATATCTTGCATAATATTAAAAATTAACTCAAAGAGGATCATAAGCCTAAATGTAATACCATAAAGCTTCTGGAAAAATACAAAACAAAATTTTTGTGACTTTGGGTTAGGCAAAAATTTCTTAGATATGATACCAAAAACACAGTACCATAGCCCCTCTTTATCAACAGGGGATACGTTCCAAGCCTGCCCCAGTGGATACCTGAAACCATGGATAGTACCGGACTGTACATATGCTATGTTTTTTCCTGTATATACATATTTATGATTAAGTTTAATTTATAAATTAGGAACAGTAAAGATATTAACAATAACTAATAATAAAGTTGAACATTAATAACAATATACTGTAATAAAAGTTATGTGAATGTGTTTTCTCCCTCAAAATATCTTATTGTACTGTACTTTTTTTCTTATGATAATGTGATCTGATAGAATGCCTGTGTAATGAGATAAAATGAAGTGAATAAAACAGGTATTGTGATGTAGCATTAGGCTAATTTTGACCTTCTAACAATATGTCAGAAAGAGAATCATCTGCTTCAGGTGATCCTGGATCATCAAGTCATGACGGAGTAGGATAATGTGAGATCGCATCACACTACTCAGAAAGGTGTGCCCTTTAAAACTTATGAATTGTTTATTTCTGTAATTTTCCATTTATTATTTCCTGATCTCAGGTAACTGAAACCACAGAAGTCAAAATCTCAGATAAGAGGACACTACTATACATAAAACAAAAAAAAAAATGACAGGTAGTTCTTTAGAATAGTATAGCCCTTAATCCTTAGCTGTTGCCTAGCGTCTCAACAATTTAAGTTGCAAGAAGAAGCTTGTGTAGTGTTTGCACTGAATTATTTTTACACTCTTATGCAAAGTTGTCAATTAATTAGAAATTGCAGGATATTCATTCCATTGTGTACTGCTATTATCCAATTTAATACAGTTGGCTTTTATAGTTTTTCTAAGCTGAGTTATAGCTTTATAATTTTAATTATTTTTTGTTTTTAATAATTTCTTAATATCAACAAATGTATTATAATATGAGGATCAGCTCAGTTATACATTACAAATGGAGACAGAGGAAGCATATATAGTCAATTTGATTAAATTAATGACACTGGTACCTGAAATGCCCTGTGACTTATTGCAGTGCACCCCTCCCTTTTAACCTGCTCCTTTCTGGAATTTCGCAA
Organism: Monodon monoceros; assembly: GCF_005190385.1. Lineage (NCBI taxonomy): Eukaryota > Metazoa > Chordata > Mammalia > Artiodactyla > Monodontidae > Monodon > Monodon monoceros. Next base: position 18,882,570 of record NW_021703785.1, on the reverse strand, counting down.
GTACAATTCATTCTCATTGTTCAAAGTGTGGAGAAATGAATCTCATAAATTATTATAAGCAAATTACTTTCCTTTCGTTTATTACGCCTTGTACATTCCACAGGAAGTAGTACACACAAGGTCATTGCCAGCAGAAAAAATCACTTTGAACTCCACTTGTATTTACCAGATTCTCCTAATTTACTCCAAAGAAAGGGCAAGCAATTTTCACTGTCCTTTCAGAAAATATTGCAATTCTATATATCATTATTTAATTTTATTCTGTATGTGACTATTTAAACACACACCTTTCCAAATAATAGTAAGATCCTGTAGTTACATGTTTGAACCATATTCCCTTGAGTGACATATGGTGAGGCTAGATGCAGATCAAGAGAGAGAAATTGGAGTTTTATAGTTTTATTTTACTCACAGTTCCCTGGGGAGAGCATAGCATGCCACACAGAATCACTCAGGGAAGCATAGTGGTTGATCTCAAGGTAGAAAGAATGGAACTGTAAGCAAAGTACTTTTATTGTGGTTTCCACAGGAAGGAAGGGTGAGGCAGAGTGAGTACGTTTAGTATTGGCTAGCTGTGTTTGAAAGTGGCACCCCTGCAAAATTCATGTTTACTGAGACCATTAGACCATATGGTTTTGGACTGTCTAAAGTCTCCACGTTTTTGGGTGATCCCGGGTTTACTGGGGAAGACCTTGTGGCCATTTTATAGATGTTAAAACATAAATTTACAGAAATTAAAAGTAAATTAAATACATTAAGCCCACGAGAAAATGGAAAACAATAAGATACTTATCTGTAGTATTTATAACATAATGATTTATTATTTACAATTTAATGGTTATTTATATATTATATTCTGGTAAATTCAATAGTAAAATATTAATTTCCACATTTTCAGATTTGTGCCTTTTGACTTACTTAACATTTTTTGTATTATAATGTTGATATCCTAAGATCATGTGAATAAAACTATGTATTTTTGTGTTCATGTTTTAAAATTAATATTTGCATCCAAATAAAAATGTATAAGTGAATAGATAATATTATAACATATAATGTCTAAGACTATCCTGTCTGGAAAATAGGTAAAACTTCATAATAGAGCTTATCAAGATAGATGCATGTTGACCGATGTCTTAAAAATCATTAATCTAAATGTATCAGATCTTGTAAAAAGAAAACCAAGAAGCCATACCAATGTAAATATTTGGCTTGTAGGCTTTTAAATTAAAAACATTTCAGCTTAATCTTTATAACTGAACACTTGAATCCAATCCAACACAATAATAAGAATAAAAGGCAATATACACATAATGTGGGCAGTCTCATTATTGAGGAATAATTTATCATGTAATATTAAATATTCAAGAATTTTCTGAATAGAAAAATTTTAGAGTGAGTTTGGAAACAAACAGAATTACGTCTGTTGAATATCTAAACACCCAGGAACTGTACTAACTACATTATTTTTCTATAGCATTCATTTTTTTAGTATGTAATATGCAGTTATTCAGAATTTTCAAAAAATCTGACTAAAGTATAATTGAAGAAGGAGAACACCAAAGAAAGACAAAGTTAATGTCTGTCTAGCCCTTCCTTCTCCCTCTCCATCTATATACATATAAGTTCCAGCTACTCTTGTTAAGTCATCTTTACTGATCAAATCACAGAAATAGGGCTCTTTCCCTGCATTCATACTTCCTTACTTTCCACAACTTCCACTTTACTCTGTCCTCACTCCCCATCGTTCTCCACACACAATGTTTCTATATATAGGCACTTTCATATGGACAGTACATTGTGAGATTGCCTGCCTAAAAATATTTCGTCCGCAGTTTTGGTATCATTCTACTCCTCTAATTCAGATGAAGTATATTACCCGGAAGAGACACCTCTTTAAGTCCAGTGCGATCATTAGAAGATTGATAGGGAATAAGCTCTTGGATAGCACAAAGGACAGGCAATATTCATAATTAGGGATGAAGCTGGACAAAGCAAAAATTTGAAAGAAGGGACTTAAGAGATTGGAAGAAAGTATGATGTCAGCTCAGGGATAACTTAAGAGGTTAAGAATCAATTCAGTGAAACTTGAGTACATAGAAATGAAGGAAGAGCCTTCACATTTTTCAGTAATATATCCTTTCTTCCTTATTGGAGCACAGATTTCTCTAAGTCTACATTGATAGTGCAGAGTGATAAGTGAAATACTGATACCAGGAAGTAACCCCTCTCATTTGCACAATCATAAGATACAGATATAGACAGTGCTATCCTAGCATCTAGAACCAGAAATAGGAAGGTAAAATACAGTCCAACCTAGACTGAAACTACAGTATCCTATCCACTCTTCACTTAAGGATTATCTTTGGTGAGAGAAGCATATAGTTACCTCCAGAATGGCATGATAATTTTAACCCTAAATTCTTGCAGTGTACTATCATGTAAAAGGCTAAGATGAACTATTAGTAAATTACATTTAACGTGACTTTAAAAGAGAATATAAAAATGCAAAGGACTGTCAGACAAACGACTGTGATCTGAATAAATAATATGGTGTGTGGAACTGAAGGCAACATTCTGGCAATCAAATGAAGTGACTAATGGCATGTAGTGGGGAGATGAAATATATGAGGGGACTCCAATTAGGAGCCTTCCAATCAAAACTGGAGAAGAGTTTGTGAGCAATACCACGGCTATGGGGTGTGGTGTGGTCTGCAGGTTTTAGGATGGTTAGCTGGACAGGCGTGGAGCAGCATGGCATCGGAGAGGTTGGCTATAGAAGCAAGTACTCACAGATAAAGGAATTTTCCATATACTCAGGCATCCTTTATATATTATAAGACACAGGAAAAAAAAACCTAAAATCTTGGTATAATAGTAAATGGGACTAGAATTTGCAACTTTATAACTTTCATTGTGTTATAAATTATTTTGCTGTTTTATCATACTGTGTTCTACTAATACTAGAAAAATAATCTTTTGAAGAAAAAACAAAATTGAGTTTATTGTAATATTATGTGTACCAACACAACACTTATAAGCACAAAAATTACTAATAAGGTGCTCTTTTTCATCTAAGTAATTGGAAACACAGCTAATGTATCTCCAACCCAGTGTCTGCCAAGCTCATCACTCATTTGAAGTTTAGTCCATTCACCTCAAATTAATCCTGGAGTTCTCAAAGAGATGCTCACATTTTCTCCCAAGCAAGACTGCTGCCTATACCAGTTTCCTCTTCTGAACATTTGCAGGTAGGAAAGCTCCTTAGAGAAGCTTTACTTCTACCACAATCCCTTATAAGAATGCTGGTATCTTGGATAACCATACCATATCTGGAGATTTACAGACTTGAATGTTCAGAGCATGAGAACAGGACTCTATGGAGTGGTGAAGAGAGTTCCTCCTCACAGCCATGGCATGTGTTGTCACCAGGAGATGCGTTTTGGTCCAGAGTCACTGGAAGTGCCTCATGAACACAGTTCCATCAGAATCTCTCTCCCCCCATAGGCAACAAAAAACAGTCTAGGAGACAAGCAGATATATAAGCAGATATCATTCCATTCCTCTTATCCCTCTGAAGAATAACACATCTAAACTGGAGTATTTCTTAGTGACACTTTAAGTAATTCATGAATCTATTAAAAATTTTAATGTACTAATAGCTGTGGTAGCACAGCATGGGAATAAAGAGAAAGGCAAAATCTAAATATAAAAAGGTCATAATTCAAATACTTGTTAAATGAATATACTTTAATTTTGAGTTGTCTAAATTGTGATTCCTCGTCAATATTGCATAAGTGGTGGGGGTCTTCCTCTCTTATTTAATCTGCTTTTAAACTATCTCTCCCTATGACCCCCTATTGCTTTTGCTAAGGAACTTGCTCTTCCTCATTGGGAATCTTATTCCCTCACCTATCAAACTGTTTTTCTTTGCAGAAGCTTCTGCCCTCACACATTTTTGTCATTTCTGACCTTGGGAATGGGACAGGAGTTTCTCAAGTGGTTCATGTGAGATCTGGAAAGGAAAAGGTGTGATTCAAAATTAGGCAAAGTAGATACACACACACACACACACACACACACCTGCCCTACGAAAGGTTGGGTTTTATATGGTATATATATTGGACTCTTTCACTGATCTGTTTAAATGACAGGTGGGCAGGATTTTACTTTTGTTTTCTATGAGTCTATATAGAGGAAAAATAGGTTAAATGGAAAAAAAGAAAATAATAAGACAGAATTATACTCTTAGCAGCTGGGCATGGGATGAAGATTTCTTTGCTTCCATTAGAGATACATTCAATGAGTGCATGCTTTTCATCCAGGAGAATTGTATTGACAAAGTGGCCAGCTTAAATATCATTTACATTTTATAGGACAATTCAATGATCGGACACTTTTTTTAAAAATAGGCTTGCTTATTTATGCTGAAAAGAACCATGCCATTTTATCCCACACATCCTTTGTCCTTTGAGATCTTATGAAAGATGATATACAAAATTAAATTCAAGAGACTTACCAAAAATTTAACACAATAGAAAAAATCAGTTCCTGCCTATTTGTCCATACATATTTTCAAACTCTCTTGAGGCAAAATGCTATTGGCCCAGTGTTTTACACATTTGTCCTTATTTAACCTACATCATAATTTGGTTTTATTAAAAAATGTGCTGCTCTTTTAAAGTACTTATTTTCAATTCATTGCTGTACTACGCATACACACACACATAATAGGTATCTTTATATATTATATATACATGTAATCAATCTATGTAAAAATTATTCCAACTTAATGAAAAAATCTTTAACATATATTTTCTTAATTGTGATTTAAAACAGTCCTGTGATTTATATATTATTATCTTTCTCTCAAAGCTTAGGAAACTAAAATTCTGAGAGTTTAAAACTACTTGCTCAAATTAAAACCAGTCCAAACAACTTGCAGATGCCAGCCTCAGAACTTAAACCTAGTCTTTTGCACTGAAACAGAGCATTTTCATTGCTTAAGTTGCTTAAAGTTTTTTTAGGTCAGTCTTCCCATAGAGGAATAAAGTAAATCTTTCCTGATCCTTGAATGTGTAGCTGGTTGTGCTACCAGTGGGTTCTGCTTACATGGATTAAATAGTATTTTTTAGAATTTCCTGTCGTAGTTAGGTGCAAACTAATCTACAGTATACCCCAAGACAGAAATGCAGCCTGGACTTAACCAAGAATAGCTTTCTTTAGAAGGGTTAATCACATTAGAATCCCTCTATGTAGGCTCTATTATTAAGGCTTTTAGGTAAATAACCCAGTGAAGGAAGATGGGAATAGCTTATGTATTGTATTTCAAGGTTTTAAACAGAGAAGAAACTTTCCCTCTAAAGAATAATTGGCCACTGAGACCCTTTTATTGAAATAAAATGTTTATTTACCTAGAGGGTAGCTTGACCTGTAAACCAAAATATCTAATTTCTGGGAAGTTTGAATGCTTTGGGTTGTGGATAAATGGGACGTAAAGTCTTTGTAAATTTCGGATGCAGAGTGTAGAGTTAATTAAATTCCAAAGCTAGCACACTATCAACGGAATCCATGTTTAGCTCCTCTCTTATTTTATTTAAATACTACTGCATATCCTTATTTTTGACTCCCATTTTTGTGTATGTTTAGTAATTCAAGAAAATGCTATTATACTTTGATTTCATTCTGTTTTTTCCTTATTTTTACCTGAGACTCTACATTTTAAGATCCATCCATGTTATCCTGTGTATATCCTAACATATTACTTCTAATCGCTTTGTGTTACATTTTTTGTGTGTCCACCATTTTTTACCTGTCCACCACCTGTCAAAGAACCAAACATTCTCTAAGTGAAAACTGCAGCCATTTGGAAGGCCTGCAAGTCAGCCATAGATTTGTCCAGTAAGGAGAGGGTATGGTAAGCCCAAATACAGCAGCATGAACAGAATCAGTTACTTGTGGCCCACAGATGTCACTGAAGTGGAGAGGCAAGATGATAGATGACACAAGCAGTGGGTCACTTGATCATGGAGGATCAAATCCTAGATGATAGGTGATTTTATAGCCTGCAGATACACTTAAGGGCAGTGGCAAGGTGCCTACGTATGCCTCACTAGAACCAGAGAAATGCGTAAGAAACTGAACCTTCTGCAAAGTAGGGTACCTCTCTGGCATACATAGGGCCTTGTAGTAACTGCTTACAACACTGCTTATCTCCCTCTCTTCTGGGAAAGACCAAAAGACATTCTGCTAAGGCCTGGATCAGCCTGTGGTTTAGCTTGTGAACACTGCCTATGTGGAGACATGCAAGTTCAAGAGGATGACATGGCAGTGTTTCTCCCCATGCCATCCTCCTGATCGATGCTCAGCTTGCCTACAGTTCCCCACATCCTTGCTCAGGAATGTTTGAGACTCTCCCTGGAAAAAAACACAGATATATATACTTAATTTGACTGACCTGAATCAAATTGCTCTGCAAAATGGTTGTAGCAGTTTGCATGCTCAGCATCAATGTGTAAAAGTTTCATATCTCTGCTATACTCCTGTCAACACCCAGCATTGCTCGATTTCTAATTATTGCCAGTTTAACAGGTATAAAATGATAATTTGCATGTCATTCATTACTAATGAGTGTGTATATCTCTTCATATGCTTGTTACCCTGTCTGTCCCTAAACACACTATTTTGTTCAATTCAGTTATTTATCTTTTCTTGTGCCATTACCACGTATTCTTTCCAATGGCTTTGTTTTTCCTTCCAATAATGTTAGTTTTCCTTCTTTTCTCCTCTTTTATAAGGTTGAATTCTCTAGTGAAAAACACTTCTATCAGATTCTACCTGTAACACCTCACTCCACAGCTGCTTCAGACCAGTCCAAGGAACAGATGGGACAGATGCCAGACTCATGTATCCAGCTTCTTACTCATCGTTTCCACAAAGCTAAATACCTAGCATCTCAAACATACCAAGTCTAATACCATCCTCCGAATACTTCCCATCATAAATATGGTCAACCTGCAGTCCTCATATTAGCAAATGACAGTTCTATCCTTCAGTTGCCAAGGCAAAACACTTTCAAGTTATCTTTGTCTTCCCTCTTTCTCTCACAGCAAGCAGTTGTTTTATCAGCAAGTTCCATTAGTTATATGTTCTATCAGGTATACAGCCAGTTCTTCACAACCCACTGTGACCATGCCTAGCTGGTCTCTTACATTTTAACTTTATTTATGATATCTGATACATATTGTCCTAATAACTTACTTTATTTTGTTTCATTTTTGTTCTTTCTTTAAGTTATTGCTATCCTATACTAAGTAGAAGATAATTCCTTATACTTAATGGAGAAAGTTTTGATACATTCCCTTTAAAATCAGGAACAAGAAAAGAATATCAGCTATCACCACAACCATTCAACGTATCATTTGTGGGTTTTGATCAATATTCTGAGAAAAAAAATAATGGCTGCAAATATTGAAAGAAAAGAAAAAAATTGTCATTATTTGTAGATGTTATGATCACCTAATTAGGAAAAACAGCAGAATCTATAATAAATAGCAGTAACAAAAATACAAAGAAAGGTCCTGCTGGAGGTTTAAATTAGAGAGTTTTTTTATTGTGAAAGTTACTTCATCATGGAATTGGATGTTCACCAAGGGAATGATACAAATATAAAAGAAGTGCAAAACTGAGCCCTGAACACTCAAACCTTTAAAAGTAGAGAACATTATAAAGAACTGTGAAAGGAGTCTAAAAACAAATGCCCAGAAAGTTGGGAGAAAAGTACTTGAATGCAGTCCCCAAAACAAGGAAAATAAAGTCAATATCAATTGATAATTGATCAATTGTGTCATATGTTACTGCTAGAGTCAAAGAAAATGGAGACTGAGGATTGACATTGGATGACCTATGACACCACTGCTGACCTTGCGAGGAGCCATTTGGTTAATGGTGGGAGAACAAACCTAATTGAAGTAATTATGAGAAATAGAATTATAGACATACGTGTAGTAACTGCTTTGATGAGTTTCATTTGTTTTTAGGATGAAATAAAAGCAAGTTTATTTATTTGCCCATGAGAATAATGCAGGGAAGGAAAATTTTGATATTCAGAAGATAGTAAAGAGAAATACTGGAGATATGTCCTTGTTGCAGACTGGTTTCTCAGAGAAACGGATACTGAAATATGTACTTTTATCCATATTTTTTTTCTTTAGGGAGTTTACTGGAGAGTGTTCTCAGGATTAAGGCCTGTGTATAAGGTGGACTTCCTGTACGTGTGACCTGTGTGTAATTGTACAGAGCCCCATGCTTATAAGGGCCCCACTCTTGGTTTGACACTCTACCGTCATCATTTGAAATTGTTAATAATTTTTGAACAAAGGTCTCCACAATTTCAGTTTGCACTGGGCCCTGCAAATTATATAGCCAGTCCTGTCTATGAGAGAACAAAAGATGCAGGATTGGGCAAGGCCAATCCAATAGGGACCTCTAAATTTGTGGTAAATTGGAGTGAGGGAGCCAGACTTTATACCCTCTATTGAACTCACTGAAAGCTGACTGCCCTGGAAAAGGGGCACGGCCTTGGGTAAAACACCTCTCTTCAGACGCAGGCAAACTCTGGAGAGAGACACAGATGAAGGAAGTCAGCCGTCAAGACTACCAGCAGGGGCTTCCCTGGTGGTGCAGTTGTTGAGAGTCCGCCTGCCGATGCAGGGTACACAGGTTCGTGCCCCGGTCTGGTAAGATCCCACATGCCGCGGAGCAGCTGGGCCCGTGAGCCATGGCCGCTGAGCCTGCGCATCCGGAGCCTGTGCTCAGCAACGGGAGAGGCCACAATACTGAGAGGCCTGCGTACCGCAAAAAAAAAAAAAAAAAAAAGACTACCAGCAAATGAGGAAATAGAGCTTCAGCCTTGGAGGGGGTGTTCAGGGCAGGAATCAATGAAATCTATAACAGTGCTTGAGGAAGAGAATGTGGGGGAGGGTATAATGCACAAGGTCATGACCTTGACTAGGAGTACAGAAAGTTAATCATTGCAATAGGAGAGATGCCAATGATATGTGATAGTAAATGGGTAGAACTAGGGGTGGCAATTTATGGAAGGATTTTTATTTTTCTGGTTTCTTCACTGTATTTAGTAAAGTATTCAATAGTAAGCAAAGTCATCAGCTGAGAGTAGAGTAGTGAGTTGGATTTGGAGTTAAGAGAGAATAGTAGCAAAAATTATTTGAGGAATACTAGATCAATCTTGAGAATCCAATATTTTTCTAATAGAATTTCTAAAAATTGAGGCTGAGAAATATTAGGTGGATATTTTATGGGATGAGGGAATAAAGAAAACAGTCAAAAAATTCTAAGAAAAGTTTAACTGAGCTTAAGAAGTATATGGGTTTTCATACTGGAAAATTCTGCTGAATTGTAAACATGGTAAACTTAAAAAAAAAATCCTCCCTCTGTAACATGCTTGTATTAAAGCTTGTATTAAAGCTTCTATGCTTTAAGAATGGGGTAAAATCATAAAAACATGGAAGGAGTAATAAAAGAGCTCACCTACAAAGATACTGTGAACAGAGGGCAATGCTAATTCTAATTAGCATTATGAAACTCTAAAAGATGTTGGACAAGTGTCTCAAATATCTGAGGAGACATTTTTTCAAATCTAGAATTACATATTCAAAAGTATTTTTAATCAGTGAAATAAATACACTTTAAACTATTTAATTACTGAGCTATTTTTACTCACATACAATTTTCTATGAAAGTTACTTAAGAAAAACCTGCAATAAATGGAGAAGTCTAAGAATGAGGAAGCCACAGCACTCAGGAAACAGAGATTCTAAGTCCAGAGAACATCTCAGATGACAGTGGGAAAAGAAGCCTAGAAAACAAGTGGTTCATTTTGGAATAGTAGTCCAAGGAATTCTAGAAGAAAATCCCTGGGGAGAAGCATTGATTGATTGCTATTATTGAAAGCCTAAGTAGTTTAAAATAATGTGAAAATTCACTATTCTTTTACAGATGAGGAAAAAGAAAAAAGTATGACAAAGTCCAAATAAAAAATCCTTTACAAGAATTACATGTATCAAATATGAAGCAAATAATTTTGGGACACAATTTGAGCAGCTGATGATCAAATGAATCCATATTACTTTGATGATGTGGACAACCTCCACTGGGAAGCACAGATATCTTGATTTTAATACCCAGGTAAAGCAGAGAAGGAAATGCAATTGTAAAACATTATTTGATTCCACAGCAAAAAATAAAAATAAATTGCATAGTCTCAAATTCTGCTTAAAGATTTCCAATTTTTAGAATCAAGCAATGGCCAAAGAATGAAAGCATAAGCAGAATTACCAATAAGAATATCAACATAATGCATCTTAATAACATAAAAGTAGTGGTACAGCTGCCAAAGTCAGGAGGCACAAAACAGTAGGAGAGGTGGAAGAAGGGATTGGAATATGACTATGTATATAGTTGTGAGTCAGAAGACAGATACAGGAAATGAAAAGTTAAAAGTTAAAACCAATGTAACAAAAAATGGGAAGTTGAATCTGGAGACAGAAGAAAAATCATGAGTAAGGAAGGTAAGTCTTATCTACAATTGGAAAAATCAATGAATAAAGGTACAAATGGAATATTCAGAATTATATCAGCTATACAAAGTAAAAATCCATTCTGAATAATGATAATTGGAGGAAGGAAGGTGAGGAGGGCAGCTCTTCTGTATTAAAAACATTTATAACATTTGTTTTTATAAAACATTATTTTTATAAAATATATAAAATATATAAAATAAAATATAAAATATATAAAATAAAAACTATATTATTTTTATAAAATAGTTTATTAATTGAAAAGAGCAAAGTAAGCAAATGCATAATAGAAAAGATCAAGTAATTATTCTGATTGGAAGGAACTATTTCATATTCAAGAAAAGTTAGAGAAAGCTGTGTAAAATATAAACCAATTCTTTAAAAAAAACTACTAGTTTTTTAAATACAACATACAGTGTAACTGCATAAATAAAATTCTGGCAAAACATACTTTTTTGAATGATGATTACTAATACAAAAAATATGAAAATGGAGCAGAAAAGTTCTTACTGATACTTTCTGAGTTAATATCAGATATTCTTGGGCTTAGTAGGTGCCTATAGGTGACAATCTCAGAATTTTTTTGTCATTTATTCAGGAGTCGCACCTCTCTCATTTGGCATATTCTTTGAGATTCATCCATGTTGTAGCATATTTCAGTATACAGTCCTTTCTACTGCTGAGTAGTAATCCATTGTATGGATATACTACATGTATTGTTTATCTTTTAACCAGTTGATGGACTTTTGGATTGTTTCCAGTTTTTAGCTATTATGATTAAAGCTGCTGTGAACATTCATGTACACATCTTTGTGACAACATGCTTTCATCATCTTGGAAAGATCACAGAGAGTGGAGTTACTAAACCATATGCTAAATTCACATATAACTGTTTGAGAAACTGACAAACTCTTTTCTAAAGTTCGGTATCATTGTACATCCCACCAGCAATATATGAGTGCTTCCATTTCTCCTAATCTCTATCAACACTTGTTATTGTCTATCTTTTTAATTATAGCCATTCTACTGGGTATGAAGTGGAATCTCATTATTGTCTTAATTTTTATTTTCCTAATGACTGATATTGAGCATTGAATATTAGCCATTTAAATATCTTACTGATATCTCTGCAGAGATATTTTGCCAAATCTTTATTTCTTTTTTGAATTTTATTTTATTTATTTCTTATACAGCAGGTTCTTATTAGTTATCCATTTTATACATATTAGTGTATATATGCTAATCTGAATCTCCCCACTCAACACACCACCACCACCCCCTGCCACTTTTCCCCCTTGGTGGCCTACATTTGGTCTACATCTGCTTCTCTATTTCTGCTCTGCAGACTGGTTCATCTGTACCATTTTTCTAGGTTCCACATATATGCATTAATATACGATATTTGTTTTTCTCTTTCTGACTTACTTCACACTGTATGACAGTCTCTAGATCCATCCACGTCTCTACAAATGACCCAGTTTCGTTCCTTTTTATGGCTGAGTAATATTCCACTGTATATAGGTACCACATCTTCTTTATCCATTTGTCTGTCGATGGGCATTTAGGTTGCTTCTGTGACCTGGCTGTTGTAAATAGTGCTGCAATGAACATTGGGGTGCATGTTTCTTTTTGAACTATGATTTTCTGGGTATATGCCCAGTAGTGGGATTGCTGGGTCATATGGTTATTCTGTTTTTAGTTTTTTAAGGAACCTCCATACTGTTCTCCATAGTGGCTGTATCAATTTACATTCCCACCAACAGTGCAAGAGGGTGCCCTTTTCTCCACACCCTCTCCAGCATTTGTTGTTTGTAGATTTTCTGATGATGCCCATTCTAACTGGTGTGAGGTGATACCTCATTGTAGTTTTGATTTGCATTTCTCTATTACTTAGTGATGTTGAGCAGCTTTTCATGTGCTTCTTGGCCATCTGTATGTTTTCCTTGCAGAAATGTCAATTTCAGTCTGTTGCCCATTTTTTGATTGGGTTGTTTGTTTTTTTAATATTGAGATCCATGAGCTGTTTGTATATTTTGAAGATTAATCCTTTGTCCATTGATTGGTTAGTGAATATTTTCTCCCATTCTGAGGGTTGTCTTTTTGTCTTGTTTGTTGCCTTTGCTTTGCAAAAGCTTTTAAGCTTCATTAGGTCCTATTTGTTTATTTTTGTTTGTATTTCCTTTACTCTAGGAGGTGGATCAAAAAAGATCTTGCTGTGTTTATGTCATAGAGTGTTCTTTCTATCTTTTCCTCTAAGAGTTTTATAGTGTCCAGTCTTACATTTAGGTCTCTAATCCATTTTGAGTTTATTTTTGTGCATGGTGAGTATTCTAATTTCATTCCTTTACATGTAGCTGTCCAGTTTTCCCAGCACACTTATTGAAGAGACTGTCTTTTCTCCATTGTATATCCTTGCCTTCTTTGTCATAGATTAGTTGACCATAGGTGCATGGGTTTATCTCTGGGCTTTCTATCCTGTGTCATTGATCTATATTTCTGTTTTTGTGCCAGTACCATACTGTCTTGATTACTGTAGCTTTGTAATATAGTCTGAAGTCAGGAAGTCTGATTCCTCCAGCTCCGTTTTTCTCACTTAAGACTGCTTTGGCTGTTTGTGGTCTTTTGTGTCTCCATACAAATTTTAATATTTCTTGTTCCAGCTCTGTAAAAAAATGCTATTGGTAATTTGATAGGAATTACATTGAATCTGTAGATTGCTTTGGGTAGTGTAGTCATTTTCACAATATTGATTCTTCCAATCCAGGAACATGGTATATCTCTCCATCTGTTTGTATAATCTTTAATTTCTTTCATCAGTGTCTTACAGTTTTCTGCATACAGGTCTTTTGTCTCCCTAGGTGGGTTTATTCCTAGGTATTTTATTCTTTTTGTTGCAGTGGTAAATGGGATTGTTTCCTTAATTTCTCTTTCTGATCTTTTGTTGTTAGTGTATATAGATGCCTGAGATTTCTGTGCATTAATTTTGTATCCTACAACTTTACCAAATTCATTGATTAGCTCTAGTAGTTTTCTGGTGGCATCTTTAGGATTTTCTACGTATAGTATCATGTCATCTGCACACAGTGACACTTTTGCTTCTTCTTTTCCAATTTGTATTCCTTTTATTTCTTTTTCTTCTCTGATTGCCATGGCTCGGACTTCCAAAACTATGCTGAATAATAGTGGTGAGAGTGGACATCCTTGTCTTGTTCCTGATCTTAATGGAAATGATTTCAGTTTTTCACCATCGAGAATGATGCTTGCTGTGGGTTTGTCGTATATGGGCTTTATTATGTTGAGGTAGGTTCCCTCTGTGTCCACCTTCTGGAGAGTTTTTATCATAAAAGGGTGTTGAATTTTGTCAAAAGTTTTTCTGCATCTATTGAGATGATCATATGGTTTTTATTCTTCAGTTTGTTATTATGGTGTATCACATTGATTGATTTTCGTATATTGAAGAATCCTTGCATCCCTGGGATAAATCCCACTTGATCACGGTGAATGATCCTTTTAAAGTGTTGTTGGATTCTGTTTACTAGTATTTTGTTGAGGATTTTTGCATCTATATTCATCAGTGATATCGGTCTATAATTTTCTCTTTTTGTAGTATCTTTGTCTGGTTTTGGTATCAGGGTGATGGTGGCCTCATAGAATGAGTTTGGGAGTGTTCCTTCCTCTGCAATTTTTTGGAAGAGTTTGAAAAGGGTGGGTATTAGCTCCTCTCTAAATGTTTGATAGAATTCACCTGTGAAGCCATCTGATCCTGGACTTTTGTTTGTTGGAAGATTTTTAATCACAGTTTCAATATCATTACTTGTGATTGGTCTGTTTTATTTTCCATTTCTTCCTGGTTCAATCTTGGAAGGTTATACCTTTCTAAGAATTTGTCCATTTCTTGCAGGTTGTCCATTTTATTGGCATAGAATTGCTTGTAGTAGTCTGCTATGTTGCTTTGTATTTCTGCGGTGTCTGTTGTAACTTCTCGTTTTTAATTTATAATTTTCTTGATTTGAGCCTTCTCCCTCTTTTTCTTGATGAGTCTAGCTAATGGCTTATCAATTTTGTTTATCTTCTCAAAGAACCAGCTTTTAGTTTTATTGATGTTTGCTATTGTTTTCTTTGTTTCTATTTCATTTATTTCTTCTCTGATCTTTATGATTTCTTTCCTGCTACTAACTTTGGGTTTTTGTTTGTTCTTCTTTCTCTAGTTCCTTTAGGTTTAAGGTTAGATTGTTTATTTGAGATTTTTCTTGTTTCTTGAGGTAGGCTTGTATTGCTATAAACTTCCTTCTCAGAACTGCTTTTGCTGCATCCCATACGTTTTGGATCGTCGTGTTTTTGTTGTACTTTGTCTCTAGGTATTTTCTGATTTCCTCTTTGATTTCTTCAGTGATCTCTTGGTTATTTAGTAATGTTTTGTGTAGCCTACATGTGTTTGTGTTTTTTACTTTTTTTTCCCCTGTAATTGATTTCTAATCTCATAACATTGTGGTCAGAAAAGATGCTTAATATGATTTCAATTTCCTTAAATTTACTGAGGCTTTGTTTTTGACCCAAGTTGTGATCTATCCTGGAGAACATTCCATGTGCACTTGAGAAGAAAGTGTAGCACTTGAGAGGAAAGTGTAATCTGCTGTTTTTGGATGGAATGTCCTATAAATATCAGTTAAATGCATCTGATCTACTGTGTCATTTAAAGCTTGTGTATCCTTATTAATTTTCTGTTTGGATGATCTGTCCATTGGTGTAAGTGAGGTGTTAAACTCCCCCATTATTATTGTATTACTGTCGATTCCCTCTTTTATAGCTGTTAGCAGTCGCCTTATGTATTGAAGTGCTCCTATGTTTGGTGCATATATATTTATAATTGTTATATCTTCTTCTTGAATTGAACCCTTGATCATTATGTAGTGACCTTCCTTGTCTCTTGTAACATTCTTTATTTTAAAGTCTATTTTATCTGATATGAGTATTGCTACTCCAGCTCTCTTTTGATTTCCATTTGCATGGTATATCTTTTTCCATCCCCTCACTTTCAGTCTGTATGTGTCCCTAGGTCTGAAGTGGTTCTCTTGTAGACAGCATATATATGGGTCTTGTTTTTGTATCCATTCAGTGAACCTGTGTCTTTTGGTTGGAGCATATAATCCATTCACGTTTAAGGTAATTATCGGTATGTATGTTCCTATGACCATTTTCTTAATTGTTTTGTTTTTGTTTTTGTAAGTTCTTGTCTTGTGGTTCCCACTTAGAGAAGTTCCTTTAGCATTTGTTGTAGAGCTGGTTTGGTAGTGCTGAATTCTCTTAGCTTTTGCTTGTCTGTAAAGCTTTTGATTTCTCCATCGAATCTGAATGAGATCCTTGCCGGGTAGAGTAATCTTGGTTGTAGGTTCTTCCCTTTCATTACTTTAAATATATCATACCCCTCCCTTCTGGCTTGTAGAGTTTCTGCTGAGAAATCAGCTGTTAACCTTATGGGAGTTCCACTGTATGTTATTTGTCATTTTTCCCTTGTTGCTTTCAATAATTTGTCTTTAATTTTTGTCAATTTGATTACTGTGTGTCTCTGCGTGTTTCTCCTTGGGTTTACTCTGCCTGGGACTCTCTGCACTTCCTGGACTTGGGTGGCTATTTCCTTTCCCATATTAGGGAAGTTTTCGATTATAGTCTCTTCACATATTTTCTTGAGTCCTTTCTCTTTCTCTTCTCCTTCTGGGACCCCTATAATGCGAATGTTGTTGCATTTAATGTTGTCCCAGGGCTCTCTTAGGCTGTCCTCATTTCTTTTCATTCTTTTTTCTTTATTCTGTTCCACGGTAGTGAATTCCAGGATTCTTGTCTTCCAGGTCACTTATCCGTTCTTCTGCCTCAGTTATTCTGCTATTTTTTCCTTCTAGTGTGTTTTTCATTTCAGTTATTGTATTGTTCATCTCTGTTTTTTTGTTCTTTAATTCTTCTAGTTGTTTGTTCTTTAATTCTTCGAGGTCTTTGTTAAGCATTTCTTGCATCGTCTCGATCTTTGCCTCCATTCTTTTATGAGGTCCTGGATCATCTTCACTATCATTATTCTGAATTCTTTTTCTGGAAGGTTGCCTATCTCCACTTCATTTAGTTATTTTTCTTGGGTTTTATCTTGTTCCTTCATCTGGTACAGCGCCCTCTGCCTTTTCATTGTGTCTGTCTTTCTGTGGATGTGGTTTTTGTTCCAGAGGCTGCAGGATTGTAGTTCTTCTTGCCTTTGCTGTCTGCCCTCTGGTCCCAAATCTTTAATTGAGATGTTTATCTTTCTTATTATCAAGTTGTAAGAGTTCTATATACATTGTTAATATGTCTTTATCAAATATATTAGCTGCAAATGTTTGCTCCCAAGCTGTTTCTTGTCATTTCATTTTCGTAGTATTCTTTTGAAGTACAGAAGTTGTAATTTTGAGGTAGTACAATTTATCGTGTTTTTTTCTGGATTGGACTTTTGTGTTGTATCAAGAGTTTTTTGCTACCCAAGGTCACAAATATTTTATCCAATGTTTTCTTCTGGAATTTTTATACTTTTCATCTTATATTTAGTCCTATTAGGTCTATTTTGAGTTACTTTTTATGTATGGTGTGAGGTGCAGGTCTAAGTATTCTTCTCTGTATGTGGATATCCAATTGTCTCAACATTAATTTTAGAAAAAAAGAAACCCTAATCCTTTCTCCATCAGATTATCTTGGCCCTATTGTCAAAAATAAATGTATGGAATTGTTTTAGAATTGTCAATTCTGTTCCACTTATCTACGTGCCCATCATTGTAGCAATACTATATCTTTTTACTGCAGCTTTATAGTAAGTTTTGAAATTAGGTGCTGTACATCCTCCAACTTTGTTCTTATTTTTCAAAATAATTTTGGTTACTGTAAATTGCTTGGATTACCATATACATTTTAAGGTGATTCTGATAATTTCTACAAAAATTCTGCTGGAATTTTCATAGAGAATGTGTTGAATCTGTCAATAAATTTGAGAATTGCCATCTTGATTATAATGAGTTTTCCAATCCATGAAGGTAATTTCTTCTGTAACCTCATTTTACTCATTCATTAGTTTTAGTAGGAGTGTGTGTAAGAGTGTGTATGCATTACTTTGGGATTTTCTAAGAACAAGATCATGTCATCTGTAAATAAAGAATTATCCTTTCTTTCCAAACTAGATAACTGGATGTCTTTATTTGGTCTAAACCCTCCAGTAAAATTTCTAATTAATCATATTTCACTTTATCATTTGAACTATCATAAGAAAATATCCTGCCCTCAAATACTAAATCCCCTATCACATTTGCCAAACTGTGAATATTTGTCATATGGGGAGCTGACAAGGTTATTGCTGAAATGATAATAACCTGTCTTGGTCCAGAAATAACATGTTAAATTTCAAGATAATATTTATATCTATATAGATATTATATCTGTATGAATATATATAGATATATAAAAATTAACAATTTATCAATTACATGCCATTTCAATCCAAACCCATAGCATATCTAAGATATTGAATATATATAACATATTTGAAATTGATTTGAAATCTGTCAGGTACATCGCAATTATATAGTAATTTCTATTTTTATTGATATGCACATCATAGGCAGAAACATTTTGAAATTCACTATGCCAACATACACGTTTTTAGCATTGCTATGACAGGACCTGGACTGGGCCCTTATCATCTCTCACATATATCACTGCAATGATTTTCTAACTTGTTTCCCTAATTACAGTCTTTCTCTTATATGATCAATCTTCAACATGCATTCCAAAGTCATCTTTTTTTTTTTTTTTTTTTTTTGCGGTACGCGGGCCTCTCACTATTGTGGCCTCTCCCGTTGCGGAGCACAGGCTCTGGACGCGCAGGCTCAGCGGCCATGGCTCACGGGCCCAGCCGCTCCACAGCACGTGGGATCTTCCTGGACCGGGGCACAAACGCGTGTTCCCTGCATCGGCAGGCGGACTCTCAACCACTGTGCCACCAGGGAAGCCCTCCAAATTCATCTTTAAAAAATATATATATATATGATCATACCGCTCCCTTGATTAAAAGTTCTATAAGAAATTGAATATTTTGACCATTCCCTTAATCATAGACATTTAGATAATTTCCAAATTCTTGCTATCATGACCACTGCAAATTATATAGCAATGACATTCTTTTCTTTTCTTTTCTTTTGTGGTACGCAGGCCTCTCACTGTTGTGGCCTCTCGCGCTGCGGAGCACAGGCTCCAGACGCGCAGGCCCAGCGGCCATGGCTCACGGGCCCAGCCGCTCTGTGGCATGCAGGATCTTCCCAGACCGGGGCACGAACCTGCATCCCCTGCATCGGCAGGCGGACTCCCAACCACCGCGCCACCAGGGAAGCCCAGCAATGACCTTCTTAATTCAGGTCTGTTTTGCACAAGGACACTTCTATTTCCAGGTTGTATATTATAAGAGACTTACCAGATTATGTCACACACACAAATGTTTAAACTTTAGGAAGTGTTTACAAAGTGTGTGTGTGTGTTGGAGGGTGTGCACAGATGTTTGTATGTGTGTGTATGTAAAATTAGAAATAAATATGAAAAGATATCTACCAAAATAAGAAATAAGATTATCTCCGGGTAGGTGGTCAGGGGGTCCTATCAGGAATGGTGATCAAAGGAATTTTAGCCTTGTCTAATGTATATTTATATTTACATTTCTAAATTTCATACAAGTTTACATTTGTACACAGGTCTATGTAAGAATCTGTTCTTTGTGGAAATAGTTTTAAAACAGGTAATAAGATATAAAAATGTGACTTTAAGCATCTATAATCTTAAAGGAAAACAAAAGCTATTTATTACAAAATTTTTGCTACTATGATTATCTAATGGAGTAAGTAATCTAATATGGGGCATATTAGATTTGCCAACTTTGAGAAAAAGAATTGACCAATCATAACTAAATGGTGGCCGCCAGAAATAGTCTCCACTAACTTTCCTGTGTCTAATGGTATTTTTTATCACAGTTTTCTTAAGGGTTCAGGAAGCTGGTCATAACACTGACCAGTAACAGTTTGTTATTAAACCCTTTTTTTGGTGGTTAATGAGTTTAATATTCATGAAGCCTTCATTACATTGCACTGATTTAAAGGCACACCATTGCCAATAAAAGTGTTGAACTGAACTCAGATATAAAGCAGTGCATATCTTTAACCTCAATATAAATGACAAGAATTTCTTTAAACCAACTGCCTAGTCTTTTTAGATAGTTGAGAATGAATGTGAACCTAGTAAAGAAATGCATATTAATATTGTTATAAAATAATAGTTCAATAACTAGAGTTATTAGGCTATTTATTTCAAAGAACAATATACATGTAGGAAATGAGAATTTTGTCCTCAAGTGTTTTCTTTCTGGACCAGTGCTTGGATACAGATTACTGCCAATTACACATATAATGGAGTACATTTGCAGTTATTACTGGATTAAGATTTGTTATTACTGTTAGCAAATGACCAATTTCCCTTCAAAATCGTGTAGTAATTATTGTCAAAACGGAACATCAGCACAACCACTTAAACATTGTATATATATTTTTTCCTTTTCACAGAAAACAAATGAACTCTAAAATCGGCTATTACCATGGCTAATGAACATGTTGTCACAACATAAAGATTCCCTGAATTTCCCTCTGGACCAATCCCATTAAGTCCAAAGCATAACATAATTTAAATATCAGAGTTATGATCCACCAGCATTACTTTATACATAGAAGGCCTGTCAGGAAACAGTGAAGGACAGAAAATCAATTCCTTCACATCACTATTTCTCTCACTCTCACTCTCCATATTTACTAAGTTACCAAATGCTGCCCATTATTTTCCCCTTTTCCATCTTCCCTGAACCTACTTTTAATATCATTGCTCATACCCTTCCCTTCTCTTGAGTGCAGAGGCCTCTTAGTTTTTCTGTTTATTCTTAGTCTTCCCTTATCCCGTTACAAATGTGCT
Source organism: Monodon monoceros (assembly GCF_005190385.1). Classification (NCBI taxonomy): domain Eukaryota; kingdom Metazoa; phylum Chordata; class Mammalia; order Artiodactyla; family Monodontidae; genus Monodon; species Monodon monoceros. The sequence goes on along the minus strand of NW_021703785.1, from coordinate 18,861,964 downwards.
TAAATATCTTTTCATTAGTGTTTTCCCAATAATTAGTGGATGGTATTGTCAAACTAGAATCACAAGGTAGGATGTTTATTTATTCATCCAATCAGTATTTATTAAATATCCTTCCTGGCTAATTTTCTGTATAAATTTAATCCATGACTTATTGTGTTTACACATTATGGTTAATAGGTGGCCTTCCTAAAATAAAACATGTTTTATTGAGAGGTAAGATTTGAATTTGATCTTGTCTTGATTGACCCATTGTGAGCTTCAGAATTTTCACTTAAGAGACCCAGAATCTTCACCAATGTGTGCATCTGTAGCTACGGATATTTATATCGCTCCTTGTCACTGCACAGATTCCTATAAATATTTGAAATGCAACTATGGTTCAGTTATGATAAAGCTGATTGCTTCACCTTCCTTTGACTGCTTTGGCAATGCTGCCCTCAAGTATCTCCATCTATGCCATGAAGCAAGAGCCAATTCTTCCATGAAAATGGGTGAGAAGTTAAGAGGAGTGGGTGGTTGGTCTTCCATCTGTCCTTTAGCATCTTGAACTACTTTATTTTTTAAAATTTTATTTATAGATTTACAGGATTATTGTGAAGATAATACAGAGAGTCTTCATATACCATATATCCAGCATCCTCTATTATTAACATCATTATATTAAAATGGTATTAGGATGGTACATTTAATTATGATTATTTTAGTATTGCTTGGGTTTTATTTAATATCTTTGAATATTATGGATATATGTCCTTTATTAGACATGTATTTTACAGTATTTTCTCCCAGTTTGTGACTTATTCTTCCATTCTATTAATGGTGTCTTTTACAGACCAGAAGTTTAAATTTTAACAAAATTCAGCCTATCAATTTTTCTTTCATGGATTGTGCTATTGGTATTGTATCTATGACCTTATAACCAAACTCAAGATAATGTAAGTTTTCCAAGAATTTTAATACTTGTGCATTTTACATTTAAGTTTATGATCCATTTTGAGTTAATGTTTATGAAAGATGTGAGGTCTATGTCAAGTTTCCTTTGTTTTTTCCATAAAAAAGTTCACTTTTTCTAACACCACTTGGGAAGAATTGAAATGTTAACAATATTGATCTTCCAATTGATAAACACAGAATCTCTTGATTTCTTTAAATCTTCTTTGATATTTTTCATCAGTGTTTTACAGCTTTTCATATCCAGATACCAGGCATATTTTATATTAATACCTAAGTATTTCATGTTTCAGGCTGTTACTCTAAATGATGCATTTTTTTCAAATTCTAATTGTTTATTGCTTGTATGTAGAAAAGAAATTGATATGGTGTATTAACATTGTATTCTGCAACTTTTTCATCTTTTCCAAGAACTTTTGTTGTTTATTCTCTTGGATTTTCTACATAGACAATCATGTTGTCTGCAAATAGGGATAGTTTTAATTCTTCTTTTCCAATATTAGATCTTTTCTTTCTTTTTCTTTTCTTTTCTTTTTTTTTTTTTTTTGTCCTATTGTACTAGGAAAAAATACCAGTAGGAAATTTAGTAGGAATAATGAGATTGGATATCCTTGAATTGTTCCTGATCTAAGGGGAAAGCATTGATCTTCTTGCAATTACCTATGAAGTTAGCTGTACTGTTGTTTTGTCTTGTCGTTAGCTGTTCTTTAGCAAATTGGAGAAGTTTGCTTCTTTTCCTAGTTTGTGGAAATTTTTCATTATGAATGGATGTTGGTTTAGTAAGATGCTTTTTCTGTATCTATTATGATCAGTAGATTCTTCTTTAGTATGTGCATGTGGTTGATTACATTGATATTTTTTTAACATCTTTATTGGGGTATAATTGCTTTACAATGGTGTGTTAGTTTCTGCTTTATAACAAAGTAAATCAGTTATACATATACATATGTTCCCATATCTCTTCCCTCTTGCATCTCCCTCCCTCCACCCCTCCCTATCCCATCCCACCCCTCCAGGCGGTCACAAAGCACAGAGCTGATATCCCTGTGCTATGCGGCTGCTTCCCACTAGCTATCTACCTTACGTTTGGTAGTGTATATATGTCCATGCCTCTCTCTCGCTTTGTCACGGGTTACCCTTCCCCCTCCCCATATCCTCAAGACCATTCTCTAGGAGGTCTGTGTCTTTATTCCTGTCTTACCCCTAGGTGCTTCATGACATTTTTTTTTCTTAAATTCCATATATATGTGTTGGCATATGGTATTTGTCTTTCTCTTTCTGACTTAGTTCACTCTGTATGACAGACTCTAGGTCTATCCACCTCATTACAAATAGCTCAATTTCGTTTCTTTTTATGGCTGAGTAATATTCCATTGTACATATGTGCCACTCTTCTTTACCCATTCATCTCTCGATGGACACTTAGTTGTTTCCACGTCTTGGCTATTGTAAATAGTGCTGCAATGAATATTGTGGTACATGAGTCTTTTTGAATTATGGTTTTCTCAGGGTATATGCCCAGTTGTGGGATTGCTGGGTCGTATGGTAGTTCTATTTTTAGTTTTTTAAGGAACCTCCATACTGTTCTCCATAGTGGCTGTATCAATTTACATTCCCACCAACAGTGCAAGAGGGTTCCCTTTTCTCCACTCCCTCTCCAGCATTTATTGTTTGTAGGTTTTTTAATGATGGCCATTCTGACTGGTATGAGGTGATACCTCATTGTAGTTTTGATTTGCATTTCTCTAATGATTAGTGATGTTGAACATCCTTTCACGTGTTTGTTGGATATCTGAATATCTTCTTTGGAGAAATGTCTGTTTAGGTCTTCTGCCCATTTTTGGATTGGGTTGTTTGTTTTTTTGTTATTGAGCTGCATGAGCTCCTTGTAAATTTTGGAGATTAATCCTTTGTCAGTTGCTTCATTTGCAAATATTTTCTCCCATTCTGAGGGTTGTCTTTTGGTCTTGTTTATGGTTTCCTTTGCTGTGCAAAAGCTTTGAAGTTTCATTAGGTCCCATTTGTTTATTTTTGTTTATATTTCAATTTCTCTAGGAGGTGGGTCAAAAAGGATCTTGCTGTGATTTATGTCATAGAGTGTTCTGCCTATGTTTTCCTCTAAGACATTGATTGATTTTTAAATGCTGTACCAGCCTAGCATATCTGGAATAAAATTCCTCATGTTTGTTGTGTATAATGCTCTTTACACATTTTAAATTCAATGTGCTAATATTTAGTTGAGGATCTTTGAGTCTGTGCTCCTGAGAGGTATTGCTGTATGGTATTTCCTTTTTTGTAATGTCTTTCTTTTTAACTTTTTATTTTATATTGGAGTATAGTTGATTAACCATGTTGTATTAGTTTCAGGTGTACAGCGAAGTGATTCAGTTATACATATGTAATGTCTTTATCTGGTTTTAGTGTTAGGGTAATGCTGGCTTAATGAAACGAATTAGGTAGAGTTCCCTCTGGCTTGATTTTGTGGAGAATTGGTAGAATGTCTTTGTTAATCTCACCAGTGAAATTATATGGGCCAGTTGATTATTTATTTTGGAAGGTTACTGATTTTTTTGCAAAGTCAATTATTGATCAAACTTCTTTAATAAGTATAGATTACTTATTTATGCTGTTCAGTATTGGTAGTTTGTGTCCTTCAAGGAGTTATTCCAGTTTATCTAAATTACTTAATTTTGGGCATAGAACTGTTCATAGCATTTTTTTATTATTGTTTTTACTGTTCATGGGATCAGTGGTGATGACTCTTCACTCTTTCCTGATATTGATAATTGTGTCTTCTGTCATTTTTGTTAGATAGCTTGGCTAAAGGATTGTCAATTTTATTCATCTTTTCAAGCAAAGAGCTTTTGGGTTTGTTGACATTCCCTATTGTTTTACTGTTTTCAATTTTATTGATTTCTGCTCTAAGTTTTATTAGTTCTTTACTAGTGTTTGGCTTAAATTTATCTTCCTTCTCTAATTTCCTGGCATGGAAGCTTAAGCTATTAATTTTAGATCTTTCTTATTTCTAATGCATTTAACATTATAAATTTCCCATTAAGCACTGCCTTTCTGCATAAACTACATCATACAGTGTTTGAACATTGTCATTGCATTTTAATTGAGTTCAAAATATTATAAATTTATCTTCAGACATTTTCTTTGGCCCAATGTGTTTTTGAAATGTGTTGTTTAATTGCTGTATTTTGGGATTTTCCAGCTGTCTTTCTGTTGAGTTATAGATAATTCTGTTGCTCTCTGAGAACATATTTTATACAGTTTCAAATTTGTTAAGATTTTATGTCCAAAACGAGTTTTATCTTGGTGAATGTTCCCTGTATATTTGAAAGTAATTGGTATTCTATTGTTATTAGATAGTATATTTGATAAATTTCAATTAGATCAAATTTATTAATAGTGTTGCTCAGGTCAACTATATCCTTATTGATTTTGTGCCTCCTTGATCTGCTAATTATAGGAGATGTTGAATAATAGCATATTAACGGGTAATAGTGTATCTATTCTTCTTGTAGTTTTTTTTTTTAACAGCTTTATTGGAGTATATTTGCTTTACAATGGTGTGTTAGTTTCTGCTGTATAACAAAGTGAATCAGCTATACGTATACATATATCCCCATATCCCATCCCTCTTGCGTCTCCCTCCCACCCTCCCTATCCCACCCCTCTAGGTGGACACAAAGCACCGAGCTGATCTCCCTGTGCTATGTGGCTGCTTCCCACTAGCATTTATTTTACATTTGGTAGTGTATATATGTCCATGCCACTCTCTCAGTTCATCCCAGCTTCCTCTTCCCCTTCCCTGTGTCCTCAAGTCCATTCTCTATGTCTGCGTCTTTATTCCTGTCCTGCCCCTAGGTTGTTCAGAACCATTTTTTTTTTTTTTTTTAGATTCCATATATATGTGTTAGCATACGGTATTTGTTTTTCACTTTCTGACTTATCTTCTCGTAGTTTTACCAGTTTTTGCCTCATGTATTATGATCCTCTGTTGTTAGGTGCATACATATTTAATATTGATATAACTTCTTGGTGAATTGACAACCTTATCATTATGTACTACTCCTCTTATCTCTGATAATTTTCCTTGTTTTAAAGTCTGCTTTTTCTGAAATTACTGTAGCTACTTCACCTTTATTTTAACTGTTGTTAACATGTTAACTCTTTCTCCATCCCTTTATTTCAACCGAATAAGAGTAATGCCCTTCCCCCACATTTCTGGGACAAGGTTCTGGTGATATCTTTTCTCCTGGAGAGCAAGCCTTTGTTGTGGAATAGGTTGTGGTCCTATTTTACAAAGATTACTCCTTCCCTCCCCCTGCCAGAGTCATGAGGAGAGATTTCTTTGCTCTCTTAACCATGAGATCCTGATGAGTTTTCTAGGGATAAAACACATGAACATGTGGGTCAACCCCTAAGATTGTAGACCCGTGGAGTTCCTTATTCTCAGGCTAGTCTACATTCAGCCTCCAGCAACTTAAAATTTTCATTTACATTTTTTTTGCAAATTTATACTTCCACCAGCTCGTGTTGCAGGGAAGCAGATCTTGGTTGTGACTCTCTCAGTGCTAAGTTAGCTTAAACCAGGTAAAATGGCATAACATTGCTTATGCTCAGAACATATTTGGAAATAAATATTAACTCCAAAAATTTTGACTCTAGATCCCATCTCCTTCAATGGTGAATTCATTCTGTCTTCCAAATAAAATTTAAGCCATTATCCCCCAAATCAGTAAAACCGTGAATAATATGGTTACTACAAATGCCCTTGAGTTTATGAGCCTGAAATATTTTGGAGTCACAATATGTAATGAGCAATTTTAAGAGTCAGCTTGACTGAACTACCAGCTCAGGTAGCTGATAAAACATATTTTGGGATGTGTCTATAAGGGTGTTTCCAGAATAGATGGGCATTTGCATCAGTAGTCTGAGTAAAGAAAATCCACCCTCACTAATACACCATGCAATACACAAAGCAGTCTATGTCAATTACAGAAGGGAATTTTTACTGTCTGTAGAGAAATTAATCTTTGTTGATAATTTTTATATTTTTTACATACGTTTTAAAGGTTAGCTGATAGGCAGAATTATGTGTATTTTTGGTAAAACACTGTTTTTTTTCTTTTCTTTTTTGTCTTGAGCAAGAATAACAGTATGTATTTATATATTTCATAGTACTGAGAACGATTTTACACATTAACACAGCATGGTAAAGTCCCTAAATATTTGGTAAATTATATGTTAAATTAGTGCACTGCAGTGTTTATAGATTATAGAGAACACCTGTGTAGCCTACATTGTAGTACTCAGTTCTAACATAATCATTTAAAAATAACATATAAAGAATCAAGTAAGCTACTTTTACATGAAACTAATGGTAAATCTTGGCTAATATTCTAAGGAAAATTCAGGTATAGAGACAATAAACTTTAGTGAACATAAAACCAATATAAAGCAAATTAATTCAAAATCACTTTTTAAAACTACATTTTCTGATATAAATATCATCTGACCAGCTTAAATAATATACTCTTTTTATGTAAACCAAAGTTTTAGACCTGGAATGTAATGCAGCTTGTTAACAGTTTAAAAAACCTGCTGTGTTTCTAATTGGAAAGGCAAGGGAAGATGTGCATTGTTACCTGGGGTATTCGGCAGAAAGACATCTCCTCATGATTGACATTAATGGAAGTTTCTCATGTGTATTTGGGAGAGAAAATCTCCCTAATTAGTGTTTTCCTCCCATATATTTCATTTCTTGTAATGTTTAGTTGATGAGCTGTATCAGCAATACAATTTTAGAAATGTTTACCAAAGAAAGAATGAATCATGAAGACATTTCTTCCTTTGAATTTAGTGAGAAATCCAATATAATTTCATGCATAATTAAAGCTTAAATTAATGCCATTAAAACACATAGTACAAAAAGTAAACATATACATTTCCCATCCCAGAGTTCTAAACCTTGGTACTTGAAATTATGCTCTTTATAGAGCTAGAATTTAAAATAGATAAATAATGATTAGTAAATACAGAAAGAGAATTGTTAACGTTCTGACATAGTTCCATGAAGCACCCTAAAATTAAGTGCCTGTCATTATATAGTTTGAAATTATTTGAACTTATTCTACAGAATCATTTTGAAAAATGTTTTCAAAGTTTTACAGAACTGATAAATTTGAAATGCCTTATTCTTCAATTATAGGTTATTCTATTTATTGGTATAATTGCTATGTCTTAGGTATATTTTTAGAAATGAGACTGCAATGTTTTATTTTTATCTTTTTGAAATCTCTACAAAGTTTCACATTCTACTTCTATGAAAATTACTGAATATATCAGTCCTTGAAATAGTCGATTGATGCTTTCATCTCTTTTTTTCATATAAATCATCAAGGCTTATTAGAGAGGTTTGGGTGCTCTAATACTTACCACTTTCATCCTTCATTCCCTGCCCATATTATTTTTTCCTTTCTCCATTCTAGCTGTCATTTTCACCATGAGACTCTTAACTAATGATATGCTTGATATAATAGCTTCATATATAACATGTCTCTTTTAGGAAGCATAATGGCCTCCAAAGATATCCACATCTTAATCTTGGAATCTGTGAATGTGTTATGCTACATGGCAAAGGGAATTAAGGTTGGAAATGAAAGTGAGGTTGCTGATCAGCAGAACTTAAAATAAGGAGATTATCCTCAATTATCTGGGTGGACCCAACATAATCACAAGAGTTCTTATATGTCAAATAGGGAGGAAGTAGGATCAGTGTCCCAGAGATACTAAATGAAAAAGACCCCCGACTTCCTGTTACTTTCTTTGACTACAGAAGGGGTCAAAAGCCAAGGATGTGTACAGCCTCTAAAGACTGGAAAAGACAAGAAAATAGATTCTCCCTTAGGGCCTCTGGAAGGAACTCAGCTCTGCCATCATTTTGATTTGAGCCCAGTGAGACCCATTTAGGACTTCTAACACCCAGAACTGTAAAATGGTAAATCTGTATTGTTTTTAGCCGTCAAGCAGTTTGTTACAGCAGCAACAGGAGACTATCCTAAGTATAATTAATAATTCATAGACATGCTGACAATAAAACAATGATAAGGTCTTCCTTCTTCTCCTACTACTCTTCTCATTATTCTGTGTCTTCCTACACCTGATTGCAAGTTTTTAGTTTGTCTTTCTCACTCCATACACACATATTCATTATATATCTTTTAAAAATCCTTTTTGTTTGTCTACTTTTTGATTCCCATGTGCATTCTTGACAGTCTGGATCTTAATTAATTCACTAGACAGATGCAATGGCCTCCTGAAAAATTCCCATGGCTTCTTTCTTTCTTTGCACCAAAATGTACTTCATATGTCCAAAAGAGATATAGGGTCCTCTAGGGAAGATTTGATATTTAAATAACTCTTCTCACAAATGTTTGGTGAATTGCAGTATATTCCCTTTAAATCAAATAAAATGATAGTGATGATGGTAACAGTCACTCTTCATTGGATGCAACACTGAATAAATAATAGACACCATTCTAAATATTTTACTTTCGTCACCTCATTTTTGTTGAGATACCTTACTAGCTAGTTACTTCTATATATTATGAGTGAAAACATTGAGGATCAGAAAAGTGAAGCAACTAACCAAAGGTCAACCAGATAGATAACTGCATAGCTATTGTTTAAAATGAGAAACATGTAAATGTAAGCCAATTAAGTTTAACCTACAGTAGTATGGAATACACCAATGACTAGCTAATCCCAAAATCATGCAAACTGTTTCCTTTTTTCTCACTCCCCTAAAGCCATAGAGGTGTGCCAGGCTACTTCGAGGCAGTTGGTCACTTGATAATCTTATTATTTTTAATTCAATAATTTAATAAGAGATATATTCATATATTCATTTGTTTTCAAAATTTTAAAATATATTAAACAGTTTCCAAAAAGAAGTCTCCTTCTTGCTTCACCCCTTCTCACCTATTTCTCACACCTCCATCAATATTGTCTTTAATTATTGTGTACACTTCCACTTTTTATGCAAATACAAGAAAATACAAACATACGTTCTTAGATACCTTTCTTACACACAAAAAAAGGAGCATGCCAGATATAATATTCAGCACTTTCTTTTTTTTCCTGTGAAAAATTTTAAAATTACAAAAATGTGAAAGATAGTGCAATTATTACACACATGCCCTTCACTTAGAGTCATCAGTTTTTTCTATGCAAGATTTGGAACTGTTGTGAAATATTAGTATTAATGACACCTCCAAAACCAAGTATTAAAACATGGAAGGGAGTAATAAAATAAATGATGAGAAATACAGAGAAATAATTCTATGTTATGTGAGGGTTTATTGCATTCCTGTCATCTGGAAGTAAAAATTTGTCATTTTAATAGATTGTCATGTGTTTATCTAAATCCTTCCACTGCTCAAATACATAACACTCTTCCAGGCAGTGTCTGTTCTGATATTGACAGCAGCACATCACAGAAGCCTTCAAGGTATTACTCCTCATTTGCCTTCTCTAAGGGATGTTGGAGAAGCATTCTTCTGGGCCTGAACAATATTTGTCTGATGCATGACCTTTTAAATGTTGGAACCTAGGGAAGAGTCTCTTCTTCCCAGAATTTAAAGGCAGTACTGAGTTCGAGAAAAAATAATGATGAACTTGAGGAAAAAAAATTTCTGATTGTAAAAGGGAGAGTAATGCTTCCAATGCAAAAATAAGAAGTCAAATTGAAGCAACAAACAAAAATACAATGAAAGAAGATAACAATTGAATGAAATGACAAAATTTAAAATTTTTTTTATATCAAAGGAACTAAGCACATTTTTAAAAGAAAAAGAAAGAAGTTTTAACCATAAAGTGCAAGTTTTCTTTTGAAATTCAATGAATTATGTGTAATGATATAAACTAATAACCATAATAATGAAAACATGAACAACTTTTAATCTACATGAGTATGTTTTCTGTTTTCTAACTACTCACATGACAGATATTAATGCATCAGTAACTCTGTGATTGAAGAAATACTGTATTAGTCCGGGTTCTCCAGAGAAAAAGAACCAATAGGAGATACATATGGAGATTTATTTTAAGGGATTGGCTCATTCAGTTATGGAACCCAGCATGTCCAACATCTGTGAGCCAGTTGGAGACCAGGGAAGAGTCATGCTACAGTTCAAGTCCAAAGTTCCTTTGCTGACAGAATTCCTTCTTGCTCCAGGAATGTCATTATTCTATTCTGGCCTTCAATTGGTTGTATAAAGCCCTCTCACACTATGAAGGGCAATCTTCTTTACTCAAAGCCCACTGATTTAATTGTTAATATCATCTAAAAATACTCTACAGAAACATCCATAACAGTACCTGACCACATCTGGGTACCATGGCTCAGCCAAGTTACCACATAAAAGTAATACTCTTAAATGCATTATGTGCCATATCCAGTTATTGTTCATATATGAAAATAACAAGATATTAAGTGAAGATCAAAATTAGCCTGGCTTGTAATCATTTGTGATATTGTATTATACTTGTGAAATCAGTAAACTCTATAGATTTACCAAAATACACACACACACACACACGTTTAACTTTATTTAGAACTCAGCAAGTTGGCTAGTCCATGGTGAAGACTCAGGGAGCTGACCATTTATTTCAGCTGCTACCCACAGAAGGCAAGACAGAGTTTGGAGTTTGATTTAGAGGAGCTGAATTAATGGAACTAAAATTAAAAACCCATGGTGCCCAGCTGTTTAGTCAAACAACAGTCTAGATGTTGCTGTGAAGATAATTTTTAGATGTGATTAACATTTAAATTAGTAGATTTTGAATAAATCAGATTACCTTCTATAATGTGGGTGGGCCTCACCCAATAAGTTGAAGTCCTTAAAAGACAAGCACAATGTCTCTTGAAGAGGAAGGAATTCTGCCTTCAGATGGACCTCACACTCATGACTACAGCATTAACTCTTGTAAGAATTTCCAGCCTACCATCCTCTCCTACAGATTTCAAACTTGCCAGCTCCCACAATCATGTGAACCAATTTCTTAAAATAAATCTATCTATCTATCTGTCTATCTATCTATCTATCTATCTAGGTTCTCCAAAGAAACAAAAATGATAGGATTTATATATATATATATATATCCTATCATTTTCGTGTGTGTGTGTGTGTATATATATATATATATATATATATATATATGCAAAAGAAACTCCAGAAGAGCAATTAGATTCTGACTTCAGTACCATAACTTGATAACAACATAGACATCTAGAATATGTGATTACAGCAGTAGTGGAATTGAAGCAGAGGAAAAAAGGAGCATTATCAAGAAATATGAGACAGTAGCCATTTACAATGTAATTATCAACAAATTATTCTAATCCTTCTGAGTGTTTGGCATCCTGTGACAGTCTTTCAGAGAATAGTTGGATCCATCAAGGATAGTGTATCTACAAGTGACACAAAAGCAAAAAATTGTGACTCAAAACATATCAATATATTTTTATCATCTCATAAGTCTGGCATTAAGCTCTTAAGGGCTAGAGTGTCAAAGAAGCTCTGAAAAACCTAAGGTATTTTTATCATTCTTTCCTGCCATCTTTAGTATGTTGGCTTTTTTGAACTCATGCTTATAGCTCTTTGGGCATGAAATAACCACCCCAGCTCTAGGAATATTGTCTAAGATTTAGGGATAAAGAAAAATGGAAAGGTCATCACCAGTATTATCTGTCCTTTTTTATGGAAAACCATGGACATTTAAGACGCCCCCCCAAGAAGATTACCTGTTGAGTTTCATTGGCTAAAGTATCAAATGAAGTCTCAGTTCTGTTAAAGGTGGATTAATTTATATTGAACTAACCTTCCCACAGATACAAAATTATTGTAAGTTAAACCAAGAAGAAACAGCCCAACTCTTTAAAGGCACTATATCCTGATCAAATTAATTTTTTAAACTGCAAATCAATTTACCTCTCAAAAATAAAGTAACACACCACACTTACTGGAGTGCCCAAATCATGAGGCAGTTGGAAGTGAAGCAGAAAGTCACTAATTTATAGTGCTAAGGAGGCAAAATTTAGAGTCCAAGATGACTGGCATACTCTGGAAATTCAAACTGGGAAGGTTACACTGGAAAGAACTTCCAAATTCTTCTATAAGTGCTCTTTAATTTCCTGTATGACCATGAGATTATACAAGTTGCAGGCGGGACTTAAGGAGCCCAATGTAAAGCAACATCTGGAAGTCTCAGGGAGCTGACCATTTATTTCAGCTGCTACCCACAGAAGGGGAGACAGAGTTTGGAGTTTGATTTAGAGGAGCTAAATTAATGGAACTAAAATTAAAAACCCATCGATAACACAGAATGGTCACATCACAGGAATAACAAGTGGGTCCCAATCCACTATATTAAGGTGTTAGTTTCTAAATTTTCACTAAAAACAGAGCCAACTTCATGGGTTTAGGACCAGTGCTATTACATAAGACCACTTGCACAGAGGGAACTTGCTTTTAGAGATTAATGCTCTGCTGTCTTGGAATTCTTAATAAGCTTATCTTGGAACATGGCTAACAAATGGTCTCCCTCTCATCACCTCCTTGTCTCCATGAGATGTATTCTGTACCATTGGTGCCTCTGCCTCAGACACCTGAGTCCTTCCCCAGTTTCCCCCTCCCCACTTCTGTCTAGTTACTACAGCTCACCCATCCCTAGCAGAGGCCTTGTGTGGAGAGGGTTGGGGTCAAGCAAGTATGCCCCATGTTATCTCAGGGAGAGACATGGGAGCAGCTGTCCATGTCTTTATTCAGTGGGTGACTGCAGGATCAAACCTGTCTCCCATCTCTAATCCAGGTACCAAGCCTGTCCCAGTGCAGAGGTTGCAATTTGGGCAGGAGTCACTTATCCAGCAAGAGTTGGGGCAGAAAGCTTATGGGAGAAGAGATACCTGGCTGGACTTCCTCATCCCAGGTTGGGTCACGGCTTGTCAGTCTGGTCCAGTGGTTGAGGAATATGGAGTGTGGAATTTGTTGCTTGATGACTTGACAAGTTCTGTATGTATTTTCACCAAGTTTAGTGGCCCTTTTGGGAGTTGTCTCGAACTTGTCTGTTTTTCCTGTTCCAAAATGTAGTGACATACTCTACCTGGCAGCTAACAGGACTTTTTTCTTTAGCATAACCTAAAATAATTTTAGTAGGATATTTCTCAGTTGTTGACTTTTTAAAAACTTTTATTCAATATTATTATAATTAACATAGATCATTTTGTTCATGTGGGAGGGAAGTGCTAAAAAGGAATAAAGAATAAACTTTTTTTGAATCTTTCAGCAATATTCATACAGAAATATCCCCTGTCCACAGATGTCTAAAGTCTTCCATACTGATGTAGTTGTCAGTAGGAAATTATGTTATAGCTAATTTGGATGTCTCTTAGTAATCAGTAACAGTTTGCATCTAGCTTTCTGCTATTATCTTCTCACAGTTTCCTCAAGGAAATAAAGCTTACATTTATTTTTATGTTTTTAATTTAATTTATTTATTATACAGAAAGTTCTTATTAGTTATCATTTTATACATATTAGTGTATACATGTCAATCCCAATCTCCCAATTCATCCCACCACCACTACCACCCCCCACTTTCCCCTTGGTGTCCATACGTTTGTTCTCCACATCTCTGTCTCTATTTCTGCCTTGCAACCAGTTCACCTGTACCATTTTTCTAGATTCCACATATATGCATTAATATACGGTATTTGTTTTCCTCTTTCTGACTTACTTCACTCTATATGACAGTCTCTAGGTCCATCCACATCTCTACAAATGACCCAATTTCATTCCTTTTTATGGCTGAGTAATATTCCATTGTATATGTGTACCAAATTTTCTTTATCCATTTGTCTGTCGATGGGCATTTAGGTTGCTTCCATGACCTGGCTATTGTAAATAGTGCTGCAGTGAACATTGGGGTGCATGTGTCTTTTTGAATTATGGTTTTCTCTGGGTATATGCCTAGTAGTGGGATTGCTGGATCATATGGTAATTCTATTTTTAGTTTTTTAAGGAACCTCCATACTGTTCTTCACAGTGGCTGTATCAATTTACATTCCCACCAACAGTGCAAGAGGGTTCCCTTTTCTCCACACCCTCTCCGGCATTTGTTGTTTATAGAATTTTCTGATGATGCCCATTCTAACTGGTGTGAGGTTATACCTCATTGTAGTTTTGATTTTATTTCTCTAATAATTAGTGATGTTGAGCATCTTTTTATGTGTCCCTTGGCCATCTGTATGTCTTCTTTGAAGAGATGTCTGTTTAGATCTTCTGCCCATTTTTTGAAACTCTAATCCGTTTTGAGTTTATTTTTGTGTATGGTGTTAGGGAGTGTTCTAATTTCATTCTTTTACATGTAGCTGTCCAGTTTTCCCAGCACCACTTATTAAAGAGACTGTCTTTTCTCCATTGTATTTCCTTGCCTCCTTTGTCATAGATTAGTTGACCATAGGTGTGTGGGCTTATCTCTGAGCTTTCTATCTTGTTCCATTGATCTATATTTCTGTCTTTGTGCCAGTACCATACTCTCTTGATTACTGTAGCTTTGTAATATAGTCTGAAGTCATGGAGTCTGATTCCTCCAGCTCCTTTTTTTTCCCCTCAAGATCACTTTGGCTATTCGAGGTCTTTTGTGTCTCCATACAAATTTTAAGATTTTTTGTTCTAGTTCTATAAAAAATGCCATTGGTAATTTGATAGGGATTGCATTGAATCTATAGATTGCTTTGGGTAGTATAGTCATTTTCACAAAATTAATTCTCCCAATCCAAGAACATGGTATATCTCTTCATCTGTTTGTGTCATCTTTAATTTCTTTCATCAGTGTCTTACAGTTTTCTCAGTATAACCTCCTTAAGTAGGTTTATTCTGAGGTATTTTATTCTTTTTGTTGCAATGGTGAATGAGATGTTTCCTTAATTTCTCTTTCTGATCTTTCATTATTAGTGTGTAGGAATGCCTGAGATTTCTGTGCATTAATTTTGTATCCTGCAACTTTACCAAATTCATTGATTAGCTCCAGTAGTTTTCAGGTAGCATCTTTAGGATTCTCTATGTGTAGTATCATGTCATCTGCAAACAGTGACAGTTTTACTTCTTATTTTCCAATTTGTATTCCTTTTATTTCTTTTCCTTCTCTGATTGCCGTGGCTAGGACTTCCAAAACTATGTTGAATAATAGTGAGCTTACATTTACTTTGAGAGTTAGAAATGTCCTGACTCCTGAATTACAACAATGCTGTTGGTGTTTATATGCAAGTTAAATTCAACATTCTAAATGAGATAAATCTGTGTATATAGGTATAGATATGTAGTATAGCTAGATGTAGATATACACACAAATACATTTATAATATTAAAAATATAAAACATATACCATATATATATACCATATATACAATATGATATGATATGATATATAGATAATCTGTTATATGTATGGGAATTTCTATTTTAAACTTCCCCAATTAGTTTGGAATCAGGAAGTATAGATAGCATATTACTCTGGACAAACCCATCAACATAGAATCTTTTAGTTATTCACCCATGTTATGTAGGGAAGAGCGCACTTAAATTCATTTTTTGGAATGGGGAGCTTTTCAAAGAAGCTTCTGGAGATTGCATCCTGTTTGGTCGGTGATGAGATGTATTGCTAGCCCCTTCACTTCTATTTGCAGTTACCAATGGTCGCTAAACTCCCTAGTAATAATTTTTAAAAGGCAAACAAAAGACTTCTTTTTAGATTCAAAATGTTTGAACATTTTCAAGGTGAAAAAAAAAGGTAAAAACATGGCAAAGGACACGTGAATTCTGAGGTAAATCCCATCATAAATGAATTACCTTATAAGATCCCAGAGGTGTAATCTGTTCTCTGAATTCACACTGGCGTGTGAGTGGGCTGGGGAGAGCATTTCTGGGCACGGTTTGTGGCTGATGCCTTTTCTCTGAACTAGCCACTCTGGCTCTACTGATAACCCTAGTGAGATTTGTTACACAGTTTCTAGTTGAGAAAGTTGATTGAATTCGTCCTTAAGAAATGTAATAATAGGAATCTCGTGTTATTTGTCATAAACTCTTACAACTGAGCCTCAGAATAGGGAGATAAGTTCACTCTTCTACCTATACCCTCAAAACCACGGGTGAACAAGCAGCTAATAACATAAGTCCACTACTGAGTGTACAAAAGAAAACCAAATTTATTTATCCATATTTAACAATATGGAACAATGTATATAATGAGCTAAGAAATTTATTAAATTAGCTTTTAAAGGCTCTAATTTTTGAGAACTGAGAGCAATATCCAAAATGAATATACCATAAACCTGATAGACAAAGGTAATTACACTTAGGTTTTGGAAATTACATCAATATTGTTGAACATTTTATAAAAGTAATTGCGATTATTTTGAATTGATCATTGGTGAGACCTCCATTTTTTTTTTCTCATGACAGAAAAGTTGAGTCAGAATCATGTGTTGGTTAAGATAACAACTCACAAGTGTCCAAAGCAAACAGATTTTTATGCGTATTTTGGAAGTTAACTGAGCACACAGTTATGTCATCAATAACGTTTGATTAAACTACTACTCATGAATTTTCCAAGTCATTATGAGTCATAACTTTTCAATCACTTGTACAAGTCTATAGTCACTAGCATTTTTTCTTCTCATTTTCTATTTTTTTGCATTGGTTATAATTGTAAGAATTATATGTATAAATTTATTACCCATAGCAAGATAAGAAATGAAGCAGTATATAAGAAAGCAATATGTAATTAAATCCAGATTAGATAATTTGTTTATTTTACAAATAACAGACCTAATATTTCAAACAATAAAACATTTTGATTAAGGATTTGATTAAGGATGAATAAAACATGCTTGAAAATGCTTTTATTATCTTGATCACTTTTCTTTAGCTATAACTTTGCAATAATTAAAATGACAGTCATTTTGCTTAATGACTTAAAAACTCACTGATGGTAAGTTAGGTTTGAAATTGTCTAAGGCCATTGTGTACATGTTATTTTACCACTATTTTCAGAGAACCACTTAAATATTTCTGGAAATAATATGTAATACGGGTATAATGAAATGACTACTATCTTGCAAATCAATAATACCTCGAGTTTCAAGGTTATCTCTTCTGTGGGATTCAAAATCTATTTAGAAACTCAGTTGTATGTTTTATGTCATATACAAAAAAATTTTGTCTCCCTACGACTGTGTAAATAAATATCTCCTGAAATGATGAATTCCACTGACAATTTGAGAAAAATAAGATAATGATGGCAATATTAAAAATCAGCTAATAGCTTCAAATTTCACCATTCATTTTAATTTTATTCAGTACATTCTTTCAACACCCTACATACACAGTTGTTACTTATACTTATTCCATCCAAATTTGAGCTCATTGGTGACTCTGGCAACCAGCTTACTCTTTTTTGAAACCAAAAGCATACTTTTAGGGAAGTCTGATGTAAACGACAATCAGAAGTGTCTGGCAATAGTCCTATTAAAAAAATGATACTTTTAGAGCTGCTATATACTATTTATTATTTTAAAAAAACACACTAAGCATAAATACCTGTGGAAATACTTTTGTTTGGGTGTCTCATATGTGTTTCATCCATCCTGCAATTTTGAATTATTATTGAACATTATAATTTCCTCGCTAACCAGAGTTTCAAATAAGAATTAAGTCCATCTAATTCAAATATGAATTAGATGCAGTCTTGAGATATTTGGAAGGTGGAAGTGGGGTTTCATCCTCTATTTTAGCTTTTCTTAGATGAAAGTTTCCTGTGGAAGCATTCCAATGTCATGTCCATTCTCCAGTCCCTTGTGTCAAGAGGCAGTTGCAACTGTTCCAGCATTTTAATGTGGCCAGTGGCTTTGGATGTCCATTCTCTAGCCTTATGAGTATGAGAGGTAGTTGCACTATGGCTTCTTGATGTTGACTTAGATCCAGTAGAGCTTGGAAGCAAGTTGTTCCCCTAGCGGATCAGTTGTGAAGTGACCACTCAAAGAGGTCTGTATTAGAACTGAATCTTCCAGTCTTTCAAATAATTCTTTCAGTTCTTAAGTCCCCCTATTAAAATAGCTAGAGTGTTTTCTGTTTCTCTTATGAATTCTACCAATCAAATAATGAAAATGTGAGAATGACCAAACTATAAATGGCTAAAAATATTATGTCATATCTGAGTGATCAAGAAAATCAGTTCAGTCCAGCCTGAGAGTTCAGAAGCTGGAATATGCATGGGGAAATGTCAGTGATAATTCATGACAACTGGGTATAAAAAAGTCTAGAAAAGGACACTCCTGAAATTAGGAACTATATGATACCTATTTAAGTGAACAACCATCAGCCTTATCAAAATAATAATAATGATAATGGTTAAAATCTGGAATTTAAAGTGTGTAGAGGGAAAAAAGTAATAAAATAAATGGATTTAGGAAGTTGAATCTAGAATAAATTCTCCTGAGGTAATAAGATTTAAGGAGAAGATGTATTTTATGGAACACCCACAGCCAAGTCTATAGATCGCCTCTCAGGCCATATTCAAAACTCTCTTCTGATGAAAGAGGGACAATGTTTCCCTGAGTTTGACAGACAGGAAACATTTACATGTTCAGGGGCATTGAAAACTGAGCAGTAAATTGACAAGTAATATTGCAGCGCATAACCCAGAGTTGGAAGTAGTACTTAAAAAAAGAAATCCCGGTGGGCACAAGTAGAATAAAAGGAGGTCTTGGTATGCTGGAAGGTGTCATGGAATTGCTCCTGCATGAATTATAGCTCATTCAGATCATGACTGGTCACAAGGAGGTCAGTAGGGCTGACTGAACAATATATCAATGGCTGTGTTGCAACACAATCATGATAGTATGTTGACACTTCTCTTTAGCTGTTAGATTGTGAGTTGCGGTTAATGACCAAAAAAGAACATGTAAAAAAATTTTTAAGAGTATTCTTCAAATTGATTAAAACTTGGGGCTGATACCAAAAATCTGGTGGCTGGGTAGACCTCAGATAAGAAATGTTGAGGGATTAATAGGTGTAGGTGTATTTGGCTGGAAGAGTAAAGGGGGGTGCTATAGGAGGAGAGGTTTGTTGTATGTCAGCTAGTGAAGGAATCTACTGACACCAGAATAGCAACATATGCCTGTGGAAAGAAACTTATCAGAAATTAAATCCAATACAGGTTAACTTAGAAATGCTCAGTTAATGGGTTGTGACATTTATGTGTAACTGTGTGTGCCCACATGTAGAAGGTTGTTAATAAATCTCTTAGGCTTCCTAAACAAGTCTGAGCCAGTTTTCACATAAGCATCATAATGTATAATGCTGCTTCTGGGGGGTATGCTCAGTGGTAGAGCATTTGACTGCATAACGTATGACGCTGCTTTTGGTATGGGTGATTTAAATTCCCTGTAGAGAGAGGACTCCACATAAGATCTTCTAAGAAAAGAAAAAGTGGGAGAGAGGTCAGAGCAACTAAGGTAAACCTAAGAGAAATAACCTATATTGGCAAGCTGTATATAGAGCTATGTTGTAAGATTATATTTAATATTTATTTTCTTTGTAATATTCTAACTATTCCAAGTTTTTTAATGGTTCATAAGTTAAAAAGCATTCAACTATAAGAACAGAAACTCAAAATAATTATGATTTTGTAATCAATAAGAAAACAAAAGATCAAAGATTGATGATCCAGGGGTTGTTCAATATATTACTGCAAACTTTTCTTCATCTCTAGAATTCTCACAATGTTGAGTTTTTTCCTTTGATAGGAAGATGGCTCTTACGTCTCTTAAGTATCACAACTATATTCACAGCTAGGAAGTAGGAAAGCCAGCCAGATGACAATAAACCTATCTCCATGGCTCATTTATTTCATTAGCAAAGAAACTATCTTCTAGAATCTCCCAGAAGACTTCTTATGCCTATAGTGGCACATCATGGCTATGTGACCCTCTATGGCAGCAAGAGAGCCTGGAAAAGAAATGATCTGACTCGTGGCAATTTCTGTGGTGAGACCTAGGCAAGAGTGGCCAAGTGTGTCTGCCATAGTGATCATGCATATATTGTTTTTATAAAATTTTAAGTATTTCAGACTATTAAAAAGTATAAAATTGATGTAACACTTTGTATTAATAATGTAATGCTACTGTATGCCCTTAGATATCTACTTAAATAGAAACACAAAATATTACCCATATATGTATAAATCCTCCAAACACCCTATTTCCAGTGTCATACTCCTCCATCTCCATCACAGGTAAACACTCACTTGAACTTCATGCTTTTTAGTCCAGTTCTTTTGCTTTTATTTTACCGTATACACATACAAAGACACACACATACACACATGTAAATGTACCCTATATATATTAAAATACAAACAAATGCATGTGCGTGTATCAAGGAAATATAATAAAACAGTAAGACACATTTCCTAGACACCAGATGGACAAAAACTCTAAAATCTGACAATACCACTGTTTGATGAAGATACGCAGAACAAAGAACACTCATATCTTTCTGTTGCAAGTGTGAATAGGTACAGAAACTTCAGAGAACAATCTGGCATTATCTATTAATTGAAAATGTGCATAAATTAAAGCCTGGGATTCTAGTTCTGTGAATAGACACAAGAAAAGCTTTCCCATATGAGCACTAGGAGGAATAAACAGTAGGAATCTTCACATTGTTTATAATAGAACAATTTGAAAATAATCTTTATTCTTTCAAGTAGAGAACTGATAAATAACGCATATCATTTTCACCGCTTTGAAAGTGAAAGAAACAGTTATCGTTATTTGTAGATGAATCTCACAAATACAATATTGAGCAAAAAAGCAATTGCCAAAGAATTTACTTAATATAATACACTTTATAAAGTTTAAGTACATGGAAAGTAATATCGTGTATCACTTTCATAGATAAAAAGGATAGAAGAGGAGACATTATCTGAAGTATGTTGGGACAAATTAAGAGAGCCATGATTGGGAAAACAGGATGAAAACATGTTTCCCTAGAAGAGATAGTTAGGAAAAAGATACAAGAGATTAGAGGAGGAATATTATCCCTGGGGAATCACTTGTAGTTTATTCTAATAATCTCCAACACTCATATGTGGACATACTGATATGAACACATATTAAATAAAGCTTGTGAATCAGCAGAAAGAGAAGACACACACACCTGTGCACGAGGCATGCACGTACACACACACACACATACACACACACACACACACATGCACATACAACCCTGTAAGTTTATATTAATTTACTGATTTCATTTAGTCAAAATTATCAGAAATAATCATGGTTCCTGAGAGCAAGAGGAAATGAAGCATATTTTGGATGTCATTATTTAAATGTAAATTACTTAAATTCTATCGTATTTTAATGCAAATTATCTTGGTCCTTATTTCAGTTATCTATCACTTTGTAACAAACCACTTCAAAACGTAGGCATTCAAAATAAGAATAAATTTTATGATCCAGTGAGTTGACCTCTTGGCTCTTCTGCTTTACTTTGTCTTACACACAGAGAGGGATGTCATGACTTGCATGCCTGGCAGTGTGGTGCAGTGTGCTGCCCAGGAACTAGGTCTCTCCATGTAGCTGTGTGTAGTTCCTCAGGGCATCCTGGATGATTTCAGAGAAGTATTCTGAGTGCTGAATGTAGATTTGTGGACATCATAATGCCTAGCCTTGAAAGTTAAACAACATTGCTTCTTCATTCTGTGAGTCAAAATGAGTCACAGGGGCAGCTCAGTTTAAACAGGAGGAAAAGTAGATACCACAGCTCTGTGGGAAGAGTGGCAAAGAATATGTAACCATCTTTATTTTACCAGAGTCTACTCTCAGGGACTAATTATTTATATTTCACTCACATGCAAAATACTTTTATTCCTTTCCAAGATCCTTCCAAATACTGATTCATTAAGGCTCTAGGATGAGGCCTGAGTTCATGGATCTTATCACCTAAATCATGTACAGGTGCAAATGAGGCTGTTTGTGTGTGTTTCCGTGGATCTAGCAACCTGTGAATTTAAAGGCCTTGTATCTTTTCCCCACACGTCAAACACAGTAGTGAAACAGGCACAGGATAACCACATTATAAACGCCTATTCAAAAATGGAAAAGACTAGGAGCTACAAAGATGACACTGGTACATAATAATTTTTCTCCCCAACCGTACGACAATTAACCAGAGGCAGAAAATGTTTCCTGATTAGGTATTGATTCATCTCCGCAGCAATGACTATCTGTGACTCTTGGCTCTACCCTCTGGGTTCTTGGTTCTTCCTTCTGACTCACTCTTCTTTTAGATAGAAAATGTTCTGTGTTTGTCAGTCTGTGTCTTGCCCATTAAAATTTGAAGCCAGAAGACCTGTTTTCACTTTTCACTACTGTCTTTCTCTACTGAAGATGTTACAGTTCCTCGAAAAACTGTGTAGGCTTCCTATGTATCAACTTTTAAATCCACTCAATTACAGAAATATCACATGCACAAATCTCTGTGGATTAAGCATTTCTCTGCTTTAGCCTAAGAATTAGGAGCTGTGAGACAATGCCATTTAGATTCACAGAATTTTTTTTTTTGTCTATATGAATGAGTGTGTGAAACAAACATACCCTTAAGAACTTTAGAAGCTAATCAATATAACAAAGAGGTTCTGGAATGTGCCACCACAATAAATATTTCTGCATTTGTTATGAAGGGTTGTATATCCCACACTTGACTTCATTTTGACCTTGAGTATTTCTTTAACTGGCAGCACTCTGTGTTTATATTTTCCTTGAGGCAGTTTCATACTTCGAGTATATTTTGCTAGATGGAAAACCTGAGGATAAAAAATAGTCTTATTTTCCAACCATATAAGTCTTGGGATGGAAAATTTTTCTGTAGAGTATTCTGAAACTTAGCATTCCTTCTTTAGATCATTCTTCTTTAAACATGCTTTACAATAGGCAGCTAACATAAGCCAAATGACAGCTTCCAACGTTTGGTCTGGAAATTCTCTTAGATACAAAAGTTCACTAGGTAATTTTTTTTTTTGCGATACGCGGGCCTCTCACTGTTGTGGCCTCTCCCGCTGTGGAGCACAGGCTCCGGACGCCCAGGCTCAGTGGCCATGGCTCACGGGCCCAGCCGCTCTGCGGCATGTAGGATCTTCCTGGACCGGGGCACGAACCCGTGTCCCCTGCATGGGCAGGCGGACTCTCAACCACTGTGCCACCAGGGAAGCCCTAGGTAATTTTTAAATCTTATTTTCTTTTCTGCCAGTATATAACTCAGTTCCTACTTTATCAAACCTCTAATAGCAATCTCCTTACTACCTTTTCAAATTTTTTCCTGCTCCTCAGACCTCCAGCTATGACCCACACACAAAGTCAGTGCTTTTGTTATGCTGTCTTCTTTTGCCCAGGTGCCAATTTCTGGTCTAGCTATCAAATAATGACTCCCTCTCCCCAACTTATCGCCTTAAAGAAACAAAAATTTATTATTTCTTTATATATCTGTGGGAAGCACATATGTTTTTTTCTGCTTCGCTTGGTTTTGGCTGGGGTGCAAGGTTTGATGGGAGATCCAAACTGGCCTCTCTAAGAAGGATGAAAGTTTGGAGTGCAGTTGGCACTGTTGGGAGGGTGTCTCAGTTCTCCTCAATGTGGTCCTCTCCATGTGGCTGCTTGAGCTTCATCACACCATGGTGGCTAGTTTCAAGAATGAGTTATTCATGCAGTGAAAACTTAAGCTGTAAACCTCTTAAAGCTCACTCTCTAAAGTTAAAGAGTGGGAATCCTGCCCCATTTACTTGTTCGGCAAATCTCAGGGCAATTTCAGTTTCAAGTGGAGAGGAAATAGATGTCATCTTTCAATGGGAGGATTGGCAAAGTATTTGGATCAACTTTAATTCACCAAAGGTGAGACTGCAAAGTTGGGGACTTTCTAAATCTGAACAGACAAAAGAAAGAAGAAAAAAAATTCTAAAAACCTTAATGACTATTATGGCACACACCATTTACTTAATGGATTTCATCTTAATTCTGGATTAGTTTACATTAAAAAATATGAACTTCTTGCATAAGACTTTTCTATCAATATTGCTTATACTTATTTTTAAATCAAATTCAGTTTTCCTGTTTTCACCAACACTGAAAAAGCAGCATCAAAGCTCAGATTTTTCTGAGCAGTATATCCTGCTTCTAGTCATACATCAACCTAGACCTTTTCCCCCATAATCTACAGGGAAAAAAGTGGTCTTTTTAATTTTAATTTTTTTTTTTTTACTATTATAACCATTCTGTACCTGCTCCCATATGGGAAGATAATCACAATCTAAGTTTTCTCCATTGCTGTATTTTGTGGCTGGCAAAAATATTAAAAGATGAATCATCTTGGACAATAATATGAATGCTTCTGAACCACATATTTAATATTTCATGGAGAAAATTTCTTCTTCACACTTTATCCAGATAGTCAAGATATACATCAACAAAATCTCATCATTTGGGAATTAATCCTCTGGACTGACTCTTCTCATCAGAAATATCTCCTTCTCATTGTTTCATCAGGATCAATGTTGTTAACAGAAAGCGATATTCTCTCTGACTCATTTGCTTCTCAATCCATGAGTAATGGGGAAGCTGATTATTTTTGCTCAACTTCTTTTCTTTTCTTGAGATGATATATTTACTAATAAAAAATATAAATTTTCTGTGTGTTCACATCTCTGATCAGTTATTCTGATCGTTGTGTTTGTTTTGTATAATACTTGCCATTCAAAGATACATTTTCCATCTGTTTTCCTTTGCTCAGTTCTAAAAGGAAGATAATAACAGCAACACATTTTAGAAAATTCCATTTACACTATGGAATTAATATCTCTTTAACCAGTACCAGGAAATTATGGTGACTAGTAAAATTAGAATGGAAGGGGGTAATACTTTAGGGTCATTATATTGTGGAGGGCATTAGCAGTCAAGGGAAACCCAAGAAAAGATTAAATAAAGATGGGAAGGAGAATTGTAGTCAGAAGTCAGTCAGAAAACAGAGCTTGGAATAGTCAAAGACAGGGAAAAGCATGCCAAGTTCTCTTAATCGCCATGTGATGAGGCTACCCCTGCTGAGCCACATTTGGAATGTCAGCTTATACTCAGAGATGTGTGTCTGTTTGATTCACAGAAATACGCTATACATCCAGCACAGTGCCTGAAACATAGCAGGGATGTGATAACCATTTTTAAAATTAATTTGTTACGAGTTATACCCAACCTTTGCAATTTACAGTGTCTCACATGGTGCCTAGACCACAGAAAATCAATGTATTTCATAGTCTAAAGGACTTAAAAACAGGTCATATTGATTTAGATAGCTCTTACTGCCCTAATGTTTCAGAGGTTTTCAATTCAGGCCACATCACTCTCGAAGTAACAGGAGTAATTCCTTGAGCCAGTTTCCTCATCCCTAGTACTACCATCCTTATAGGGTGGAATTATCCCATACCACTTTCCTATGTATGGTGCTCTGAGTTAGGAGATTTATGCTAAAAGGGAAACTTAGCATGGCAAGAGCCAATAGCAATATTGCCCACATAATGATAGTAACGCAAGAAATATTTAAACCCCCATATGTTTGCATGGGAGATATTTTATACCAAACAAGACTATTTCGGTCAATCTTAAAAGTACCTGTCAAGATAAAACTCCAATTTTAAGACAAGATCAAAATCTCTCTTAAAAATCTACTCAGCAGTTCAGTTCATCAGAGAATTACAATCTAAGTTTCCTTTTGAGAATGTCAGCAGCAGTTATTGTTTCTGATGGACTTAATTACTCTGGATGCATGGGTCATAACACACTGAATGTAGGGGTGACAAAAATGCTTGACTATTAACAATATGGTGGCAGAATTGTTTTTCACATTGCAGAAAGATAAAATATTACTATTTATAGGCAAATATCTTCTTATCAGTTCCAGATTTATTTTCCAGTTGAATTAAATGCTCATTACCTCTTTTAGATAATAACTTTTGGAAAGAGTTATAGAGGTGAAAATCTTTCTCATATACAACTATTCAATTAGACTCTTCTAAATTGGAAAGTCTTCACAAAGGGAAATTCATGTTCTGTGATACACTTTTTTCTTCATTAAATCTTGGATTATAAAATGAACAAAGATTACAGTCTCCCTTATTTCCACATGTATTCATTATGCAAAACTACTTTTTCTCACATGCCAATCAAGTAAATGCAGAAGAATCATTTTTAGGGAAATATAAGATTCAATGGCATGATTTTCAAAAGAAGGTTTGGAGAGATAACTTTTGAAATTGTAGAAAATTTTGCTCTATGCCAGGGGTTGGCAAACTATGGTCTGTGGACCAAATCTGCTCCCACCCCACTTCCAATCCCATTTGGTTTGGGTGGTCCACCAGTAAAAAATATATTTTTAAAATATTTTAAATGGTTAATAAGTACCTACATAATACCTCAAATTTGTCTCTTGTCCTGGCAAGTCTTTAATATTGTTATCTGGCTCTTTATAGACAAATTCGGTCCATATTTCTTCTATGTATTCTCCATACATTATTAACCTATATTTAAGGATATCAACATATCTAAATTCAACCTCTTCTTTCTCAAATGACAGCAGGAGAGTTTCACCATCTAATTTTTTTCAACAATTACAGAACTAGCCTTTGATCTGCAATCTCATTTTGAAATTTTATATCAGTGCAATGATTATAACAGTATATTATGTTCATAAAGCAATTTCATACATATTATATAGTACTGACAAAATCCATTAATTAAAGAGAGCTATCTCCATAAACCTATTTTACAGGTGGAAAGGACATTAGTTTAAAAGAGGTTAAGTGATTGGCCCAGGCTTATAAGTCTTATAATTATGAGGCTTTTTCCTGCAACATTCTTTTTACATGGATTCATGATGCCTCTTCAAATTAATCTGAACTCTTAGTTCATTTAATTATGCAAGAAAAATGATCATAAACTAATTATGCATATAATACTGATGCTAAAAGATAATGAATATAATGCAATTAACAGTGTTTTGTTGCAGTTAATGAAAATAAATCATAACTATCAGGTTACCTGGTAGACACCCTAGTAAAATGAACAAAGAGAGTTAACTATGTAACATGCACTGTAGAAGACACATTAATGGATTAATGAAATAATCTAAAAGTACTGATCTCAGTTCTACCAATGAGAACAGAACCCCTAAATCAGTTACTTATTTCATTAAATCTTTGACATATTTTAACAAGTAATTTTTGCAACTGTCTATCCAGTTACTAATGACCTCTATGTTACATTTCAATTTCATTAAGCAATTGCAAGTCAAATTAACAACTGATTTGTATTTCAATAATAAGTATTTGCCTTACATGATTCCAATATTGTTATTACAATTATGTATCCACAAATTTAGAAAATTTATTTTAAATTTCCTACGGAAATCAAAAGGTGCATCATAAGTCATAAAGGAAAGCATCATGTGGGAGTGAAAATGGGATATTAAAGCTCAGTGTTGTGAAAGGCCAGGGAATAATTAAAATACAAATTATGCATATATTTCATTGGAGTGATATTTTAAGATTTCATTAGAGCATAGCACCATATTTAAAACTTTTTGAATATTAACTTTATGCTTATTTTTTACATAGAATGACCGGCTATAAAGTCACTACTGTGAGTTCTTGATTTTATTTGATTGCTTATATCAGGTGATTTGAAAATGTCTTTTTTCAGAAAAAACAAGAATTTGGTTATAATCTCAGAGTCTTAAATATCTGATTATTTTTTCCAATTGTCTTTGGAAATGAACAAGTTGGCAGGAAACTATTAGATCACAAATATTTTCTTCAAAAGTCAGTAAGTGATATAACAATTCTCTTTTTCTCCAGTAGAAATCTGGGCATTCAAGGTTTTTTCTTTCCTTTATTTTTTTAACCTCAAAAAAAAATTATGTCTGCCACCCCAGACTACTTTGCTGAGAAAAGTACATTCCATTTTATGTTTCAGGTACTTTTTTTTTTTTTTTTTTTTTTGCGGTACATGGGCTTCTCACTGTTGTGGCCTCTCCCGTTGCGGAGCACAGGCTCCGGACGCGCAGGCTCAGTGGCCATGACTCACGGGCCTAGTCGCTCCGCGGCACGTGGGATCTTCCCGGACCGGGGCACAAACCCGTGTCCCCTGCATCAGCAGGCAGACTGTCAACCACTGCACCACCAGGGAAGCTCTCAGATACTTTTTAAGCATCTCTTTTGGTTATGGCTTTTTTAAGTTTTTCTGTTGCATATCAATCATCTTAAGTCTAATTTTTTGATCTTTTTTACTTCTGCTTTCTAGAAGAGCTTTTTAATATTATCTTTCACATTACTGATTACATTTTCTTCATTGTCATTTCTGTTCTTATCTACATAAAATGCATTTTTAAATTTCTATCAGATTTCTATTTTTTAATACAATCGTGTTTTGTCTCATCCAGTTCCATTTTCATCAGTAGCCTTTTCATGATGTATTTATCTCTTGTTTCATGTTTTCCTAATTTTTTTTATTGAGAACAAATAGCAGATGCCTTAAAATAATGTTTCTCTGTCCATTCTTCCAAAGCATTGATGTCCTCTCAGTTTGATATGAACTGGGGAGCAATCCTACTTCAAGATCCATTAATAATTCATTTCTCTTTTTTCTCTTTAATTATTTTGAGCAGGGGACAATATATCCAGAGTCCCCCTTGAAATCCAGAGTCCCCCTTGAAATCCAGGGCCTGAAAATCTCCTCGTTCCTTTTCCCTGATGACCCATTTTTCTCCTTGAATCTTTCTTTTAGGTCTTATGATAGAAGACAAATTAATATCAACAGCCCTGAGTTAATTAGCCTTCTGTGTTGTGCAACAGTAACTATTTATATGACTCAGAAGGAAGTAAAAGGAATATTTTTCTGCTGCTTTTTGGTATAAAGGGTGATTGAGGGGACTTCCCTGGTGGCGCAGTGGTTAAGAATCCGCCTGCCAATACAGGGGACACGGGTTCGAGCCCTGGTCTGGGAAGATCCCACATGCCATGGAGCAGCCAAGCCCATGTGCCACAGCTACTGAGCCTGTGCTCTGGAGCCAGCGAGCCACCACCATTGAAGCCTGCGCACCTAGAGCCCATGCTCTGCAACAAGAGAAGCCACAGTGATGAGAAGCCCGTACACCGCAACGAAGAGTAGCCCCTGCTCGCCGCAACTAGAGAAAGCCTTCATGCAGAAACGAAGACCCAACGCAGCCAAAAATAAATAAAATAAAAAAAAAAAGTTACCTACTGTATAAAAAGAAAAAAAGCTGTATAAAAAAAAAAGGGTGATTGAGGGCTTCTAATTTAAAGCAGTGCATAGTTCACCCCTGGCCCAAAGCACTAGATAAAAATTTGCAACTTCTAGATTATAAAACTTTTAATATATTTTTCCTATCTCTATCCCTCGTTACTACTGAATTCACATCCCAAATTTTCAGTGTGCCCCCACCTCCTTATGTATAACTGGTAATGTTTAGAATCACATGGATTTGAGATACTTTCATCAATATGTGATAAGGTTAGAGTCTAGGGAATGAGGAGTTATAAAGCCCTGGCCCTCCAAGACTATGTCCAATGCTGCACGAATAACTTAGACTTTAAATCTAAGCATTCAAGCTCACAAATAGTTCAGTCTGTACCTCAAGACTCAAGTGCATATTCTAACTAATATGTCATCCACAGAGCATGAGGATCCATATTCCAGTTCTACAACAGTCTCAGAGCCTTTGTTTTAGAGGCTTAGGTTCATGAAAAAAGCCACTACCTTCTCAAATTGGAAGCATTTAAAGGTGCAAGAGTACAGCAAGAAAAGCAAGATCAACAACAGTAATGCTAGCAAAGACTTAAGGAATTTAGAGACGATGTGCGTTGGTTATAAACTTTGTTAGTGAAAAGGAACTCAATTAAAATAAGTTTAAGATAGAGAAGAATATATTAACCCACAACTCAAAAGTCCAGGAATAAAGCTGGATTAAGGCCTAGCTTTATTTAAAGACTCAGATATTTCACACAAATGGGAAGTCCTTTAATTTTGACATTTGCTTCATTTTGAGCCACATGTGCCTGACATTTCAACAGCTTTGGCTCTACATTCTCCCAAGCTCGAGTACAGTAAAGAACATTTCTTTTTCATATTTTCTGCAAAACTCCTAGGATTCATTCTCATTGGACAAACTTGAACCATGTGCCATTCGTGGAACAATTACTGTGGCTGGGGAGATCTGATACACTGCTCGGCAGAATTTGCTCATAAATCTCTCTCATGAAGCTGTTCTGCAGCTCATGTGTGTAGCACCATGGTTTGCATGGAGTAGAAATCAATACGTAGGCTTCATTTTCTCTTGTTAGGTAGGTAGAAATAATAGTATCTTTAATAAATTTCATTAGAACATCTTGAATCATTGATTTTCTCAGAAGATGGTCCAGCAGAGTTTTAGGCTTTATTTTGGTACCTGCCAATGGAAACATATCCCCAAATAATAGACTCTTTTAAACTATTTCTTGTTCAGAGTGACTCAGAAAAGTGAGCCAGTAAATCAAAAATTTCCCACAAAATAGTGGAAACTCTATGAGCCCAAGAAGAATATGCCAACATGTACAAAAGGTGCTCTGTCACCCAGGTGCACTGGAAAAGAAACATAGCAAAGTAGATAAAAGTAAGTGTTCAGGGAGCTAGATGCTTGTGTTCAATACTGATCCTGCCCTTTAATAGTTGTGAGACTTGAGCATTTGGTCTAATGTTTCTTTGAGGCTCAGTAGCTAATTCATGCAAGTACTTAGAGCAGTGCCTTTCACAGAGTAAGCACTGAACAAAGCATCTTCCATTAAACAAAGCAATTGAAGATGCTTAGCAGATTCTAACTTGAGAAACAGAGGATGCCTTTTCATTGGTTAGGATGTAAAAGACTTCTTAGGTAGTATCCCAGTTTATTTATAACTTTATTATGAAATAACACTGGGCTGAAATATCTCTAAATATGCCACAATTCTGAGTCACACCTGTGAGAGGCATGATAGTCTAAGCATGAGATTCAATAACCTGTCTATAATATCTTCTGAAACCTTCACACACTTTTTGTTTCTGGAGTAGATTGGGTGGAACTACCAGGTGAGGTCATACTTTGTTTTGAATCTGTATTCCCCTCTATTGAGAAACCTGTGCCTGCATAATTCTCATCTATGTGGTAAAACTAAACTTTGTCAAATTACAGTCTCAACCTTAGTTTATTGATTATTTCTGCCACCACAGAGTTGTTTCCTCAAAGCATTTCTTAACATAGTTATACTTCCAAAATATGCTAGCAAATCCAAACAATTCATAAGTCTCAAACCTTTTGAGCTATATCCAAAAGGTAGTTGGGTCTCTCAAAATATGTTGAGCAATTATTGTTCTACGTGTTTGAGGTAGATGGATGATTATCATTTAAAAGATATATTTCTTCTCTTTATTTTATAGTGCCAAACTCTGATGATTTTATCCTGCCATCTCTCTGACCACTCCAGGCTGACCTTCAACAGTGATAAACTATAGTTTTCTAGAATAGTGCTGTCAATAGTACCTTCTGTGATGAATATGGTAGCCACCAGCTACGTGTGGCTACTAAGCACTTGAATTACAACTAGTGCAACTGAGTATCTGTTTTCAATTTTATCGTATAACTATATGGGTAGTGTATTACATGGGATAGCACAGTTCTAGACTATTCTTCTCTCACTCAGAAAGGTCTTATCTACTCTTAAGGTTTAAAATAGCCACTGCTATTTTCCAACTGGCCTCTTTGATGTCTTTTCTTGTTTGCCCATAAACAGCTCCCATTAAAACTGCAGTAAATGATAATGGTTACATTGTTCTCGATATTTGCCCTTTTTTTCTTGCATTGCTTATTTGGCATACAGCAGTCTTGTTTGTTTATTATTTTATTTTGATTCTACATCTTAAATACCTCTTAAATCTGTTCATTCGCTTACGTCTCATTGCCACATGCTTAGTTTAGTCTCTTTCCTGTACTACCAGGAAAATTTTACATTGCTTAAGATCTTAGGTCTCTTGGTGGGATCTTGAAATGCTACAATAAAGAATCAGCAAAAAAAAATTTTTCAGACATTCACGGCTGTGCTTTTCTTCCTTTGGTTTCTGTACTTTTTCTAGATTTTCATTCATACATAATATTTTTATCTGTTACATATCACAGCTCAGATTTTTTTACACTATATTGTAATTTCCTTGAGAACAGAACCATAGGAAAATTATATATCAGAATGGTACTAGTCATATAAGAGGCCTTCAATTAATTATCTAAATAATTATGCCTCCTGTGTAATAATCCTAAATCCTGAAAAAATAGTTTAGATAAAATATGTAGATAAAAATATTTATAATCAGTTATTCACAGTAGGAAAATAAGTATCCAATATTTCTAACAAGAGAGTAGTAACTAACTAATTTATGGTAAATATCCTATATATTTGTAAGCATATTTTAGTGCTTCTAGAAAACTCATTTCTGATGATTGATTAATTTTTCTCTAATTCCTAGTAGTACACATAAGTACAATAAAGATTTAATAAGTGCTTTTTGATGTCATAAAGATGTTTGTATCTTCAAGGCAAATAAAATGCCTTTACAAAATCATATGTTTAATAGGATCATATATATATATATATATATAAAACAAGTAAATAAGATCACCACAAAAATATACATAAAAAATAACTTGAAATAAATACATCAATGCATGGTTTTTGTCATTGAGTGATTGGAATGTGCTTGGATTTTGATTATTCCTATTTTTTAAATTATTTCTAAAGTATTCCAGGATGAACAGAAGTAAATTTATCATGAGAGTATAAAGTACAGTCAAATTATTACATACTAGGAAATATCTAACCAGTGCCACAATCTTGCCAATGATCTCATTTTCAAAAGAATTTTTACAAGGCTTAAATTTTCATCAAGTGCAAAGGAGGGAAAATACATTTTTAAGATGCCTTCAGACTTTGAGTTCAGAGATAAATTTCTTGGAAGCTTTTTTTTTCTTCTTCCAAGTGTTTGACTTCAGGCTACCCTATATAGTATAAGACTCCAAAATGATTTGAAATCACTTGCCAGAAAGAGCATAAGAGGGAGGCAGAGTCAAGATGGCAGTGTGTGAATATGCAGAGTTCGTGTCTCCCCGCAACTAGGGTGCCTGCTGGACGCTGGTGGGGGACCTCAGCACCCAAGGAGATGGGAGGAACCCCCAAGTGACCGGGTAGGATGTGGAGGGACTGAGGGGAGAGGAGAAGTGGAGGCTGGACAGGACCAGCACCCCTGAAGGGTGGCTGAGATGGGGGAGGGGTTCCCACGCCTGTAGGGACCCTTGGGGCTCGGATCAGGGGGAGTGTGCCTAGCATTTCCCCTGCCCAATCGCCCGGGAAGGCTGCCTGGCTCTCGGGCCAGGTTCTATGCCCTCAGAGGCCCCCTCTGGGCTGCACTGGTCCTGGGGGCATAGGAGGGTGGCCAGGGGAGAACAGGAAAGGCAGATGGGAGGACCTTCCAAGGTGCGGGCGACATTTGACTCGCCCACTTGGCCCAGAGGCCTGCTGGCCTCCCAGGCCGGGTCCCCTGCCCTCTGAGACCAGAGGCACTGCCTGGGCTCATTCTGTGCGATGAGCCCCACCCCCTAACCCCCCAGGACCTTTTCCAGCCCTGTGGGTCCTAAGCATAGGCCCCACCCACCACCTAAACGCCCAGCCCTGTCTAAGCCCCGCCCCCAGAACCAAGGCCTTTTCCGCCTTTTTTTTTTCCTCTTTTTTACTATTGTCATTCTGTTTCACCTTCTGGTTGTTGTTTCATATATATTTTTATTTTTATATTCTTTATAACATATCTGTTAGTTTCCTAGTCTAATTTTATTTTTTACTATTCGTTATTCTCCTTTTTTTCTTTTTTTTTTTGCCATCCCATGTGGCTTGCGAGATCTTGGATCATGAGCTGGGGGTCAGGCTGCAAGTCCTGCAGTGGGAGCTCTGAGTCCAAACCACTGGACTAACAGAGAACCTCAGACTCTAGGGAATACTCATGAGAGTGAGGTCTACCGGAGATCCTCGTCTCAGCACCAAGACCCAGCTCTATCCAACAGTCTACAAACTCCAGTGCTTGAAGCCTCAGGCCAAACAACCAGTAAGACAGAAGCACAATCCCACCCATCAAAAAAATTTAAAAAAAAAAAGATGAGATGGCAAAAAAATATGTCACAGAAGAAGGAGCAAGGTAAAAACCTACAAGACCAAATAAATGAAGAGGAACTAGGCAATCTACCTGAAAAAGAATTCAGAGTAATGATAGTAAAGATGATCCAGAATCTTGGAAATAGAATGGAGGCATGGATTGAGAAAATACAAGAAATGTTTAACAAAGATCTAGAAGAACTAAAGAACAAACAAACACAGATAAACAACACAATAACTAAAATGAAAAATACGCTAGAAGGAATCAATAACAGAATAACTGAGGCAGAAGAAAGAATAAGTGAGCTGGAAAACAGAATGGTGGAAATAACTGCCAAAGAGCAGGAGAAAGAAAAAAGAATGAAAAGAATTGAAGACAATCTCAGAGACCTCTGGGACAACACTAAATGAACCAACATTCTAATTATATGGCTCCCAGAAGAAGAAGAGAAAAAGAAAGGGTCTGAGAAAATACTTGAAGAGATTATAGTTGAAAAGTTCCCTAATATGGGAAAGGAAAATAGTCACCCAAGTCCAGGAAGTGCAGAGAGTCCCATACAGGATAAATAAACCCTAGGAGAAACACACCAAGACAAATATTAATCAAACTAACAAAAATTAAATTCAAAGAAAAAATATTAAAAGCAGCAAGGGAAAAGCAAAAAATAACACACAAAGGAATCCCCATAAGGTTATCAGCTGATTTTTCAGGAGAAACTCTGCAGGCCAGAAGGGAGTAGCAGGATATACTTAAAGTGATGAAAGAGAAAAAGCTGCAACCAAGAATCCCAGCAAGGATCTCATTCAGATTCGACAGAGAAATCAAAAGCTTTTCAGACAAGCAAAACCTAAGAGAATTCAGCACCACCAAACCAGCTTTACAACAATTGCTAAAGGAACTTCTCTAGGTGGGAAACACAAGAGAAGGAAAAGACCCACAAAAACAAACACAAAAATATTAAGAAAATGGTAATAGGAACATACAGATTGATAATAACCTTGAATGTAAATGGATTAAATGCCCCAACCAAAAGAAACAGACTGGCTGAATGGATACAAAAACAAGACCCATATGTATGCTGTCTACAAGAGACCCATTTCAGACCTAGGGGCACATACAGACTGAAAGTGAAGGGATGGAAAAAGACATTCTATGCAAATAAAAATCAAAAGAAAGCTGGAGTAGCAATACTTGTATCAGATGAAATAGACTTTAAAATAAAGATTGTTACAAGAGATAAAAAAAAGACACTACATAATGATCAAGGGATCAATCCAAGAAGAAGATATTATAAATGTTTATGCACCCAACATAGCACCTCAATGCATAAGGCAAATGCTAACAACCATGAAAGGGGAAATTGACAGTAACACAGTAATAGTAGGGGACTTTAACACCCCACTTACAGCAATGGACAGACCATCCAGACAGAAAATACATAAGGAAACACAAGCTTTAAATGACACAACAGACCAGATAGATTTAATTGATATTTATAGGACATTCCACCCAAAAGTGGCAGAATACATTTTCTTCTCAAGTGCACATGGAACATTCTCCAGGATAGATCACATCTTGGATCACAAATCCAGTCTTGGAAAATTTAAGAAAATTGAAATCATATCAAGCATCTTTTCTGACCCCAGGGCTATGAGACTGGAAATCAATTACAGGAAAAAAAACTGTAAAAAACACAAATACATGGAAGCTAAACAGTGCACTACTAAATAACCAAGAGATCACTGGAAAAATCAAACTAGAAATAAAAAAATACATAGAAACAAATGACAATGAAAACATGATGACCCAAAACCTATGGGACATAGCAAAAGCAGTTCTAAGAGGGAAATTTATAGCAATTGAATCTCACCTCAGGAATCAACATAACTCAAATAAACAATCTAACCCTATACCTAAAACAACTAGAGAAAGAAGAACAAAGAAAACCCAAAGTCAGTAGAAGGAAAGAAATCATGAAGATCAGAGCAGAAATAAATGATATAGGAATGAAGAAAACAATACCAAAAATCAATAAAACTAAAAGTTGGTTCTCTGAGAAGATAAACAAAATTGATAAACCCTGAGCCAGATTCACCAAGAAAAAAAGGGAGAGGATACAAGCAATAGTATTACAAATGAAAAAGGAGAAATTGCAACTGACACCGCAGAAATGCAAAGGATTATAAGAGATACTACAAACAACTGTATGACAATAAAATGGACAACCACGAAGAAATGGAGAAATTCTTGGAAAGGTAAAATATTCCAAGACTGAGCCAGGAAGAATTCGAAAATATAAACAGACCTATCACAAGTAATGAAATTGAAACTGTAATTAAAAATTTTCCAACAAACAAAAGTCCAGGACCAGATGGCTTCACAGGTGAATTCTATCAAACATTTAGAGAAGACCTAACACCAATCCTTCTCAAACTCTTCCAAAAAATTGCAGAGGGAGGAACACTCCCAAATTCGTTCTACGAAGCCACCATCACCCTGATACCAAAACCAGAAAAAAACATCACAAAAAAAGAAAATTATAGACCAATATCACTGATGTACATAGATGCAAAAATCCTCAACAAAATACTAGCAAACAGAATCCAACAACATATCAAAAGGATCACACATCATGATCAATTGGGATTTATCCCAGGAATGCAAGGATTCTTCAGTATATGCAAATCAATCAATGTGATACACCGTATTAACAAATTAAGGAATAAAAACCCCATGATCATCTCAATAGATGCAGAAAAAGCTTTTGACAAAATTCAACACCGATTTATGATAAAAAAAACTCTCCAGAAAGTGGGCATAGAGCAAACCTACCTCAACATAACAAAGGCCATATATGACAAACCCACAGCAAACATCATACTCAGTAGTGAAAAGCTGAAAGCACTTCCACTAAGATCAGGAACAAGACAAGGATGTCCACTCTCACCACTGTTATTCAACATAGTTTTGGAAGTCCTAGCCACAGCAGTGAGAGAAGAAAAAGAAATAAAAGGAATACAAATTGGAAAAGAAGTAAAACTGTCACTGTTTGCAGATGACATGATACTATACATAGATAATCCTAAAGATGTCACCAGAAAACTACTAGAACTAATCAATGAATTTGGTAAGGTTGCAGGATACAAAATTAATGCACAGAAATCTCAGGCATTCCTATACACTAACAACAAAAAAAAGAAAGAGAAATTAAGGAAACAATTACATTTACCATCACAACAAAAAGCATAAAATCCCTAGGAATAAACCTACCTAAGGAGGCATAAGACTTGTACTCAGAAAACTATAAAACACTGATGAAAGAAATCAAAGATGACATAAACAGATGGAGAAATATACCATATTCTTGGATTCGAAGAATCAATATTGTGAAAATGACTATACTACCCAAAGCAATCTGCAGATTCAATGCAATCCCTATCAAACTACCCATGGCATTCTTCACAGAATTAGAATAAAAAATTATACAATTTGTATGGAAACACAAAAGACCCCAAATAGCCAAAGCAGTCTTGAGAAAAACGGAGCTGGAGGAATCAGGCTCCCTGACTTCAAACTACACTGCAAAGCTACAGTAATCAAGACAGTATGGTACTGGCACAAAAATAGATACATAGATCAATTGTACAGGATGGAAAGCCCAGAGATAAACCCACTTACATATGGTCACCTAATTTACGACAACAGAGGAAAGCACATACAATGGAGAAGAGACATCCTCTTCAATAAGTGGTGCTGGGAAAACTGGACAGCTACGTGTAAAAGAATGAACTTAGAACACTCCCTAACACCATACACAAAAATAAACTCCAAATGGATTAAAGACCTAAATGTAAGACTGGACACTATAAAACTCTTAGAGGAAAACATAGGAAAGACATTCTTTGACATAAACCACAGCAAGATCCTTTTTGACCCACCTCCTAGAGTAATGAAAATAAACAAATGGTACCTAATTAAACTTAAAAGCTTTTGCCCAGCAAAGGAAACCATAAACAAGAAGAAAAGACAACCCTTAGAATGGGAGAATATATTTGCAGATGAAACAACAGACAAAGGATTAATCTCCAAAATATACAAACAGCTCATGGATCTCAATATCAAAAAAACAAACAACCCAATTAAAAAATGGGCAGAAGACCTAAATAGACATTTCACCAAAGAAGACATACAGATGGCCAAGAGGCACATGAAAAGATGCTTAACATCACTAATTATTAGAGAAATGCAAATCAAAAGTACAATGAGGTATCACCTCACACTGATCAGAATGGCCATTATCAAAAAATCTAGAAACAGTAAATGCTGGAGATGGTGTGGTGAAAAGGGAACCGTCTTGCACCGTTGGTGGGAATGTAAATTGATACAGCCATTATGGAGAACAGTATGGAGGTTCCTTAAAAAACTAAAAATAGAACTACCATATGACCCAGCTATTCCACAGCTGGGCATATACCCTGAGAAAAGTATAATTCAAAAAGAGACATGTACCACAATGTTCATTGCAGCTCTATTTACAATAGCCAGGACATAGAAGCAACCTAAATGTCCATCGACAAATGAATGCATAAAGAAGATATGGCACATATATACAATGGAATATTACTCGGCCATAAAACTAAATTGAGTTATTTGTAGTGAGGTGAATGGACCTAGAGCCTGTCATACAGAGTGAAGTAAGTCAGAAAGAGAGAACAAATACTGTATGCTAACACATATATATGGAATCTAAAAAAAAAAATGGTACTGATGAACATAGTGGCAGGGCAGATATAGAGAATGGACTTGAGGACATGGGTTTGGGGGTAAGGGGAAGCTGGGGTGAAGTGAGAGTAGCACTGACATGTATACACTACCATATGTAAAATAGGTAGCTAGAGGGAAGCAGCTGCGTAGCACAGGGAGATCAGCTCTCTGCTTTGCGATGACCTAGAGGGGTGGGATAGGGAGGGTGGGAGGGAGGCTTAAGAGGGTGGGGATATGGGGATGTATGTATGCATATGGCTGATTCACTTTGTTGTACAACAGAAACTACCACAGCATTGTGAAGCAGTTATACTCCAATAAAGATGTATAAAAAGAAAAAGAAAGAGCATGAGACCTTCTATAAAACTCTTAAACCCTGTATATCAAAAAATAATTTGATATAGTATTTTAAGCTTTGACTACATTGCCTCTGTATTTCTAGGCACAAGTAGAGTACTCTCCCACTTTCAGTGATGTGTAGGAAAGGAAAATATTAAAGCTTAGGGGAGGGAAAGGAATCCAAAACTTCCAATTTTTTCCTCTCCTTCCTTGCATTCTTACTTTTTTTTTTGTCCTGGTCTTTGCTTCTTCCACTTACTATGTACACATTTTTACTAAAAAGGATTGTGGTGAACAAACCCTAAGGTTGTTCCTAAGAAGTTACATCTCTATATAATTCCCTCTCCTTGAATACTGGAAGAACCTATGAATCGCTTCTGGCAAAATGAACGGATTTGCAGATATAGTTAAAGTCTCTCATCAGTTGTTTTTGAGTTAATCGAAAGAGAGGTTGCCCTGAGGGTGGGGCTGGCCTTGTAAGGCACTTTTTTAAACAAGGCCCAGGCCTTGCCTCTAGTTAGAGAATCAAAATAACAGAAACATTCTAGCTTCATTATTGTTTTTTGTTTGTTTGTTTGTTTGTTTGTTTTGTGTTATGTGGGCCTCTCACTGTTCTGGCCTCTCCCGTTGCGGAGCGCAGGCTCAGTGGCCATGGCTCACGGGCCTAGCCGCTCCGCGGCATGTGGTATCTTCCCAGACCGGGGCACGAACCCGCGTCCCCTGCATCAGCAGGCAGACTCTCAACCTCTGCGCCACCAGGGAAGCCCCAGTATTGTCTTTAAAGAAGACAGCTGCTGTGATTTTTATAGTCACAAGGAAATGAATTCTTTCAAAAACCTAAGGAGGCTTAGAAGCAAGTCCTTCCCTAGACAGGCCTCCAGGTGAGAGTGCAGCCCAGCCAAATCCTTGATTTCAGCCTTGTGATATCTTGAGCAGCGAACTCAGCTTAGCCAGCCCAGACTTCTAAATTATAGAAACTATGAGATAATAAGTGAGCATTGTTTCAAACCACTAAGTTTGTCGACTTGTTGCACAGCACAGAAAATTATTACAAGGATGAATTAGTCATATATGTATCTTTGAAGTAATATTTTGAAAGCCATGCTAATATTTCATTCCATAAATATTATAAGACCATCCTGAATACATTCAATACATTTAATCCTTACAATAACCCTGTAGGTATATTAATATTTTTGCTGTTTGCTTTCTCATTTGAGAAAACTGACATTCACTGACCTTGGACAGAGCCCCAGAGATAGTGGATGATACAGGGTGAAGACCCAGGTCCGTCTTATATAAAGCCTGTCTTTTGCATAGTGCCCTTCATTGATGTTCATTCAATGACTCGTATCCTTGACACAATGCTAGTACATCTGCAGATAGAATTAATTACACAATTAAGGAAAATCTGGCATGAAGGTGTTTGTTTTGCTTTGTCTTCTATTTTTGCATTGTAATACCATTGTGTGTTTTGGAAGAAAAGTTCTAGCTGTATTTAGATTGAAGGAAAATAAACTCATCATGGCAAAACGTTACTGATCTAAACATTTTGGGTACAGAATAAGACAAATAATGTTGCAGGTCTAGTTTATCAGCATGGATGTTTGCATTCAAGCTGGCACTGTGCCTTTCAGAAAGAGTGAATTGCTAAGAATAGTGCAGAACTGGGGCACTGCTTAGAATACAGTGCAGGAGAAATATTCCATTGCTTATAACAAGCAAAATCACTATTTCTAATGATAAGAAGAGATAGGTTGGGATGATCCATATAAGTTCTCTGAGAAAAATATGCCTTAACTGTGATACTGTGATTAATGGTTCTTGCTTTATTCCAGCATAGCTCTCTCCTTAAAGAGATGAAAGAGAGTCACATTAGAGTTATGTAAGGTAAAAACTTGAATGCAGTTTGTTTTTCATCAGTTTTTAGAGCTTGCAAATCACTATTCAAGACACTTAACTCTTAAAAATAATAAAACAGGAATATCGGTGTGTTATGACAGAGTAATATATCCTGAACACATTGTGATTCATCCTGTGGAAATCATCACAGAAGAAAAGGAATTGAGTTGAGGTAGAAGAATTGTTACTAAATGAATGCAAGGAAATACATCAATCTGGTCTTTTTTTTTTTTCCCAGTCAAAATGTGCCAGGAAAAAAAAAAAAGTGCCAGGATAAAATGATGACCTAGTCGGATTTATACTACCTGCTTTTCCTACCTTCAAAGACTGTAGTGAAATTCATATAAGATCATTCAAGTTAAAACATTTTAAATAGTATATATATGAATGTAAGGAATTGTTGTTATCAAATTAGACATTCAACATAATGTTTGCTTCCCTCAAACAGATTCAGAATTATAAAAATCACTTACTTCCTTTAATTGGAATTGTAATGATAGGGTTTTGCTTTTGGTAGCTCTCTAGAGCATTTTATAGATAAAGTTCCCTCTGGAAATTCCAGTCTTTTTAAAATCTTAAAATTCATAAAAGTGACATTTACTTTATCACATAAAGTGTGTGTGATAATTATATATATATATATGTTGTTGCTATTTCCATTTAGAAAACACAGAAAACTAAAGTACTGAAAATTTTATGTTCTGGAGGTGTAATAAAAAATGACCAATGCTGTTAACGATTGTGATTCATTAGGAGGTAAATAAATGAAACTAGAAATGTCCTAAAATGGGCATCATAGTCATAAGATGAAAGGACATTAGTAGTATCAGATGATGAAAAGTTACAAGTGTAGAAGCTTATTTTCTTTGGCCATCATTCCCTTAACTGTGAAATCTACTCAAATTCCTTATTGTTTATGTCTTTTTTACCCTCTCAAAAAGGCAAAAAGACAAATTCCTTTCCTCCCCAGTATTAAAATAAGCAGTATAAAATAGAATCAATGACACATCAGGCAATGGCCAAAGTATTATTTTTTCCAAATAAAATCACCTTCCCTCTTCCTTCCATTTTGTCAATACACAGAATCAGATCATCCAGCATCTTCATTCTATATTTTAATTTACTAGAGAAAATTAATGACCATTTTTTTTAACTTGACCCAAGACAGGTTGTTCCTGACTAACTTGATTTGTCTTTTCATTCATCTTCCGTGTGTTTTTGCTTTTGTCCTGTTGATTTCATAGTTTCTTCGAACAGAACAAAGTTTTACTTTTTTTTCCAAGCTCAACATTCCACCTTCCTTTTGATCAAGATAGAGTACCTTGATTTCCACTTTACTGAGAGTAAGAGCATCTGGCAAAAAATAACCAATTTGCCATCTTTTCTACCTTTAAATCTGCCTCTTCACACTCAACTCCTGTATTATTTGAGTCTCATGTAAAGTATCCTTGTTACTTTTCAGTAACAAAAAGCCTCATCTTTGTTCTTTTGATCTCACTTCTTCAGTTATCCTCTTTACAACATTTCCAGGTTCTCCTTCTCCCTCAGCTCTTATACTGCAACATAAAGTTAGGTTTGCCTTACCTCTATTTAAGGAAAAAAGTCCCAGAGCGTCTAGGTAAAGCAACAACTGAATACGTTCTAGATCCATCCTGTTTTATGGAAAACAGAAATAGAAAAACAACAGCTTTGAGAACTAAGTCTGATAGTCAAGCAGTTTCTCAAATATGGAAGTATTTCCACTCACAATGTGGTATATGAAGCTCATTCAAGCAGTAGCTTTGATGACTCATCTGTGCTTCACCCTCTTGAAACAGACAAAATCTGCCAATTTGCAAGAAGATGGAGAAATGTTACATGCCCCTTCTATCTCTGCCTCTACCTAGGAGGTCAAGATAATATTAAGTACAGATGGAAGTAGTCAAATAGTAGTGAATCAAAATATGTAAGCTCCATCATTTCTGCTGGTTCTTGCTGATCTTAGCAAGTTGTTTACCTGTTGGATGATTTTTATAACTGATACTAATCTACACTTCTTGAATGCCACATACATTTCCTAAGCCCACTTAAAATCTATTGCTTGTGAATGGGTCAGTAGGACCCTCACTGTTTCTCTAGCATGGTTCATGCTTTCCATTCTCCATAGCATATATTTTATTTTATTTTTTAAACATCTTTATTGGAGTATAATTGCTTTACACCGGTGTGTTAGTTTCTACTTTATAACAAAGTGAATCAGCTATACATATACATATATC
Source organism: Monodon monoceros (assembly GCF_005190385.1). Taxonomy (NCBI): domain Eukaryota; kingdom Metazoa; phylum Chordata; class Mammalia; order Artiodactyla; family Monodontidae; genus Monodon; species Monodon monoceros. The sequence continues at coordinate 18,818,350 of NW_021703785.1, read as the reverse complement.
CCCATATCCCCTCCCTCTTGCATCTCCCTCCCACCCTCCCTATCCCACCCCTCTAGGTGGTCACAAAGCACCGAACTGATCTCCCTGTGCTATGCGGCTGCTTCCCACTAGCTAGCTATTTTACATTTGGTAGTATACATTAGTCCATGCCACTCTCTCACTTCATCCCAGCTTACCCTTCCCCCTCCCCATGTCCTCAAGTCCATTCTCTACATCTGTGCCTTTATTCCTGTCCTGCCCCTAGGTTCTTCATAACCATTTTCTTTTTTTTTTTATATTCCATATATATGTGTTAGCATATGGTATGTTTGACATAATCCTATTTAAATAGAGATGGATGGATGGATGGATAGAGATATGCATGTGTTTTTTAAATTGTAGTTTAAATCTTTTGTGAAATATTAGGAGATAAAGGGTCAAAATACACAAGGTTGATTTTGGAGAAGATCTGAAGTTGGCAGTGGGGAGGAGCATGACCAAATAGTTAATGTACAGGGGAAGAATAATGTGAAGTAGAAAAATAATATTTTTTAAAAAATTAGATATTATTCTATCTCATAATAATATTTTGTATGTTATATATTTATTATTATATACTATATTATTATTATCTAATAATTTTAATGTTCAAAATTCCTTAGAGCAATGTTTACTAAATAAATTTAGGCATCACCCCCAAGGCAATGACAACCTATTCCAATACCCTATATCCAAACCAGATTACAGAAGAAATATTAAGATTGATGTTAGGATATGATCCTACAATTTATGCATTTATCTACCCTCTTCTGTCTCTTATTCATGAAATTAGCTCCTGAGAAAATTCTGAGGCTCTCCTGACTCATCAAATAGCAGAGTTTGAAAAATTTGTAAAGTTCAGTGAAGCGGGAAGACTCCCAAGATAAAATGAACTTAGTAATAAAAAATGGTAGAGGCAATTTTGGCAGAAGCATAAATCACGAAAGACTACTAGAATTTGGAAGAAAAAAATATTACAGACAGTCCCCAACTTACAACAGTTTGACATACTATTTTTCAACTTTACAATTGTTCAAAAGCAACATATAGACATTCTGTAGAAACTATACTTCTGGTTTTGAATTTTGGTCTTTTCCCGGGGTAGGGACCTCAGTCTGATCCTCTCTTGTGTTTCTAGGCAGAGCCAGGGAGCCACAGCTCCCAATCTGCTGTGCGACCATGAGGATCAACAACAGATACACTTACGACCATTCTGGACCCATACAGTCATTCTGCTTTTCACTTTTAGTACAGTATTCAATACATTGCATGAGATATTCAGCACTTTATTATAAAATAGCCTTTGTGTTAGATGATTTTACCCAACTGTAGGCTAATGTAAGTGTTCTGAGTATGTTTAAGTTACGCTAGACTGTGATTCAGTAGTTTAAGTATATAAAAAGCCTTTTGACTTAAGGCATTTTCAACTTATGATGGATTTATTGGGAATGTAGCCCCATTATAGGTCGAGGAAGGTCTATATTAGTAAAAATGAAATGCAAATATCTCCCAATTAATGTTTAATAAAATTGTCTTATATTGAAATAGTGCTCTTTGATATACATACATTTAAGCAAATGTAGCATGGGAAAGGAACATAACATAGGTGAATAAACCATAAAGTAATTTTACCTACATATCAACCAAAATTGCTGAAAGCTTTTTCATTAACTCTGAAGAACTAATGTTATTCAAATCTGAAGAAGATTTTGCACAACTGGATTTCCCCAAATTAAAAAGAGGAAATGACATTTATTCACACTTTGATGTTGTTTTTGTGGAAGACTAGTTAATTAAAAGGCTACCCACGTGTACTTTCAAGTTCTCTAATATATTTTCTAGGCCAGGAAACATAAAATTGTGAAAACAAAAGTATTCACATGCATGAACAACAAAGCTGCTCTTCACAATGTATAGTTTAGATTTATGATAAAGCCAGCATTGTAGATAATGTATACAAAAATATATGGGCTAGATTAGAAATAAATATTGGGTATAGCAGTGTGCAAAAATTAGAATGACAAAAGGCTTACTGAGCTATTCTGGATGGGTGAATTAGGAATTAAGAATGAAAACAAAAATACTGAAAAGGCAGGAAGAATATTCAAGGGAGAAATCAGAAAAGTATTCAACAGTGGCCAGAAATTACCCATAAACATAGGTTGAAAGGACAAATTAGAGTATTTATCCTTAAATAGCTAATTTTCTCAGAAAGAATAAAGCTTTTACTTGCTTAGGTTAAATTGGCTTCCTGGTCATGAGTCCTCACCTTGGAAACGAATGCAACTGCCTTCAAAATAAAACCAAGCACAGAATGATAATTCTATAGAGCTAGGGAATTTAAAGCTGCGTGTGAGTTGAAAAGCTTATGTGTAAAGGTACATTTATCTGCCAAGGCCTCAGTGTTGTGTTAAATCCCTAACATTCAGCACTGGAGTTCTCAGGGGACTGTTGCAGACGTTAATCAAAAGAACATTTTGCAGTTTGGTTTAAAAGGTCAAACTTGCTAACTTATCCTTATGCTATGGGAGTTTAGTAATGGTCTAGTAACTTGGCTTGTAGATTGTCATGACCCAGATCATTTTGTGGCAATAGGAAATTGATGTGAATACTTTCAGCCTTACTCAACCATTAAAAAGAGCATTAGCCTGGCTTCTGTGTCAAACAGAGTACAGCAACTCAGAAAGAAAGTCTCTGAAATTGCAAATAGAACAGATCCAAGGATATTAAAGCTTTTTCTTTTTTATAAACATTGGCGTATAGCACAAAAATGTAAACATCTGAATACAGCAAAAAATGATCCATGAAATTGAAAAAAAAAGTTATAACAAAAGGCGTAAGGGCCTTGGGGTGCATTTGGCTACTAGGAGTGTCTGTATCCCTATTGGTCCTGAATATTTTCTCCAAGATGGGAAGAAAAGGAGAAGTGGTCTCTCCTCCACTATTTGCATTTCATAGGTACTTAAGGCAGGATTGGATATTAAATGATTGTCCAATTATACAGACAATTTATGGAAATTTTGGTACTACAAAACCAGGGGAAATGATCTAGTGCTTTAAAAAACAATGGTCTCAGAAATTGAGGTGGGAAAGGAGAATTTGTGGGTCAGGCACTTTGGACACACTACATATATGAAGATAGTAAACATAACACTTGAATTATTGATATAACTCTGATTGTCCAACTGAACTATCTGGATGGATAGTAGCAATAAATGGACCAGCACAAAGACCGTTTCATAATCAGGACATTGTTGAATTCAGGTTAATTTAATTCCTTGCAGTGCTATAAGTAAAAGCAAAGTACTTTTAAAATTTTGTAGGTTTTAGTCACAGTGGCTGCATAATTTTTATTTGCTTTTCATAACTAGAATATACAGATGGATTTTTTTTTTTAGATAAATACACTGTTGTACTTTTAAAGCTATATCCAGAAACTCTAAATACTTCTCCCCTCAAGAGGTGGAACTTAATTCCCCTTTACTTGAGTATAGGCTGGTTTTAATGACTCATTTCTGGAGAATAAAATATGACAGAAGCTATGTGATATCACTTCTGAATTAGATTCTAAAATGACTACAGCTTCCCATGTTGAATCCTTTCCCTCCCCCTGCCTGTCTGTGTCTCCCTCTCTTCCCGCCACCCCCCATTCCCTCCCTTCCCTCCTTCCCTCTCTCTTTTGAGTTACTTACTCTGGGGGCCGCTTGTTGCCATATTTGGGGGATACTGTGGGAGCTTATGGATAGGTGTTCATGGCAAGGAACTGAGACTTGTCAGGATTCATACAACATTGGAAGTAGGTCCTTCCCCAGTCAGGCCATGAAAAGATTGCAGCTATGATCACCAGCTTGATAGAAAGCCCATGAAAGCCCATGAGCAAGAACTTCCCAACTAAGCTTCTCTTGGACTCCTGATCCAGGGAAACTATGAGATAATAAACATTGGCTTTTATAAGCCGCTGATTTGAGGTAACTTGTTATGCAGGTAACAAATTATTTCAAGTTACAAGGTAACTTATTCCAAAATGCAATTAGGTTAAAACAAATACTGAATACACATTCCTATTTTTATAACTCCCACAGATCATGCCTATGTGAATGAAGAGGATATATATTCAAAGACAACAATCAAGTATTCTTCATTTACCCACTAAGCCAGGGATGCATTTACCTGACTTTAGATGATTTGAGAGAGCTTTGGACTTTAAAGAGCTATTTGAATTAGCTGGACATTGATGGCTAATCCAATTTTAAGCAGGAGAATAATCACAGGAGTGGTTCCAGGTCAGGTGAATAGTTTGCTCTAGATTTAAAAAAAAATATTTTTTGTCCTTGTGTATATTTAATTAGGCAATCCAAGTTAAAAAGAAATGTTTAGATATCAAAAGCAAACCAAAAGGAAAAATATAACTCCTTCCAAATGCATTTGAAGGTATGATTTTACATGATTGCTGTCAAGGCAGACACATCACTCCAAGTTTTTGTTTGGTTGGTTGTTTTTTGGGGGTTTCTTTTTGTTTTCTGTTTGTTTGTTTTTTACTAGTTACTTCACATGATCTTTTGCATAGATGTACAGGATCCTTAATAATCCACACCAGGGTAAAAGAATTTTAATTGCATTAATAAATAATCATGATCCTAGTCTAGCCCACTAAACAATCTGGAGAGGAAGGCAAAAGACTGAGAGCACAATCTAAGCAACCAAACTTCCTTCCTTCCTTCCCTCCCTCCCTTCTTCCCTCCCTCCTTCCCTTCCTTCCTTCTTTCCTTCTTTCCTTCCTTCCTTCTTTCAAGAAGGTAGTGGGCCTTCTGAAAAGAAGGCCTGTCCTATAATGAAAGTGACTCCTATATCATCTGGGAGAGCAGACTTCCATTTTATCTCTGTGTCAAAACAGGCCACTTAAAACTGAATGGAAACAGAAGTCAAGCATGTGATTGAAGTAATAATTTCCAATGAAAGAAGCATATTGCTAGGATGAAATCCACCTACAATATCCACATATAACACTGAGTTTCAAACATCTATTAAGTATTAGATGATCCTTTTATATCTTAATCTACTTAACTTTATCCATTGCTCTCAAGCTATTAAATATTTGAATTCTTTGTTTTATAATAACAGCTGCTCTTGTCAGGCACATGGTAAGCCTTTAGTGCAAACTATCTCATTTAATCCTTATGCAAACGTCTGTGAGTTACTCTTTTTTAAGAGGAAACTGAGACTCAAAAAACACACCAGTGTTACACATAAACAAGTGGTCAGACTGTGGTTTCATTCCTAGTCTCTGTACCTGACTAGGCCTCTGTATTTGTTCAGAGATTCTAAAATGTCTCACATGACATAGCAAAAAAGTGCAGAATTTGGAATTTCAATTTCTGGGTTCTATTTGTTACTCATCCCTTACGTAGTGTGAAGCTTTCAAGAAAACCACTGAACAAGCATTGACTCCAGCTACTTCCCTGAAGTGTTTACTGTATTTGTTTTCATTCTGAAAACTACCAGGAAAGTTAAATTCATAAATGCCAACATTCTCCTATCAGGTTTTGTCAGGTAATGCATTTTGAAACAGCCCCATGAAAATCAGTTGCTCATGCTTCCCTGCATGAATCCCCATGTGAGAAATCCCTTTCAGAATTTAAAGAACCCCCCCTTACGTGCACCTTAATTCTTGTAAGGTGCACGTAAGAACATAGCCACACTATTTAAAGTAAGACAATAAAGCAGTGAAAAGCTTTGGCTACAAGAATATTGATTTGATTACGTATTCACCTCCTCTTACAAACGCTATAATCACCTTTATCTCTTTTTTGTTTTGATTCATTATTTTCTGTAACATGTTTTATAAAATACGTTTTATATTGTTAGGTAGCTAGGCAAACATGAGCGGGTCCCGTCCCATCCTGGATGGGTCATCTTTCCCTTCCCCACTAGGACACTGGTGGTCAAAGCACACCCAGAGATCCTCCCTCATGCAGTCCAGGACCACTGCTAGGTTTCCACCCATATCAGGACCAAGCAAGATAAAACCGCCAGCACAGGTTGGCCTAGGTGCACCAAGACCTAAAAGGTGACTCAAAGTGAACCGGGGGTTCGTTATGCCATTGTTATAATAAATTAGCATTGCGGTTTTTGCCCCTCCCCGCCATGGGTTTCTCTTGGTTGCTTATGGGTAAGCGCCTGCTCACTAGGAGAAAAGTTATATAACCTAAAGCTGTCAATCAACTTATCAGTCAAATGACGCAGGACACAGGGAGGGACCACCACTTTAAAAAACCCAACCCTACCCCATAGTGGGCTGTTTCTGGTTTCCAGACAGCCCACTGTGATCCTTTCTCAGGATCGTACTTTCGCTTTGCTTTACACAACTTTTGCTACTTAAAACTGGTCTATGCCTCTCCTCTGAATTCTTTCCGAGAGGCTAAGAACAAAGGAAATCGCCTTTCCGCCTGTGGCAGTAACATTTATATATGTACAGTTTGTATATATGGTATTTTGCTGCCTCCGTTACTGTATGTTTAATATATAGTAATTTTTCCCTTTGTGAAGTGAGGTGGGAATATAGATAAATAAATTGTCCCCTCCCTTCTCTGAAATTACACAAGCAATGTAACTCCCAGGGCAGTCCCTTGGACTGTGTTTAACAATATTACCAAATAATAATTAAGTCGACTAATAATCTACGAGAATCATAAGAAAATCAGAGTGGTTATTTTTAAACATACAACCTAAGAAATATGTCAGTTTTTAATTTTTGAGACAAATTGTTTAGTCTCAGACTGTGATAATAATCTTAGTCACCTGCCCAGCTAAACACACACATGCACACACGCACACACCAGCACTCACAAAAATCACATTTCCACCTGTTGATCTAAGTCTTTTAAATTGAGTCACAAATCAGTGAAAGCAGCTACCTGGCACAGTACAATCAAAACAGCTGGCCTATTGACTGGATTTTTCCATCTCTAATTAGCTATTGTATATGTATAGCTTCAAAATTAAAATGCTAAAAGAATCTGAAACAGATGCAAACTGTGTGCTCCTTTTTGGAAGCAACTTTAATTTCATGCTTTTTTGCTACATTATTTTGGAAGTTCTTTGAAGAAAGCGTGCATTCCAAAAAATGTTCCTTTCAGTCTGTAGCTTCAGCTGTGTGGGGATTACATGCAACAAATCTTACACAAGCATTCAAATCATCATTATGTTCTAATTTATTAGAAAATTGCCTCCTGGAATACTTTTCCTGCCCACTTCAGGTCCTTGAATGTATAGTATAAAATAGCCAAATACCCAAATTCTGATTTTAAATCTCACCTTCTGATTGACAAATAGTTTATACTTCTGAACTGAGTGCTCATCTTCTAAATAATTTTAAATTAAGATATTTTATTGGTGTTAGTCTAAGAAACAAAACTGAATTATCATTCGTGGTCACTTTCTTCAAAGTAGTTTTCCTTACAATTTTTGAAATGATAGATATAGGCTTTATTTATTCTGAAGCATCTGTCTGTGGATAAGTATTTCGTAAGAAGTTCTGCAGAATCAGAAGTAAAATCTCAAGTAGCCACTGTACCAAAAGTACCAGCATGAGGATTCTTTCTCCTCAAAGCCCTCCTGCAGGAGAGAAAAGCTTACTGTGACCTCCTAGGGGGAAATAATTGTTGTGGCCTGAGGCACTTCTTTCATCTGAACACCGCTGTTCTAAAGGTAAATTTTCCTTGGGAAGTGATTGACGGTTATTCCATTAGTGTTTGTTGTTGATATAAAGGACCAACTACTCTCCTAAAACTGAAGTCTATTTTGTTAAAAAAAAAAAAAGACAGAAACAATCAAGTCTTCAGAGTGATGCAATGCTGCTTTCCTAGAATAAATTCTAGGTTGTTTTTAATATCTTGGGTATGGTTCCTGGTACACCAGAGCCAAAGTCTAGCCAGGGACCTTTATCAGGCTACTTCCTGTCAAACCTCAGGTTCCTCTTTCTGTGATGTCCCACCCACAATCTGAGGATAATTGTGAGGATGAAACTCAAGTGTGTACATAAATCCCTTGGCACACTGCATGATACCTAGTAAATATTTAATTAATAATTAACTAGAATTTCAATTTTCTGTGTAGCTCACGTTTATAAACAAAATCCTATCAGTTTTCACTAGTAATTAAGCAAGCCCCTTTACATGCCTGACTTTTATTTTCTCAGCTTTTACCTTCATGTCATGGAGTAACTTAAGTACCTATATTGTTACACCACTATTTTGGTATTTTTAGTATCATCTTATGCCTTTTTCTGAACTATATAATGAAAAAGAAACTAGATTATATAGTGTATGTGATATCAGACTATAATCGTTAAGAGAACACGCTTCCAGTAATACAGCCCAACGGTTGAACCTAAACCGTCCCAGAAGAATAACAAAAATCTGTCTCAGTCTCTGAGTCTCTATCTCTCTTTCTGTCTCTCTCTGCACACACACACACACACACACACAAACACACACATACACACCAGCACAGTGACACTCTGATCTCCATATTAAAATTTCTAAGCATCTTTAATTTCTGTGAGCTGATTTATAGGCAGTAAACCTTGGTCATGTAATGAAAGGTAACTTAGTTTATGCATGGAAGATACAGTTTACAAAATTACCAGCAGTCTATTTGTAAATTTTTTTAAAGTATTAGTACTAATAGAGCTACAGTAGCTACAGTACAACAGAGATAGAGGTACAGTAATCCTGTAAGCAGTAAACAAACCAGGTTTAGGGTAAAGACAATACATTTTTGTCATTGTTTTTCAAGTCATTTATAATTTTATTTAATCTAAATTCGCATTCTATTTTTAGCCTATTTATTTCCAGATGGCATGATTAAGTTTCCAAATTTCTAAGATTTTGCTGTTATGGTTTAACTTGTTTTATTTATATCAGAACAGCTGACTTCAACAGCTGGTTTTTCCTGAAATACTTTCAGTGGATAATTTCCCATTTCAATCAATTCAGATTATCTTATTTACTATAGTAAAATAATTCTACAGAGCATTTTAGAAGTTTTTCTTGCATATAAAATGAAAATTTGACATTAGATATGCAAATTATTTGCCTAATATCTCTCTGAAACTTTCTGATGGTTCCAGAATGATACACACATCTGGCCACTGTTATTACCTATTGGATAATATGGATTCACTAATTGCTCTTATGATAGGTAATTGTACATATCTTTGACACTTTTTATTAAATTCAGATGTCTCATGTTTCTTAAACATCAATTAAAAGCTATGTCAAGGGGCTTCCCTCGTGGCGCAGTGGTTGAGAGTCCGCCTGCCTATGCAGGGGACACGGGTTCGTGCCCCAGTCCGGGAAGGTCCCACATGCCGCGGAGCGGCTGGGCCCGTGAGCCACGGCCGCTGAGCCTGCACATCCGGAGCCTGTGCTCCGCAACGGGAGAGGCCACAACAGTGAGAGGCCCGCGTACTGCAAAAAAAAAAAAGCTATGTCGGCATGTTTGTCCAGTTACTCTATTTAAGTCATTTTATAAATGAGTATGTAAATAGGTCTTATTGATATGGATACTAAATGATTTCATGCACTGAAAAGTCACAAACACTGAAAAAAAGTGAAGATAAAAACTAAAATCATAAAAATTTCATGTAGTTAATGAAAAATGGATTTTTAAAAATTATAAAAATGTTTCAATAATGTTTAACTATGGGGAATAGTGATCACAGGAAAAAAAATTTTAATGTCTCTCTAATCTAGGCCATGAGGGATCACCTGATATCCCTGGTTTCAGAATAAGGAGTAAACCTAGTTGAATGCCATCAAGCGGATGAAGCCTGGATTCTGTGCAGAAGCCAGAGAGGTAAAAGAAAAGAGGAGGAGTCCAAGAAATCAGGAGCTTCCAGGAACCCCCTTAAAGGAGAGCATGTGTAGACGGAGAGGAGGCAGGAGCAAAGAGGAAGGCAGTGCCTGGCACCACATCCTAGCCTCTGAGTGCTCAGGATCAACTACGAATGATAATGGCTTCTTTCTGTTAATGGCCTGCCAAATGCTAGGGCAGAACGGAAAGGTTATGTTCTTATGCACTATCACCCAAAGTTGTTGAACTGTGGTGCAATAATCAGTAGCCTCACTTGAAAGCTTGCCATCAAATTGAGCCAAGCACACTCCACCATTACATCCAAATCACCGATGGAGGAGTGCCAGGGAGTGAGAGTGGATCCAGAAAACACAGTTACGGTTCCTAGAGTATGCACTCAGTGAGAAGAGGATGCCATGTAGATCATTGGGTAGTGTCAGATTTAAGACTGTGTGTCAGTGAGAAAAATCACACTTTAGAGTGTTCATTTGGGAAGTTTCCTGCTGGAAATTTTCTTCAGAAATTATTAGGGCAATAGAAGTATCAAGAGTCAGTTTGGATGGGGTGAAATTAATTGTAGCTCTTATCTTCCTAAGTATATGTTCAATTTAAGTAAAAATTAGTAGTTTTAAGGAATGTTTTCTTGTCAGCCCCATTTTACCAACTGCCACTACTTCATCCTTTTATAGAGATGCCACTGAGCAAAGTGGGAAAGAACACCTATTCCATATTTCTGCATTTTCCACTATTGCTGGGCAAGGGTAACTCAGCAGGCCTAGGTTGCTCAAACTCTTTACCTTACAAAAGTTTTCAGGACTGGCCATTGAACAGCTCCTGGGAGATAATCTCTGAGCCCCTGGCATATGCTGACCAATAAAGAGTTTTGTATATTTGAGATCTTGGAGCATGCCAGGTAGTTTATAATAACACTGTAATTTATGGTGACTGTGTGTGTGTGTGTGTGTGTGTGTGTGTGTGTGTGTGTTCCTTGGGCTTTGGATCATGCTGTATCACTTTGATTTCTGAGTAGCTGAGGTCAGTCTTCTGAGAGCCACATACCTAAGTAGCTGACCTCTAATAAAAATCCTGAAAATCAAGGCTCAAGTAATCTTGCCTGGGTGGCAACATATCACATGTGTTGTGACACATCATTGCTGGGAGAATTAAAAGCTATCCCTCTGACTCCATTGGGAAGGGATGACTGGAAGCCTATTCCTCATGTCTTCTGGACTTGCCTTAAGCATCTTTTTCCTTTTCTGATTTTAATCTGCATCCCTTCACAGTAATAAACCACAACCACAAATGTAACAGCTTTCTGAGTTCTGTGAGCCCTTCCAGAGAATCATTCAATCTGACGGTGGTCTTTGAGATCCCTAACACAATTACTTTCAAAATAAAGCCTAAATTCTCCTCTAAGTGAAAGAAAAATGGATAATGAGGGCTTCCTTGGTGGCGCAGTGGTTGAGTCCGCCTGCCGATGCAGGGGACACAGGTTCATGCCCCGGTCCGGGAGGATCCCACATGCCGCGGAGTGCCTGGGCCCGTGAGCCATGGCCGCTGAGCCTGCGCGTCCGGAGCCTGTGCTCCGCAACGGGAGAGGCCACAACAGTGAGAGGCCCACGTACCGCAAAAAAAAAAAAAAAAGAAAAAGAAAAATGGATAATGAGTGTTTTGGCAAAACCAATGGGAGGACTCAGAGCAATTTGGATATAACGATGTCATAACTCACACATTGCACTCACACCAGGACACTGTGCTGACAGTCTTGGGGCAAGCAGACATAAAATTCAATGTAAACTACATATTAAGTGTACTAACATATAGGTAGTTTATTTATTTGTCTGTTTGATTTTGGTTATGGGTGAGATTTGTAGTTTTATTTATTTATATTTGGCTATATGTGAGACTCCCACACTTGACATTCTGCTATATGAAGTAAAGACCAAGCAAGATGGAGTAGAGCCTGTGCTTTAAAGAGTAGAAACAGATACACCTGCTCTCCTATGTACCAGGTTATCCAGGAAAGATGGGAAAGGGTCTTTCTGCTTTTCAAGAATAAAGTAAGAGAGAAAGGAAAGGTGAATTGAGGGAGGTAGTAAGTGTGGGGGAAAATAATCTCAATACCTCATTTAAACTAGAGGTGCTGCTCTCAGGACCTCAGCTGGACTGAATGTCACCTATGTGAGAATTAGAATAAGTCCCCATTCTCTGGAGGATTTACTGCCACTTGCTAAAACTTGTCATAATATGTATGCACGTCTATGATGCAGAGAGGTGAATGGTACCCCCTACAAACTGCATTGTGCAAGCTGTACCATGTTAGCAGCAGCCCTGGCTGTTCTGCTCCTCAGATAAGGCCTTGGTTGTGGTTGTCGTTACTGTTATTGTTGTTGTCGTTGTTTTAATTGAAATATATTTGACATAAAACATGTGAATGGTTGGTTTTTAAAGTTCAGATCCATGAAACACAGTGGAAGATTGTGGAAGCTAGTGGAAGATTGATTCAAATTTTGGGAACATGTTTCATTTGAGTCTTAGTTTTACTATCTTTATTTCTTTTCAGAGGTAAAGGGTATGGATGATTAAGAAAGGCTGTTTTAGAAACTGTCTAGACATGACTAAAATCCAAGCTCATAATCTAACTCTAATTTCTTGTAAAGTCTGATCTTGTAATTTTGATTAGGATCAGTAATTGTCTGATCTCTGCTTAACATTTCCTGATAATTGCTATGGCATGCATGAATTAACAGAAACATATGGCACTTAAGTATATTTATTTATTAATTGTTACTGAGCTGATTTCCATGCTAATTAATACGAGCATACTCCAGAGGGCAATAAACAGTCAATAACTTCACAAGCACACCTCCTGTATTACAAATACCTGCTTCAAAAAAGGTTTATTTCCTAAATGGTGTCCAGTAACTTGTATTAAAATATTAGGCATACTTGAATCCACGCAATTTTAGTTTTCATTCTAAATTTTAATTCAGTGTTTAAAAACTTTGGATCCTAGGAGTAAAGGATTATTTAACTTCACTTTAGCAGCACATTATTTATGCATCTATTCATTTTCTCTTGTGCATATTCCTGACTTATATTTCCCTCTATCCTAGGTGTTTAATATGTTTCCTTGAGTTTTATGAATTCTTTAAAAATATATAGCTTGATGTGTATTTTGAATATACACATAAATGGAATTTTGACATAGACATTTTTCTATGTCATACTTTTTACTCAACAATGAGTAAAGATCTAGCCACACTTCTTATCATACAAGTAGCTTTCCTGCCTTCTGAACACTTCAGAGTATTCATAGTTTGTGCTCTCCTGTGCTCATCCAGTCCTTAATAATGGGCCCCTAGAATGTCCCTACTCCTTACTACCAGACAATGTTGCAATAAAAATCTCACTCCCAGCCTGTCTGGGAAATTTATGGGAATAAATTTGGAATTTCTGAGCCATGAATTTCAAACTTAAGTTAGTTTTTTCCAATATGGAAAAAACCAATTAAAAGGCAAAAATTATCAGACTGAATTTCAAGAAGCAAGAAAGACCCAACTCTTTGCTACCTAAAAGAAATGTACTTTGCATAAAGACACAAATTAATTAAAAGTAAATGAGTAAAAAATTATATCATTCTAGCACTAATCAGAGGAAACCTAGGTTGAGTATATTAGTATCAGACAAAGTATGTTTCAGAACAAGAAAGTATATTATAATGATGAAGTGGTCAGTTTATCAAGAGGACATAACAATCCTAAATGTTTACACATCTATTAACCAAACTCCAAAATACCTGAAGCTGCAATTGATAGAACTGCACTAAGAAATAGACAACACCACAATTATAATTTGAGATTTTGATACAACTCTAATAATAATTTATGGAACAAGTACACATAAATCAGTAAGAATATATCGACTGAGTTTACTACAGTGATAAGTATAGAGCCCTATGCCTAACAAAAATAAAATTCACATATGTTTCAGATGTAGATGCGATATTTATTGAGATAGATCTTAATTTGGGTTGTAAAAGAAACACCCATTAATCTAACAGTATCTTCTCTGATCATAATGGAATTAGGTTAGAAATCAATTTTAAATCTCTATAAAAATCACAAAATATTAGGCAGTCAAATAATGGATTTATAAGTAACCCATAGTTCAAAGAATAAATAAAAATAAATTATAAAGTATTTTAACTGAATGAAAACGAAAACAATATTTCAAAATATGTAGGATGCTGCTGAAGAAATAGGGAATAAATAATTTTTAGTGCTAAATGCCTATATTAGAAAAGCAGAAACATCTTGTCAAGTCATTTACCTCAGCAATCACCATAAGAAACTAGAAAAGGAGGAAATATAAAATTCAGGTTAGGAGAAGGGGAAGAATAAAGATCCGAGTAGAAATCAGTAAACAAGAAAATAGAGAAATAAATGAAATCAAGAGCTGGTTCCTTGAGTAAAATCATGAAATTGACAAACCTCTAGCCAGATAGATCAGGGAAAAAAAGAGAGACAAAAGATATATGTATCAGGAATGAAAGAGGATACTAAAGAAATTAAGTGTCTTGTTAAAACCCTTACCCTAAGGAATATTCCTGATCTAGATGGCTTTACCAATAGAGTGAACAAAATATTTAAGGAAAAAATAATATTAATTCTAAAAAAAAAAATCCTTCAAAAAACTGGAACACAGTGAATAGTTCTCACCTCATTTTCTTAGGATTGCAATATCAAAAGAAGGCAAACACAATGCAAAAAGTAACAGTACAGACAAATACCTCTCATGAATCCAGATGCAAAAATTCTAAACAAACTTTTTAGCTAACTAAATCTATCTATGTCTATCTGTCTATCTATCTATCTAGCTACCTATCTATCTAAATACTCCATGATCTGGTGTGGTTTATCCCACTGATGCAAATTTAGTTTAGCATTTGAGAAGGAATCAATACAATCCACCAAATTAACAAACTAAAAGATAGAGATATAAAAGGCATCCAGAAAGGAAAGAAAGAAATACAGTTGTCTTTATTTGCAGATAGAATGGTCATCTATATACAAAAATCTAATGAGATCTATAAAAAAGAATTCCTAGAACTAATAAATGAGTTCAGCAAGATCACAGAATAAGAGAGCAATATGCAAAAATCGATTGCATTTTATACACTATCAATGAATATTTGAAAATTGAGTCAAAAATAACATTTACCATAGCAGCAAAATACAAAAAATACTTAATAGCTAAAGATAAATTTGACAAAAGGTGTGAAAAGCACAAAATATTGGTGAGAGAGACTCAAGGAGCTCTAAATAAATGGAAAACATCCAAAGTCAATAGTTCAAATGTATCAATATTGTTAAAATGTCGATACTCCTCAAATTTATTTACAGATGGAACACAACCCCTATCAATATTCCAGCTCTTATTTTTCAGAAATCAATAAGCTGATTTTAAAATTCATGTGGAAATGCAAAGTACCTAGAAGAGCCGAAACAATCTTAAAAAGGAAATTGGGGGACTAACAAACCATATTTTAAGTCTCAGTTAAAGATAGACAGATGAATCAAATGAACAGAATAGAGACTTGGGAAAAATACCCTGACCTACATGGACAACTGATTTTTGACATAGAAGAAAAGGCTATTCAAAGTATAGACTTTTCATAAATTGTGTTGAAAAAATTAGATATTCATACATATTGTTAAATAAATGTTGTTCCTATACCTCACATCATATTAAAGTGTTAAACCAAAATGAATCATAGACACAAATGTCTGTAAATCTGAAATTATAGAACTTCTAGAAGAAAAGCTAGTAGAAAACCTTTGTGACCTCAGGTTAGGCAATGATTTCTTAGATGCCACATAAAACCACAATCTGGGCTTCCCTGGTGGTGCAGTGGTTGAGAGTCTGCCTGCCGATGCAGGAGACACGGGTTCCCGTGTCCCAGTCTGGGAAGATCCCACATGCCGTGGAGCGGCTAGTCCCGTCAGCCATGACCACTGAGCCTGCGTGTCTGGAGCCTGTGCTCTGCAACGGAAGAGGCCACAACAGTGAGAGGCCCGCGTACCGCAAAAAAAACCCACAATCTATCAAAGAAAACAAATGATAAATTTGCTTCATCAAAATTAAAAACGTCTACTCTTTTAAATACACTGCTAAGAGAAAAAATACAAGATATGGACTGTATAAAATATTTGCAAATAATATATCTGATAAAATACTTGCATCCAGAATATACAAAAATAAAGATTCAATAGTGAGCAAACCAATAATCCAATTTAAAATATGGCTAAACTATTTGAACAGATGTTTCTGAATTTGGAAAAGAATAGATAGATGTATATATATAATGAATCACTTTGCTGTACACCTGAAACTAACACAACATTGTTAATCAACTACACTCCAATATAAAATAAAAATTAAAAAAAATATACAGATAACAAATAAGAATATGAAATAAACATGTGAAAAGATACCCAATATGACTCATCATTAGAGAAATGCAAATTAAAACCACAACATCATACTACTCTGTACCATATGAATGACTAAAAGTAAGAAGCCTGACCATATCAAGCATTGACAAGGATATGGGGCAACTGGAACTCTCATACACTAACAGTGGGAATGTAAAATGGTGTAAGCAGTTTGGATACAGTTTAGCAGTTTCTTATAAAGTGTTAAACATGCAGGTTCTATTTGATTCAGTATTTACCTGAGAGAAATAAAAGCATGTTTATTAAATGACTTGTAAATGAATGATCATAAAAGCTTTATTTGTTATTACCAAAAACTAGAAATAACTCAAGTATCAATGAGTGAATAAATATACTGTGGTACATCCATAAAATGGAAAACCTTCTTTACAAGCACTAGCCCCAGTGAGGAACTCTAAAAATCCTGTTCAAAGACAAGGTTGCCCACTCTCACCACTGTTATTCAACATTGATATGGAAGTTTTAGCCACAGCAATCAGAGAAGAAAAATAAATAAAAGGAATCCAAATTGGAAAAGAAGTAAAGCTGTCACTGTTTGCAAATAACATGATACTAACATAGAGAATCCTAAAGATACTACCAGAAAACTGGAGCTAATCAATGAATTTGGTAAAGTAGCATGATACAAAATTAATGCACAGAAGTCTCTTGCATTCCTATACACTAATGATGAAAAATCTGAAAGTGAAATTAAGGAGACACTCCCATTTACCACTGCAACAAAAAGAATAAAATACCTAGGAATAAACCTACCTAAGGAGACAAAAGAGGTGTATGCAGAAAACTATAAGACATTGATGAAAGAAATTCAACATGAACAAACAGATGGAGAGATATACCATGTTCTTGGGTTGGAAGAATCAATATTGTGAAAATGACTATACTACCCAAAGCAATCTACAGATTCAATGCAATCCCTATCAAACTACCACTGGCATTTTTCACAGAACTAGAACAAAATATTTCACAATTTGTGTGAGAACACAAAAGACTCCGAATGGCCAGAGCAATCTTGAGAAAGAAAAACAGAGCTGGAGGAATCAGGTCCCTGACTTCAGACTATACTACAAAGCTACAGTCATCAAGACAGTATGGTACTGGCACAAAAACAGAAATATAGATCAAAGGAACAGGATAGAAAGCCCAGAGATAAGCCCATGCACATATGGCCACCTTATTTTTGATAAAGGAGGCAAGAATATACAATAGAGAAAAGACAGCCTCTTCAGTAAGTGGTGCTGGGAAAACTGGACAGCTACATGTAAAAGTATGAAATTAGAACACTCCCTAACACCATACACAAAAATAAACTCCAAATGGATTAAAGACCTAAATGTAAGGCCAGACACTATAAAACTCTTAGAGGAAAACATAGGCAGAACACTCTATGACATACATCACAGCAAGATCCTTTTTGACCCACCTCCTAGAAAAATGGAAATAAAAACAAAAATAAACAAATGGGACCTAATGAAACTCAAAAGCTTTTGCACAACGAAGGAAACCATAAACAAGATGAAAAGACAACCCTCAGAATGGGAGAAAATATTTGCAAATGAATCAACGGACAAAGGATTAATCTCCAAAATATACAAGCAGCTCATGCAGCTCAATATCAAAAAAACAAACAATACAATCCAAAACTGGGCAGAAGACCTAAATAGACATTTCTCCAAAGAAGATATACAGATTGCCAACAAACACATGAAAGAATGCTTAACATCATTAATCATTAGAGAAATGCAAATCAAAACTACAATGAGATATTACCTCACACCAGTCAGAATGGCCATCATTTAAAAAATCTACAAACAATAAATGCTGGAGAGGGTGTGGAGAAAGAGAACCCTCTTGCACTGTTGGTGGGAATGTAAATTGATACAGCCACTATGGAGAACAGTATGGAGGTTCCTCAAAAAACTAAAAATAGAACTACCATATGACCCAGCAATCCCACTACTGGGCATATACCCTGAGAAAACCATAATTCAAAAAGAGTCATGTGCCACAATATTCATTGCAGCCCTATTTACAATAGTCAGGATATGGAAGCAACCTAAGTGTCCATCAACAGATGAATGGATAAAGAAGATGTGGCACATATATACAATGGAATATTACTCAGCCATGAAAAGAAACAAAATTGAATTTTTTGTAGTGATGTGGATGGACATAGAGTCTGTCATACAGAGTGAAATAAGTCAGAAAGAGAAAAACAAATGCAGTATGCTAACACATATATATGGAATCTAAAAGAATAAAATAAAAATGGTCATGAAGAACCTAGGGGCAGGATGGGAATAAAGACGCAGAACTACTAGAGAATGGACTGGAGGACATGGGGAGGAGGAAGGGTAAGCTGGGACAAAGTGAGAGAGTGGCATGGACATATGTACACTACCAAATGTAAAACCGATAGCTTGTGAGAAGCAGCCACATAGCACAGGGAGATCAGCTCGGTGCTTTGTGACCACCTAGAGGGGTGGGATAGGGAGGGTGGGAGGGAGGGAGACACAAGAGGGAAGAGATACGAAGATATATGTATATGTATAGCTGCTTTGTTATAAAGCAGAAACTAACACACCATTGTAAAGCAATTATACTCCAATAAAGATGTTAAAAAAAAAATGTCCTCTTCATCCCTCAGCTTGCTCATTACTTCTTCTGAAAAGCTATTTCTTCTTCTTCTAGGTATAACTGGATTCCCTCTCACCTGCTATATATCTGTTATGTGAGGAATCTCTACTATGGTCCTTATATTGAATACAAATATATGTGTAACCTACAAACTCTCTAAGAAAAGAAGAAATACGTCTTTTTATTTGTAATTTCAACATCTAGCATAGGGCCATGAGGTTTGCAGGTGTTTGTATTAGTAAAGAATTAATTTGAAAAGACCATTGTTCCATTTTAAAATGAGAAGAACCTGGATAATTTAGAAAATCAGATTTTATCATAGAGCTGAAGACATAAAGAGATCTAAATAACCTAAATTTAATAAAGAAAATGGCAAGCTCTTCCTAGGAATAAAATGGTCCCCGGCTGCTTTCATCCCTGCCTGAGTGTCTTAGTTCTGCATTTACTCTAATGTGACTCATGTATCTGGATGGTAGCAGTGCTTTTCCATTACACCTATTTAGTGAATACTTTTTTTGTACCTACTCCTATTACTTCTGCATTATTAGTCAGGATAAGATAGAAGGAGCTAAACATAAAATCAATAGCTAAGTAATAGCCTTCAAATATAAACGCTCTGAATCCTAACTTTCTATAATAAAAAAGTTGGATCTAGAGTTGACCTTGCAAATTAAATAGAATTTAAACATTATTTTCCATGAAAACATCAAATAGGAAATTACTCTTACAGAAAGCTTGCAATTCCCTTTTTGAATAGCAAATATAAAGCTTAGGTATTTCACAGAAGCTATGATTTGGGTGTATATGAAAACGAGCTACATGTTTCATAAATCCTGTAATAAAATGGTAATCAGTGAATCAGCAACCTTAATCTCTTGCATATTTCAAAAGTTGAGCAAACACTTTCTGGTAAAGGAAATCAGTAGAAAAGGATACTAAAATTTTTAAGAAAGAAAAATCAAAGTTTGAGGAACATATGTGAGTCACCCCACAACTGTGCTATTAAGCAGGTTTAAATACTTAAAAGTTTACCAGCAAATTGGGTGAAGGGATTATAATATGTTTCCTATCATGCCTGGTATTATATCAAAAAATCAGAGTCTCACCAGTCACTCTTTTTTTTTTTTTTTTTTTTTTTTTTTTTTTTTGCGGTACGTGGGCCTCTCACTGTTGCGGCCTCTCCCGTTGCGGAGCACAGGCTCCGGACGCGCAGGCTCAGCGGCCATGGCTCACGGGCCCAGCCGCTCTGCGGCATGTGGGATCTTCCCAGACCGGGGCACGAACCCTTGTCCCCTGCATCGGCAAGCGGACTCTCAACCACTGCGCCACCAGGGAAGCCCCACCAATCACTCTTTAACATACTGTAGCCCACTAATTATTGAATTTATTTGAGTAAATATTAAATGTATATAGAGTTTCTTTTAGTATATTTGCCTGATAATAAAAGAGGTGTGGAAGTTGGCAAAGAATGATTTAACAAACACCTTGCATATATCTATTTATTTGGTCATTTTGGAAGACCTGTAAGGTAAATGATAGAAAACTGGTTTTAACTCATGTACCTGATTTTATCTCATTGTAATTTGAAAGTAGAGAGCTTGATCACCCAGATAAACGTAGTCTGATTAGGAAACTGTAAAATATGAGCAAATTCAACATATAAGAAGGTGGGACTAATATAATGTGTGAATGAGCAAATTCATCTTCCTAATTCCCCCCAATAAAATGGGACTAATAGGAGTCCCTCTTTGCTAGGGATGTATGAGGCTTAAGTTTAGTGTTATTTATAAAATACTTATCATAATGCCAGCACATGTTAGGCACTCTGTTTTTTAATATAAATAAAATTAATAAGCCAATGATGTTGAATCCTGAGTTGAAATCACAGTTTTAAAATGTATACTAAATATTACAAAAGATAATTGAAATAAGGGACTCTTTGATGCTCTGTAGTTTCTGATAGTCTTATGATAAATGGTTAAACATGGAAATTTATTTTAACATTTACCGAATCTATTTTCCTTTAGCATTAGTTATTTCAATGAGGCTTTGATGGAAGGTCCTTGGAAAATCACACGCTTTCTAGCTTCACCAATAAATGAGGATCTTAAAATGAGGAAAA
Organism: Monodon monoceros; assembly: GCF_005190385.1. Classification (NCBI taxonomy): domain Eukaryota; kingdom Metazoa; phylum Chordata; class Mammalia; order Artiodactyla; family Monodontidae; genus Monodon; species Monodon monoceros. The sequence goes on along the minus strand of NW_021703785.1, from coordinate 18,797,200 downwards.
TCTTAAATCCTTTCCATCTCTTATCTTCTTCGATTCTGATTTTACAGTGTAATAAATATTTCATTTACAAGTTTAATTTTAAGTGACTAGAATGTACTATATAATGTTTCCTTATAATTTCTAATATTAATATTTTAATAATATTTTGATAATGAAGGATTTTCCAATACCACTAAGAGTCACTTAATAAGAATAAAATCACTTCAGGAAGGTTTGGTGCTTATGATAATTAAATAATAATAATTGCTAACATTTACTGAGCACTCTTGATTTACCAGGCACAGTGTTAAGGACATTATTTGATTATTTAATATTCCCCCCAAATTATATCAGTAAACATCTGTAGTTTTTCCTCATTTGACCTGATGTTTAGAGAGATTAGGTGATACAGCTCTATGTGTTATTTAAACCATCCACATTTAAACAACAATGATAAATAGAAGGATGAAGAATCGAGGTTTATGAAGAAAAATCATTGCCTTGAAATTGAAAGCAAACTGAGTCCAGTGAAAGAAAGTACTTGTAGAATATGCCATTTGGACTGTCTGGTACAGCCTGCATGGTAGCTGAGGTCAGAGGTTTGGGATCCCTAGTACAAGTCCTTGTCTTTTTTCAGTTGTATTAAAACAGAGCATGGGCAGATCAAGCAGATGGTAAATGGTCAACTTGATTAGATTCACCAGATAGAATTTGATGATAAACTTGAAATAGTTTGAGAAAGAAGGCAATATGGATTTGAGTACATAGACTAACAAATCAACAGAGAAGACAAATGCAGCTGTAACAAAATAAAAGAGGGAAAAGATCTATGAAGAACAGCAGTGACTTATTAAAGGATTAGATGACCGAAGAATCTGCCAGCCAAAATTCTACTGAATTAAAGACTTTAAAAATGAAAAATAAAAGATAAAAAATAGTAATATATATCATGCTACTTGGTCATAATATGAAGGAATGAGCTTATATTCCCTGTTAAATCTTAAAGAGAAGCATGATTAATTTTTAAATGCCAGGAACATAATATCTCTGTAGTCTGTTGGTCTAATACCAGTATCAGGCAATTAATCATACAAGCCTTTTAAATAAATTCCTAAATCAGTTTGAATACTTGGAGCATAATATTAGGGGAAAAGAGTAATATAGAATTATGTTACATATGTATATCGTGTGATTGTGTGTATCCATGTAGATGGTAGTTTTATATAAATGAAATACGTGAATATGAAAAAAATGATCACCATCCTGTTTTACTAGGTGATAAAGGATGACCTGAAGTTTTTATGGTAATATTTTTGTATTTGTCCTATTTCCTGAATTTAATTATTCTCAATAATACTTACAAACTTTCAGAAAGGTAGAAACTGATAGACTGATTTTGTTTTTTAATTTAATGGCTATTAAAGAGGAATGAATAGATTTTTCCAGGAAAAAAGTCAAACAGTATTATAAAATATTTATTAAGATATAAGAAATATGATAATTAATGCTAAAGTATAGGATACCTAAACTTTAAAAAAAATTAAAATGTTACAAAAATAATTCAATAGGATGAATGAAAATAAAAGTTCTGTATCTCTGGGTAAATGTTACCAGAAGGACATTGGTTATCTGATCTGGTGTAGCAGAAAAATATTAATTTAACAACTCATATCAGAACACTTCTAAGGAAGAGATAGTATTTGTTTATGCAAATAATGAAATAAGCCTTTTTGGAGGATAGACGTTTCAATGGTAAGGCCACAAATGGAAGAAAATACTCAAGTCATAACTAAATGACTTAGCAGAATAACAACAAGAAATACAAAGGAATTTAGAGAAGGTATAGTTTTGAGAGAGAAGTGAAAACGCAAATCAGCTTTTGGAAGCTTAAGTTACTGAAAGTGAATGAAGAAGGGAAAGGGTATCAAAAAATCATTTTCATTTATTTACCATTATTATAAATGATTATTAATCTATTTGTCTATAAAAATATTTTCAAAATAATTGTTTGTCAGGCATTATGATGAATGAGGGCGAAATTTAAAAGATACTCTCATGGGTCATACTTTGTGTTGGTGCAGGGAGAAAAGAGTTGGCAATAATGAAGTAGAGATATAGATTAAAATATGTATTCAAGTTGAGAAAAGCAATATAAAATAATCAAAGTCACCTTGTGTTGAAGATATGGAAAGCAGAACCTTCAACAGGGTGAACAGGCCTCTCTGAGTTGGTAATGTTTGTGGTGAAAGTAAATGGTGATAAGTGACTCTGGGAGAAGACAATTCCAGGCCTTATGTTTAAAAAGCCCTGGGGATCTGTGTTTGGAAATATTTTGAAAATTTCAGCAACTGTGAGTCTCTTCATGGGGAGACTAATAAAGATATAGCTAGAGAGATAGTCAGCAGCATTGTCCCCAGTATTAATGACTTTGGATTTTATCCCAAGTGCAAATGGAAGAAAATGACTGTTTGTCAAGATAAATCCATCTACTCTGATCACAAATCTCAAAAAATTTTATTAATAAAATGTGTGTTTCATGTGAGAGGTATTTTGGGGGTAAAAGTTTGCTTATCATTCAGAAGTAGGGACTGTGTAACCCATTGGTTCTACCCTAAGACCAAAATAAAATAACTATTGTAAGATGGAGAAGAAAAAAAGAAAAACCAACAGATACTAGAAATTCTACCCCAAACTGTTATGAATATTTGTGTTCATATTTTCTAGATTTGAGTCCTATAATTTGACAGATGACATATGCAATACAATGAATATCTTGTCTTTTCCTGTTCAAAGTAATTTGAAATATGGTAAAGATACAAAATTGCAAAATATAAACAAAAATTGCTTTAAATTTCTTATATTATAAATATAGATTTTAAAAGGCAAAATGTGTAATTAAGCAATACCTTGTACATGAGTCTTTAGTATTAAATTGGACTGAAGTTAAGCCAGCTGACATTTTGGTGACATAAGTAATGCTGGTAATGTTTCAAGGATGTGGGCATGGCCATTCACGCTAAGTCTTCCATTTACAAAACAGTTTCAGTTAGGAACCTTTTGGCTGCAGGTAACTGAATACCGGATCATACTGTCTTCGCTACTAAGATAATTATCTCACGGAACAAAGAATCTGGAAATAGGTGGTACTGTGGGTGGTTTCATAGTCAAAAATATCGTAAAGAAACCAAGCTCTTTTCATCTTTCCCTCTGCATTTTCAACATGTTATCTTTCTTCATAGTCACAAGGTAGCTGCCATAACTCCAGTGATTATACCTTCACAGACCCATTAAGAAAGAAGACAGCCAAAGGGATTTCTCTCCATCTATCTCTGTTTTTATGGAGAAACAAAATATTTTCCTTAACGCATCACGGATTGAATCTTACCTCTCTGCTTGAGTAGAAGTGAGTAGCATAAGTTTCAGTGCTCAAATCTGAGGCAAGGTGGAAAGTCACAGATTGCTTGACTTGCTGGGGTCCTTTGCTGGGGCTGTTCATTTTGGTCCTTAGCAAAATCAAGAATCAGTTGGTGAAGAGTGAATGACAGAAAAGTAACCAACAGTGTCTGCCACAGTAAATAAATAGATGTACGTTAAAAAATGAATTATTAACTTGTATAAAAAACTTCAATCTGATTCCCCAAACAAGAATTGGGAGAGTATTTTCAGTAAAGATGGTCATGTAATTGAACACAATGTAAAGGAAGGAAACCACAATTATTGCTCTCTTCAGAGAAGGAAGCAATAAGAATATTAAGACCATCCAAAGGGGATGATCAGTGGGAAATTTCTTGGGCAAATCACTCTAAGATTTTGATGTGTCCATTAAAAATGAGGTTTTTTGTCATACATTTTTATAATTAGATATTATTTATAGGACATCTTTTTTATGAAGAACAAACTAAAATAACAGGAACATAATAACAAGACATCTAAAAAACGACATAATTTAAAATAAACAACAGTATTATAATGGCTAAAATCCCAAATGCTGACAACACCAAATGCTGGTGAAGATGTGGAGCAGCAGCACTTCTCAGTCTTACTATACAATCCAGCAGTCACACTCCTTGGTGTTTACCCACATGAGTCGGAAACTTAAGTCTATATAAAAACCCACATGATGGGCTTCCCTGGTGGCGTTGTGGTTGGGAGTCCGCCTGCCGATGCAGGGGACGCGGATTCGTGCCCCGGTCTGGGAAGATCCCACATGCCGCGGAGCGGCTGGGCCCGTGAGCCATGGCCGCTGAGCCTGCGCGTCCGGAGCCTGTGCTCCGCAACGGGAGAGGCCGCAACAGTGAGAGGCCCGCGTACCGCAAGAAAAAAAAAAAACCCACATGAGTATGTATATAGCAGTTTTATTCATAAGTGCCAAAGCTTGAAAGAAACTGATAGGTCCTTCAGTAAGTGAATGGATAAATCAACTATGCTACATCTGTACAGTGGACTATAAGAAATGAGCTGGGCTTCCCTGGTGGACTATAAGAAATGAGCTGGGCTTCCCTGGTGGCGCAGTGGTTGAGAATCTGTCTGCCAATGCAGGGGACACGGGTTCGAGCCCTGGTCTGGGAAGATCCCACATGCCGCGGAGCAACTAGGCCCGTGAGCCACAACTACTGAGCCTGCGCGTCTGGAGCCTGTGCTCCACAACAAGAGAGGCCACGACAGTGAGAGGCCCGCGCACCGCGTTGAAGAGTGGCCCCCACTCGCCGCAACTAGAGAAAGCCCACGCACAGAAAAGAAGACCCAACACAGCCAAAAATAATAATAATAAATACATAAACAAATAATTTTTTAAAAAAAGAAATGAGCTATCAAGCCATGAAAAGATGTGGAGGAAATTTAAATGCATATGACTAAATGAAAGAAGGCAATCACAAAAACCTTTATAGTCTATGATTCCAACTATATGACATTCTGGAAAAGGTAAAACTATGTATTACTGGTTACCACAGGTTTGTTTGGAGGGAGGAATGACTACATAGAGAAATAGAGTAATTTTAGGGCAGTGAAACTATTCTGTATGATGCAGTGAATACATGTCAAATACATTTGTCAAGAGTCATAGAACATGCAACACCAAGAGTAAATCCTAGTGTAAACTATGGACTTTGAGTGGTAAAGATGTGTCATTGCTGGTGTATCAATTGTAACAAACATACTACTCTGGTGAGTGTGTGGGGACAGGAGATATATTGGAACTCTTTGTGCTTTCCACTCAGTTTTATAGTGAACTTATATCTGTGCCCAAAATACATGTTTCAAATTTTAAGTTTTACAGGAATACGCTTCAAAAGCATTACTTTTCAAAACGATTTCAAAATATATGCTGTTTAGGCTACAAATTTGGAGCACTTATACAGTTTATAGTATGAGGTAGAACTATATGTATATATTAGAAGCATCAGTATTTAACAGAAATATTTAATTACCAAAATTAAAAATTTATGCAATCTACTTTACAATTAAAGTTATTATTAATAACCAAAATTATGTATGAGCACCTGATTAAGTCAGTGAAATAAAATAGTTGAAGAAAAGAATTGTATCATAGTAAATAGTTTCTCTAATAAGGGAATACTTAAATGGTTGTGTGATTATCTAAGTGTGTGGGTATGTGTTTATGTGTATATGTATATATGCACATAAAGGTTAAGGAACAAAGCAGGTTCTTATAAACCAGGTCTGACTCTTGCGATTATTCCAGGAGTGGAATCTACTGTAAGTTGTTATTTGGTTTGTAAAATCAATGGGAAGAGCATTAAGCCAAGCTTGGAAAATATATAAGAACTAAGGTCAGATCCCAGAGGAATTATGATCTCAAAAGGTCACTACTGCTACCTTGGCACTATAGTACCTGACATTGCCCCTGACATAAATTCCAAATAATCCGATTTTATATGTGTTCCACTTGCTCTGGCTTTAAAATGCTGAACAAGAATTCAGATTAAAATAATTGAAGGATGACATTTCAATCCCCAGATTAGTTTATAAGGAGAAGAGAGAGAACCGTTTAAAAGAAAGGATGTACTGGGAATGACACCTCATAATAAATTAGAATATAAAGGAGTATAGGCCAGTCATCTAATTCAATAGCTTGGTTCTCACCAGCTTCTGAAATCTATCACAATAGGAGATTCAATAAAACTTCCTTTTATAGCTGTTGTTCATAATTCATTATCATTGGGAAATCGATAGATATATATGAGAACATTATTTTAACTAGAAATATAGTCATCTGCATGGCCTGTTCTACTGGATTTAATATGTGTTAAGACTCCTAGCCTAGGGCAACTTGCAGCTGCCTTAGGAATCTCAAAGTCATTGGACTGGGAGGCAGAGAGAGCAGGGTTTCTGAGACTTCTGTGTTAATTAGAGCAGTTCTTTTACATTTTTGACATTGGAGGTCTCCGTAAAGTTAGTTTTACAAAAGGGTTTAGAGGCTTCAAATATTGAAAATCAGTGATGTATGAAATGGAAGCTTGTAACTAAGCTCTTAAGAAACAATTCTTTGTATAAATGCATTTTGTTGTTTCACAAAAATGATCCTCTTTTTTTAATGTGAGGTACTTTTTATCAAATTCTTCCTATGGAACAGATATTTTGCTAGCACTTTTTGTAAGCTCCTTAATGTAAACAAGAGTTTAATTCCTTTTAAAGATTTTAGATAGATAGATAGATAGAGAGATAGACGTATAGGTGTATATGTATGTGTATATACACGTATATGTGTGTATATCTATATATATCTTTCAAAATTCAGTTTCATGTTTAGAAATTTTTTGGATGTTTTGTTTTTGCCAATTAATTTTCATTCAGCCAAATATTCTGGTCTATACGAATCCCTAAAACCCTTGCTACAGTTGGGTTGAAACTGCAGGAAGCTCAATCGACTAGTGGGACCAATATAATCGAGTGAAATTCCTTCATCATGGGACCCTGTCAGCAAGTCTATGTTTTCTTAAAAAGTACTCTTGAATGCTATGCAGTGTCTGGTATAGATACTGTAATTCTAAAATGCCCACATTTACTCCAGCCAAGATGAAAATAAAGTTTTACAGTAATCCTCTTATTGGCAACGAATTGCTGTCGCTTCCTCTTAACAGTTGTGAATCACTCAGATTTAGTCTCCACTTTTTAACCAGAAAGGAAATCAAAAGTTATATGGATTATAAAGAATGTCTTCCTATGTCCTATTTTCTTTAGTTGCCGTCTCTGCAACCAGCCACAGTCTTGATACATTAGATTTCCTAAGGTCTACATTCCTATGCATTTAACCTCTGACTTCAGTTCTTTTTGGTTTAATCTTTGCTTCTAATTCTTTTTTTTTTTAAGTGGCCACAATGTAAATACTCAAGGACTTTTTTTTTTTTTTTAAGGGCTTCAAATGCTTGGCTTTTATTTATTTATTTATTTATTTATTTATTTATTTATTTATTTATTTTTGGCTGTGTTGGGTCTTCATTTCTGTGCGAGGGCTTTCTCTAGTTGTGGCGAGCGGGGGCCACTCTTCATCGCGGTGCGTGGGCCTCTCACTATCGCGGCCTCTCTTGTTGCAGAGCACAGGCTCCAGACACGCAGGCTCAGTAGTTGTGGCTCATGGGCCTAGTTGCTCTGCGGCATGTAGGATCTTCCCAGACCAGGGCTCGAAACCGTGTCCCCTGAATTAGCAGGCAGATTCTCAACCACTGCGCCACCAGGGAAGCCCTGCTTCTAATTCTTGACTCATTTCTGATCCTGGATAATAAGAAGTGTCCTGCCCACATTTTCATCTTTTGTGTTTTACTCTGTTCATACTTATAATTAAAAGGTTTTTAACTTTTCAGATTGCTGTCCGTGACCCATCTGACTTCTAATTCCAATCTCTTATGCTTAAAGACAATAAATTTAAAATATTTATTATACATGTATATATTTTCACATAATAAAATCTGATTCATCTCTTTCTTTTAGCTTGTTAGAGTTGGCAGACCTAAAGAATACATTTGCACCTTTTGACTATTGACTTTAATTTTCTTCCATCTTCCCCTTTGGGATACAGGTATGATGGCTAGAGATGCAAAAGCCATTTTGTAAAGATGCTAGGAAGATGAAATGGAAGGCTAAACAGAGTTAGGGTCACTGAGGACATGATGGAGCTGCTATACCTAGTCTGGACAGCCCTCCATTTTACTATTTATGTAACAGAAATAAACCCCTGTTTGTTGAAATCCAATTACTTTTTCATAAAGTCTAATGTGATTCTAACTGATATGGCAACTACAGATATTTATTGACTTTTTACAGAAGTTAGAAATTGAGATGAAGAAACAAATATGTGAAATGCGGTATAAGTTTATACTTATCCTACTTCTTCCTTTGTTGCCACAAATTACTACAAATTTCCCAAATTAAAACCTTACAGATATTCAATGTTAGATAGATTAGAACAGTAGTATTTTTATTTAATAAAATATTTTAAACACACTAACAAAAAATGATTGACTTTTTAATTATATTCTATGAACACACAAATATATTTTTCCAAGATGGAATTAAATTATTTCACTTAATGCATCTGGAATATGGAAAATTACTTTTTCATGTTCACTTAGTCTATATTCAGTGTAAAGCAGCTCACCCGGATTACTGGCCTTGATTCAATTTGTTTATTCATCCCTTTTGGGAAAAAAAGAATTAAACGTATTTTGTATTATGAATATTTATATGGACTTTTTGATAGTGATATTTCTATAAATATCACATGATCATCTCTGGAAATTTTGAAATTTATGTGTGAGTGTTGTGGAAGAAGTGAATCTACATGTGCTGTTTGGATCAGATCTGCTCAAGACCATTCTGATTCTTGAAAGGCAATCTGTATAGGAAGAGAGAGACAGAGACACAAAGTAGTCACATACTTTCTGCTGAAGACAGAGGTCCAACAGTTTTTGTATGGTTAAATTAGACAATTTGTCAATTCTTGGGTTTCATAACATAAGTGTACAAATATAACAACCTATTTTAAAACAGTTTAATCATGCTCAATAAGTAGACGTCATCCCAAGAAAAATTCCTTGGACATGTATAGCATGATACCTTGACCATGCCTGCTTTTTCTCTGGAGTGGATTTTTGTTTATTAGACATAATTTAGGAATATACATTTTATATAACACCTCTTTTTTAATAATTAAAACAGTCTAATATTTGAGAGTGACCAGGTGCTTATGACTACAATATTTTTTCTTTTATCAGATTATCAAATTTAATCATAAATTACGATTCCACAATGAAGTTTGGTCAAAGTTAAACACATACACACACACACACACACACACACACACACACACTGACACTATAGATATTCTTATGTGTATCCTAACTCGTCAACGTGATAATAAGATATTTGAGGACAGAGATATCTTTTTCTTGTCATTTCCCAACAAAGATATGGTAAACCTTGCTCAATGCTCAGTCAAATTTGTATCTTTGAAGTGTATTAAATCTTTTGAACAGATTCATTCTTTCCAATTGTTTTTATTGTGGTAAAATACACATAACATAAAATTTACCATCTTAGCCATTTTTAGTGTACAGTTCAGTGGTATTAAATGCATTCATAACATTGTGCTACCATCACCACCATCTATCTCCAGAAATCTTTTCATCCTATAAAACTGAAACTCTATACACATTAGACAATAACTCTCCATTCTCCCTTTCCTCTTAACCATATTCTACTTTCTGTCTCTGTGATTTTGACTACTCTATGTACCTCATGTAAGCGCAACCATGCCAAATTTTTCTTTTTGTGACTGTCTTAATTCACTTAGCATAATGTCTTTAAGTTTCATCCATGTCCTAGTATTTGTCAGAATCTCCTTCCTTTTTTTAAAGAAACAGGAGTTTATTAACATGTATACCTCATATATACATGGAAAATACCCAGGGAAAAATGAGTTACTCCCTGAGGTGGCTTAAAATTCAGGCTTAAATACCATCTTTTTTTTCTCCTTCCTTTTTAAAGTTGAATAATATTCTGCCGTGTGTTTGTGTGTAGTATATATGTATTTTGCTCATCCATTCATCCATTGATGGACACTAGGGTTGTTTTTACATTCTAACTATTATGAATAATGCTGTTATGAAGATGGGTTTACAAGCACCTCTTTGAGACCCTGCTTTCAATTATTTTAGCTGTATACCTGGAAGTGAAATTGTTGGATATTATAGTAATTTTAGTTTTCATTGTTGGAGGAACTGTCATACTGGTTTCCATAGTGGCTGTACCATTTTATATTCCCACCAACTGTGCACAAGTGTTCCAATTTCTCCACAACCTTACCAAAACTTGTTATTTTGACAGTTGCCATCCTAATAAGTATGAGGTGTTTTTGTCCTCATTCTTAATTCAAAAGTCACTATATGAATTAACATTATTATGTAAAATGGAAATTTGATGTATATAGGGAATAATACATAAAAATTAGCACTGAAAAGGATTTTAATAATTAAAAATAATTACATTGGTATATTCATTCTTTTTTCCATGTTGTATAAATTACCACAAATTACTCAAGGTGAAAACATATAGATATTCAATGTTAGATGTAGTAATGAAATAATATTTTGATTAATTATTTTTAAGTACAGTAACAAAGACCCATAGATTGATTATATTGAAATGTCCTGAAAAAGAAAGTACTTATAAAGGCAGCATGCAATGTACAAATTAAACAAATCCCAGAAAATAATTTGAATCTATGTGAACTATGTGTTTTTTTGATTGAATATATTGTACGAAATGTTAAGTAATGCTTATTAAGAAAATAATCAAATCCTTGACAAATCCTATTAATAAGCACAGATGTATGGTAACAGAATATAGTAAAAGATGAAAGTGAAGCTGAGTTTTCATTAAGGTTCTGTCAAAGAAGTTTAGGCCACTAGTAACAGCGTATATATTAAAAGTGATGCTGAGTTTTCACTGATATATTTTCTGCCATAGGAAGTTTAGGCCATTGTTTTTCTAACACCTCAAGTGGGGAAATAAATACCTTCTAGGCAAATAAAACGTGTCTGTAGGCAAAGTAATTTAGTATCTGCTCTGGCAGATGACATATGCAATTTTTCATCCTCTCTGAGACCACATGGACAGCTGTCCTTGTGTGCTTAAATGGTTATTAAAATACCTCTTTGGAAGTGTTTACCTGAAGGCTATTGAAAAAGTGAGATGTCTTCTCAATTCTGGAGAAATTCAGTTTAATAAAGTTGATTTTAAACCCTATTTCACCTAAACTCTATTTTCTCCATGGTTGTTTCAGATGGAAGGAATGAGTGTCTCTGATGGAAAACATATCTGTGGTGTCAAATAAATCTATAAAGCCATGCTAAAAAACTACAAAGACTCTTAGGAGGGGAAGATAAAGTATCAGTAAAAACACATATGGATTCTTGATAATATTTCAACAAAGATAATTCCTGTTCCTTGAACATGCTAGATGTTTTCCTGCTTTTTTCTCTGCCTGGAGTGGTTTTCCATTCAAAATTCCAGTAGAAGTCTAACTCACCTCCTTCAGATTTATTCTAATCATATTCCCCTTATGAGGCCTATTTTATCCTAACCCCTATGCAGCACCCTGGGTCCTTCCTAACCTGTTCTAGTTTTCCCTTTTTCCTGTAACGTTTCTGTTTCTAAGGCAATGGATTATTATTACATGTTTTTATTGTCTGATCTCTTCTTGCAGAATGTAAATTCTACAAGGGCAGGTGCTCAGTAAATATCTGTGGAGCTAATGAGTAATTAGTAAATCAGTAAATACATAATTAGTATTTTGTATGTGCCAGGTCCTATTCAGAGCACTAGAGGTAGATATTTTCTCCACCTTCATGCAGGAATATTTCTAATGGGAAATAGAGCTGTTAGATTAATTATTATGGATGTGATCAGTTAATATGAAGCATTATGGTGGGATTATTAAAGAGTATAATATCACATCATCTGAGGTTTTAGAGAAGTTCAACCAAGGAATTGAACTAAAATTCTATTCTAATGGATGAGTAAAAGTTCTTAGGAAATTTAAGCGAAGCTTTTTGTTTTGAGAAATGGTCTGAGTTACCTTACTTGTTGACCTAATATGGTTTTCCCACCATATTCCACATCTTTTTATCAGAAACTTGGCCTCATTTTTTGTGCCCCATGTTCTTCAAAGTAAAAGTGAAGTCATTTTACTGGTCTGGGGAGGTAGACAAGACATAATTACAAATGAGTGACTATTAAAACTTGAAATTTAGATATGGCAAATATTTGTTTTATATGAAAGTGAAAGGGAGATGAAATTAGGATTACTACATCTATTGCTTCTCTACAATAAATTTATCCACAACTGCTGATTAAACCAAACCCAGTAAAACATAGTGTCAATTATGACTAAAAATTTCCCTAAAGTATAAGAACAGGTTTTGCTCCTTTCTTCATGATGCTAGAGTACAAATATTCTATGGAACAGCAACCAGAGAGGAAGGAGTACACACAAAAGAGATGATGGTGTAGTATTTCGATGCCCATCAGAGAGTTTGCCCCTCTTTACATCCCTTTCTTCCCTGAAGGCATGAAGCAAAGGCTAGAAAAGTGAAAATTGTCTTTGTTGTAAAGGTTAAGTACCATCAGGCTTCCTGGGTTGAACTGAATATGATGGGGAGAAGGTCAAACACATACAGCCTGAGAATTCTTATAGTCCAGGTCACAGAGTCACTTATGTTCTTCCAACAATCCTCTCACTCACAGGTTAATTTATTTTTGACAAATATCATAACAGCTTCTCTAAGAAAATCTAGAGGATAACTCTTCCTGTACAGTTGTGGAGCTAATGTACTCGTAAGAACTGTTCTCTGTATGCTGTTTAAAAAAGGAAAGAAAATGAAATATATGTCAATAGCTGATATCTATATCAGTATTTGATAACGTTAAAAGATGAGAGGACAAAATATTCAATCCTGCTCTTTCTGAGCTTTGGGTCAACTCTACATCAAAAGAATATGTATTCTTTACGTTTTATCTGTCTGGAACTTTTTTTAAGCTTATTTTTTAGCAAGACAAAGTAAGAGAGGAGTTGAGGCTACGTGATTCTCCAGAGACCATGCAAAGGTCTGGTGAGCTGGTAATCAGGTGTGTGAAGAGTCCTCCTTGGACATTCACTCAGTGTTCTTTTGACTGTTCAGGGAGGAGAAGCTTGATTAATTAACAAGTATCCAGTTACTTCTCCTCTAGATTTATATAAAACAAAGGACACAATTTAATGTGAAAGCTACAATTAACTGTAGTAATCTTATAATCTTCAAATATCATTCTTTTTAGGTTCTGTCTTTTCTTTATATACTAAAGACTTGGAGAAATCATAATATGCATACAGTATATTTTGTACCAGCTGGGCATTTTCTTATTCTCCCTCAAAACTCTCAGGTGGGCTAACTATATTTTATTTTCTTGATAACATTATATATTTGCATCTAAGGTTCAAGCCAGGTGTGCTGTTACTTAGCTAGTTTATTTAGCTAGCTAGTTTACATCTGGCTATGGTCTTTGGGATTCCCACCACCTGTACCCTGAAACAGCTGTGCCTCCCCATCTTGCACTCAAAGCAATTTCCAGGGATTCATATTTAAAGGAGAGTGAAATGCTGTGTCTAATTATAACAGCAATCTGTTCTGCAGCAGTTTTCACACTCTATTTACATTCCCTACTGTGTTTTTCCAATAGCTTTACTCTTTCTTCCATTTCTCTAATTTTGGTTTTAAACCCATCAAATTGCTCGTTAACTGAATTAATTTTCAAGTACATTACTTCTAGCACACTTTTGGGGAAACACATATGATTGTTTATACTGATATTTAAGACCAAGTTTGAGTTATTTCTCCAAATATCAAGGACAAGGTGAACTGCTGGGTATTAGTGAAGCTGATTAGTCCCTGATATTCATTTATCTTCTGCCGTTGGTGCCACCTGCCTTACGATGACTCAGGAGGCATGGGTGGCAGAAGAGGAATGACTCATGTCAGCACAGAGACCTTTTCAAGTATGTTCTCTCAATTCTTCTGCACAATTACTATTTAACAGAAAAAGAAAACACAATGTAAAACAGTTAGCAAACATCTGCTTTAAGAAATGTGGCAAATAAATTAAATCTCCACTAATTGTGCAACAAAATATGGGCTCAATTTCCAAGGTATAGTGTAATGATACAATTTTAGAATAGTCTTTTGTAATTATTTAAATCTGTTTCTTAATTTCATGACATGACTGGTTACAGGCCAAAGAAAAGGCATGCAAACAGTCTCTAAACATGATCTCAAGCAAGTTTATTCTTTACATGCTATGTTTTGCTACACTGGTAACATAAAGATTTAAAAATAATAATTTTTGTTTAATATTCAGATGTTAACACCCAAAACAAAGATATAATCTAAACATGTTTTATAGTCAACCAGATTGTTATTTTTAAAAAGAAATACAAAAATAAAAGTCCATAAAGTACTTAAAATTTGTATATTATTGATTCAAAATATATTTTGCTACCTGAGATTCTAGTTGTTTTAACATTGTTATTTTTCAGATTTTCATGGCAAACTAATTCATTTTTCACAGGAAAGTTAGCATATTTTGCCAGTTTCTAGAAAACATACTTTCAGTGATTTATTTGTTATTGTTTTGAACAGATAAATTAAGGAAAAAATGCTGTCTTTATGGCATTTTTATTTGCTATTGAAATAGGATATTTTCTTCCAAAATATTACTTGTCTTATAATTGTTTCTACAATATAGTAAAAGTTCTTGATTATTAATTTATAACCTGCTACCTTATTTAATTTGATTATTGACTCTAAAAATTTTGATTATTTTAGATTTTCTATGTACATAATCACATCAACTGAGAATAATAAATTCAGCTCTGCCTTCTTTTCATATTTGTATCTCTTGCTTATTTCTTGGCTCTAAGATCATTGTCCCTTAGTTCCAGAACAATGTCAATAATAAGGTGATTTTAAGCATTCTTATCTGCCTCCCAACCCTAAATAGAGTGCTTTCATTGTTTTAGTATTAAACTTTTGATTCTGACTTGAGATAGTTCTCATAAGTATTCTCTTTATCAGTTTGCAACACCACGAAGTGGGAACTGAGGTGAAGTTGTGGTGGGGGATGAGGAAATCCTTTTTAAGTGATTGTCCTTATAACTTAGAATTTACACTTTCTCCAAAACCTATTTCCTTCCAAAATCTGAGCATAGTTGTATTTCTAATTTACCTTCAGTAGCTACTACTATAAAAAGTTTTAGCTCTTTCTTTCCTACTCAAATTCTATGTAAAGGATATAAACATATTTAATGACTTCTAATCCCCATATCAACATAAAAATGTAAAAAAATTATCCTCAATTAAAAATAATGCAGTTTTCTCTTTTTTATAAATGTGAAAATAGTTTCCTAGCACAACACCATACATAGTTAATTTCAGTGGCAGGAAATTTACTGAGGTGGTCTGATCTGTATGTTTCCCCCAGTTGGACATGAACAACTTTGCTGGTCAAGGAGGGTTTTTCTCCTTTAAGCATTTTACCATATTCTGCCCAAATTTATACAAAACAAATATGCTGGATCCTTGTAAAAGTTCTGGTGACAGACTATAATTAATTCCCTTTCACGCAGAGAACCACATTGAAATAGGGAGAATAACAGAGATTTTAGAATCAGAAGGACCCTGTTTATCCCCCCACAATCATAGTTACTATGCAGAAAGGTGGATACTGTTTATTGTTAGGTCTTATAATGTATATTCCTCAACATGAGTTGCTTAAGTTATCATTTTTATTCAGCTCATAATTGTTAAAACTAAGTCCTTATGATAGACATTATGTTAAAGACAGTTTTATTCTTCTTTAGATCAGTAAACAAGAACCTTTCTTGGTTTTTTGTGGTTATCGTTGTTGTTTTTATATGAAGCATAAAGACTTTATGTCAACCTCTCCCCTCAACAAGATGTCTTTGGGTAGAAATAAATAAACCATTTTAAGGAGGGACATTTCTTGGCATGGCACTTGTCTCCTGACAGTTATTCAGTGACGCATAGCTGAAAAGGGTTCTGTGCTTACGGCACAAAATGATTCCCAGGACTTGACAGGGAAGAATGTGTTCATTCCAAGCCTAGGGCAGAAGTCTGCTGAGATAAACAGAAGAAAGATAGTGAGCAAATTCATCAAGACCAGCATTATGTATTCCCCCCCTGTTCTGATGGCTGATGTTGCATGATTCCTACAAGCAACCAAACTGTAAAACCAGTGCTACAAAACAGAAGCACCTGTAAGTCAATGGGAGCACATTTTTGCTCAACAAGAGATCCTGACAACTAACAACTGACAACCATCTGCCCCAAACACAGTTTGAGTTTTTAAGATGCATCAGTTCCCCTTCCCAGCTTCTAGTCTCATGCCCAGTAATGCTTCCAATACCTAACATCTTGAATCATAGAATTATAAGTTCTTAGGGCTCACCTGGTTGGCAAATTATCTGAGGCAATACTCAGGCTTTCCAGATAAGAATAATGAGCACAAGTTAATTAGATAACAGTTCAATACAGCTATCAATACTTCAAGAAAGTGATCAGAATAAATCTTGATACAATTTATTTCGATAGATTCTGCCCAACATTCCAAATGGTGAAGCACTTTTTAGATCTCCATTCCTTCCTTCTACGTACTGTATTCATTATATCTTCCAGCCCCGTGTCATGTTCAGCTTGATAAGCATGCCCTTTACAACTTTATCCAAGTCATTCATAAAATGTTGACCGGGACAGAACTATGGCTGAGTTGCCTAATGACTCTTGGCTCCTTTTTCTGCAATGCCAGTGGAAATTATTCCATTTGGTCAAATTATGAGACTTTATTTAAAAAATGAATTCATTAACACTTATCACATATTTCTTTGCATCCCATACAGCTAGTTAATACTCAGTAAAAGTTGTTGAAAGAAGTACTGTGTTTTGAAATATGAAGCCCTAGGGAAGGTTCAAGGGGGTGGCACATGCACTGCCTGCAGTTTTAAGGTAATATGCAGTTTCTCCACTACTGACATGTCATCATTCCAGCCTTGTTCTGCTGGCATTTTCTGTTCAGTGCTTTCCCCGGGTGAGTAACTGTGGTGAGTAAATCCAGGATATAATGCTTTGGACACTGGGGATCTAATGGGACACTGATAATTTTAGAAAGTGAACCACATTTATGATTGAAATTTTTAATGTAAAACCGAAAGCAATCCAGCCAGAGGAAGCCTTTGAAAAAATTGAAAAATATGATGACTGATTTTTTTCCAAGTAAGCCTTCTTACCCCCATCCCCAAGCAATCAGCAGTAGTTTCAATTTTATGATGAACCTTCCATGCTTTTTTTTTTGTGAGATCTCCCTGGTGAATGAGTGGAGAAATCTTTGAGTTGGCAGCTCAAGTTTCAGAAAACAATCTGTAGCACTGGAGCAGAGTGAAGCTAACTGGCATATACGGGGACTGAAAACATGACTGTGGCCTCATTAGCACCGTGTGCTAAAAAAACAAGCTAAGTAACCAAGTGTGAAGGTGTACCAGGAATGGAGAAGGTCTGGGCACCCAAAATGGATGGTTTGCTTCACTGTGGAATTTTTTCTTGGATCTAATTAAAGCCTGATCCTTTCCAGCTGTTGTGGCACAGATAGTAAACTCAGCCTATAATTAAAAATATCATTAATCATTTCCCAAATTATTTGTTGTAATATAAAATGGAAGTTGAAGCCATTCCTGCTGTGAAAAATGGTTTTGATATTAATAACCATGGCTGTAACAGATGTTAATGGCAAAGGGACATTTGTGTTTCTACTTATAGTTTCCATTTTCACATCCCTCTCACTAAGCAAGCAACTGAATACTATTCTTTTTTAAAAATTTTTTATTGGGGTATAGTTGACTTACAATGTTCTGTTAGTTTCAGGTGTATAGCAAAGTGAATCAGTTTTACATATCAAGTATTCTTTATTCCACTGTTTTTCTTTAAAATACCTTCAGCCTTTTTTTTAACCTTTTCACTGTGAATAATAAAAATATTCTATGACTGCAAGTCCAGATTAAATTTATTAAACAGACTCAACATTCATAAATGTAACTGGATTAAAAATGAGATTATTTCACTTTTTATTGTGGGTGGCAATCCATCCAGATGCTTACACTTAATATTTGTGGCTATCAGACATTGAACTTCAATCTTCGTATCAGCTTTCTTTTATATACAATTTTTAAAGGTTATACTCCATTTATAGTTATTACAAAATAACAGTGTATGAGGGTTCCCTTTTCTCCACATCCTCACCAACGTTTGTTATTTGTGTTCTTTTTGATGATAACCATTCTGACAAGTGTGAGGTAATACCTCATGTGGTTTTGATTTGCATTTTCCTGATGATTAGTGATGTTGAGCATCTTTTCACGTGCCTGTTGGCCATCTGCATTTCCCCTTTGGAAAAATGTCTATTCTGTTCTTCTGCCCATTTTTTAATGGACTGTTTGTTTTATTGATGTTGAGTGGAATGAGCTGTTTATATATGGTGGATATTAACCCCTTATTGGTCATAACATTTTCACCTATTTCTCCCAATCAGTAAGTTGTCTTTTGGTTTTGGCAATGGCTTCCTTTGATGTGCAAAAGCTTTTACATTTAATTAGGTCTCATTTGTTTACTTTTGCTTTTATTTCCTTTAGGAAATAGATCCAAAAAAATTGCTGCGATTTATGTCAAAGAGTGCTGTGCCTACGTTTTCCTCTTGGAGTTTTAGAGTATAGTATCAGAGTTATATTTAAGTCTTTAATCCATATTGAGTTTATTTTTGTATATGATGTTAGAGAATGTTCTGATTTCATTCTTTTACATGTAGCTGTCCAGTTTTCCCACCACCACTTATTGAAGACACTGTCTTTTCTCCATTGTATATTCTTGCCTCCTTTATCATAGATCAGTTGACCATAAGTGCATGGGCTGATTTCTGGACTCTCTATGCTGTTCCATTGATCTATATGTCTGGCTTTGTGCCAGTACCATACTGTTGTGATTACTGTAGCTTTGTAGTACAGTCTGAAGCCAGAGAGCATGATTCCTCCAACTCTGATCTATCAAGATTGTTTTGGGTATTTGGGGTCTTTTGTGTTTCCATACAAATTTTAAATTATTTGTTCTAGTTCTGTGAAAAACACCATTTGTATTTTGATAGGGATTGCATCGAATCTGTAGGTTGCCTTGGGTAGTATCATCATTTTAATATTGATTCTTCCAATCCAAGTATATGGTGTATCTTCCCATTTGTTTATGTCATCTTCAATGTCTTTCATCAGTGTCTTATAGTTTTCCAAGGACAGGATTTTACCTCCTTAGGTAGGTGCATTCCTAGGTATTTTATTCTTTTTGTGGTGGTGGTAAGTGGGGTTGTTTCCTTAATTTCTCTTTCTGATAGTTAATTGTTAGCATATAGGAATGCAACAGATTTCTGTTAAGTTCTGTTTCCTACTCAAAGCTCTTCAGATTAAGGGAGAGACTACTGTTCTGGAAATTATTTCCATTGAATACACTGAACTTGAGCATTTGCTGCAAAAGATAATAGCTGTGAAAGTTAAAACGGACAGCATCTTTGTCAGATCAGGCTGCCATAACAAAGCACCATCAACTGGGTGGCTTCAACAACAAAATTTATTTCTCACAGTCCTGCAGTCTAGAAAGTCCAAGATCAAAGTACTGGCCAGTTTAGGACCTGGTGAGAGTTCTCTTCCTGCTGTGTACACAGCTGCCTTCCCACTGTGTACTCATCTATTGTCTTCACTGTATGCACACATGGAAAGAGAATTTTTCATTCTGATACTTCATTGTTACTATATAGTGCTAGTGTCAGCTTTAAGTTTATAAGGATAAAAATGGAACTTGCCCAAAATAATAGAAATAAGCAATGGAAATCTAACTAGGTGACAATTTCAAATGTGGTTCTCTGGTGAAGAAGTTTCAACATTATGGGTGAAGAAATTTTGTGCCTGAGACCCATCTGGTTAATTTTGCATTTGTTCCTTTTATTGTGGTTGTTAAAAATCATTATCAATAGTTACATTAACCTAGGATGGGTTTGGCACATCTCTACTTTGTACTTCCAACTGTCATGGTCCCTAGATCAGTGTGTGAGAGACTTATGGCTAGTGAACTATATTTAAATCTGAAAAACAATTAAAAACCCAGTTCTTGTTTCCTGATCTTTCCCAGACCAAGGGAACTAACACCTTTAAGGATAACATTCTAACTAAAAAAATGAAGTCCTTTCTTCTACATGGCTTTCCTTGCTGACCACCTGATAAATAGCTAGTTGTGCTATGGCCCTTGCTGAAGTTTAGAAGATACCAAAAGCCACAGAGCTTAGAAAATACTAAATTCCTTGCTTTTTAAAATAGACACCAGGGCTTCCCTGGTGGCGCAGTGGTTGAGATTCCGCCTGCCGATGCAGGGGACACGGTTTCGTGCCACGGTCCGGGAAGATCCCACATGCCGCGGAGCGGCTGGGCCCGTGAGCCATGGCTGCTGATCCTGCGCGTCCGGAGCCTGTGCTCCGCAACAGGAGAGGCCACAACAGTGAGAGGCCCATGTACCGCAAAAAAAAAAAAAATAATAATAATAATAATAATAATGAAACATAGAGCCTATATATAGGTAGAAAACCTTTCAAAAAATGATTTGAAGAAGTTATATGTGTATTGTTGCTTTCAGGGTACTAAAAATCTTAGCATCAGCATGGCCTATGAGGGGAATGGCATTCCTAGTAAATGTTTCAAAGAACAGGAGGAAAGGCAATGGGGGCAGAGAGCAATACATAGTGGAGAAGAGATGGCCCTTGGTTGGACCTTGGATGATGGAATTCATTGCAAGGTATAAACCATATGGAAAGTAAAGGTAATTTCTTCAAATGACTCAACTGAATTTTTGGTTGACAGAATTGTCCTATCAATTCAGTCACGAAGACAGACTTTGCTTTGCTTACCAGCAACCTCCCCTGTATGTCTGTTCCTATTCATCTAGTATTATGTGATATTAGAAGGAGAAGCACAGGGGTGTCAAAGTCAATCTTTCCTCATTTGATCATTTTACCCAGTATTAACATTTTTAAAAAGTCATGTAACAGCACAATGATGGCAGTTTAGAAGTATCCATGATAAGAGTAGCTAGTCTACTATGTGAACGATTGGATTATAGAAGAACCTCTATATATTTTAATATGAATTTTCCTCTAGGTGATGCTCTTAAGAAGATATTATAGTAATACCTTTTAGCACATCCTGATATTACTAATTACCAGTTTTCTCTAAACCTTCCTGAAATTTTTTTTTTCAAGTTTGAGGTTTTTAAGTTGGAATCAAGTAGCAATATATTTATCTTTCTATCACTATCTCTAGTGGATAATTATAAATTCAATTTTATTAATTTCACTCATGTTCACTTACTTAATAACACATTAGTAATTATATAGGGAGATTCTATTTAGATTAGAGTAATTCAGTCAATCATATAAACTTGGAATTTAATCTGGTAAATTACATAAAAATGATTTTAGTAAATACAAGGGAGCTAAGCAATATTAGAAATAAAGGATAATCTCCAGTTATTTTTTTTAAACAAAGAGTTTCAAATTCTACATTTTTATATCTAATTATTTTTAAGCATATGTCATTTTTATAATTTTTGCATTCTAAACACAATTTAGTATTTGGAATACTAAATTCATTGAAAGGTAATTTTATATATAAGAAAATTTGATTTTTAGAATAATTTAAAACATGAATTACCATTGAAAATATTCCAATAACAAAGCAAGGATAATTTCATAATATATTCTAAAATTCTCAGAAACAGTGTCTACTCTGATCATATATGTGATTTCTTTTATTCTGAAACAATAGAATAATTTGAGAAATGTATGTTGTACAGAATAAACTATGTTCATAGTAAAATAAAAATAAAATTCTCCCTATGTGTATATATATGCATATATGCACATATACACATATATATATGAATATACATAGTGTGTATTACATTTAGATCACCAAATATTTGCAGAGAGAAATAAACAGTTGATCTGATCTTGGGCCCTTTTTGAATATGCTGGAACAATCACCCGCTTGTCATTGGTCTGCATTCCTTCCTTTTCCCTCCTGTTCATATTATAGGTAGAATCATAAAATTAAAGACTTGTAAATAACCATGAAAAATATATAGCACAAATTCTCCACCCAAGATCAGAAAACTTTTTAGGCAAAGGTAGGACTACAGAAAAAGCTATCCTGAACTCTAAGCACAGTAATTTTTCTTTTAAAACAGATATACGTAAGCCATAATTTATCAGAAGTGTTTTATTTACACAGCTTTTCATAAACATATATGTATTTGTCTGCACATGTGTATCAAGAGCTTGGTAGAGTACCCTCAATACATAACTTAATTGAATTGTTTTCCTAATGTAGCATTTGCATCATCAAACCTTTTATATAGCACTGGCCCTTACTAGCACAGGCAACATAAGACTACAAAAGACTAAAAAATAAAGGTAAACCAGTATGGCTCTTTGTGCAACAAAAACTTTTGGCTATCAAGTTGTTCATTTCACTATTTTTCCCTTCCCTTGTCTCTTTCATATGCAAAAGATAGTTCTGCCACTTATGGATTATAGCATTTTATAGCAGGTGCATAGGAAAGGTGTCAGTATTTTCAAATGACCCTTCCCTCTAGTGCTGATTTCTGTGTTAAGTTTGCCTGACTGGTTTAGCAGCTCTGAGGAGCTGTTTTGTGCTCTGTAGTTGGATGACGTTTTAGTAGCAATTTTAGGCTAAAGACTTCATTCAGCTGGCCGTTTTGAAATTTATTAATCTTGCGGTGCTGGTGGTGAACCAAGGATAAATTAGGATGCCTTTATTATTGATCTGTCCAAAGCTTTCACATTACTTGATCATGCTCTATTGTTAATACAGCTGAAGGCAATTAATTTTAGAGACAAGACAAGTTGTTAACACAGAACAATTTGCAAGTCTTCCCACTGAAGACACTGAACTTTATTGTAAAGTGTTGAATCATTTCAATTAATTTTCTTTTAATTCTAAATTAGCAGAGTATTTAAATGAGTCCTTGCTCTAGTCCATGAATTGATCTATTCTCTGATCTTTCAAAATTGAGTGTCGGGGCTTCCCTGGTGGCACAGTGGTTGAGAGTCCGCCTGCCAATGCAGGGAACACGGATTCGTGCCCCGGCACGGGAGGATCCCACATGCCGCGTAGCGGCTAGGCCCGTGAGCCATGGCCACTGCGCCTGCGCGTCTGGAGCCTGTGCTCTGCAACGGAGAGGCCACACCAGTGAGAGACCTGCGTACAAAAAAAAAAAAAAAAAATTGAGTGTCATCCTGAAGGGTCAAATTTAAAAGTTATGAGCATCTTAAATTGTTTGGCAACCTGATAACACTGCATTGCTTCAGTTTCTTTTCATGTTTGGTCATTGGAATCTTGAGTAGGCTAAGTATTTTAGCTAAAAAAGATTGATTTCTCTTAACTCTTCAATGTATTTTTATGCTTAAAAATTGATAATTTCTTCATATACCCAGAATTCAGATATCTCCCAATATTTTAAATACAGTGTTAATGTTATAGCAAAGAAATTATTAAAATGGCAAAATAAAGTTGATAATATTGATTGTACCATTCAGTTGTATGCAGTTTAAATTAGAAAAAATCTATTAAACTTGAATAAGTTAATGTTTCTTTAACATTTAAAAATTTGTAATTTCTCTGGAACTGAATTTCCCTTCTTATGACACATATCCCAAAGAAAACGTGACATAAAACAAGTAAGACGTATTATCCAACCTTCTCTGACTTTAATTCGATCCCAAAATATTGTTTCAATTTTAATCTGCAAGACTGACTTCTTAGAACAAAATAAGATTGGCTAAAATTTGTGATAACCTTGCACTTTTATGGGTGCTATTCTGAGGAATTCTGTGACAAAGAATAAACACAATAGATACGATGTATCTATAAGAACCATAACTACAACAAAGTTTTAGAAACATCAGAATTACATACACTTTTATTCCTGACACTTCTTTACTCTAGAGATCATAATTATCAGCATCAAAATATTAGTTCAAATTTGAGAATGATTCTGAATGCTGACCTCAGCATTGACAGTTAACTATTGCTACATCAAGTTAAGTATCAACACAACTAATAAGTTAAAATGGTTAAGTACAAAGCAACTGGATATAGTGCCATATTTTCCAAATATTAAGAGAAGTCTGTCCTTATGAAATTTACTAAATTGGATGTGCCTTAATTGAATTTTCCTTACTCTGATTCTATCTAAAGCTTATCTTCCTAATTCTACACTAGGGAGATATTTATATTGTAACAATAGACACCAGAAGTATCTTCACTGAGTTAATTTATATGCTGCATTAGAGATAAATATGCAAGAAATTATTTATACAGGTCATGAATTAATAGATTTTTAAGGGACTGGTTATTTTAGGTTAATTATGCAGTTAAAAGTAGGCTTTCTTTCCTTTGTTTTCATCATGACAAAATTAAAACAATAAATATTATAGGATGTTAATGTATAAGGAAGCAACCATGTAAAAGGAAGCAACTTTTGTAAGCATAATATAAAGACAAATCAGGAGTAAATTTCTGAAGAAAGCTGAAAATAAATTGTAGTTGAAAAACTACAAGAGATGTATTTTTGTATCTCTCCTGTTTAAGATGGTATTCTGCCTCTACTATGTTAGTGGGAAGTTTATGGGACGTAGTGAAAACTGTCTGTAAGTAAACAAAATACAATGCATTCCCACCACAATTCTTTCCTAAAACAAATCATGCCTATTTTGAAGACTATATAATGCTTTTTAAATTCTGCACATAATAATGCCCTCTTATTTTACCTAAAACTAACATTAATCTCCAAGAAGGTTCATTTAATTCTAGTAAAATAGAATTTGATGATCTTATATGAACCCAGGAAATAGAGACAATATTTTAATATGACAATTATGTATTGCTTAAATTATATCAAGATGATAAAAGTTGTGAAAATATGTATAATACGTCAGCTGCAGTAACAAATAATTCAAATCTTTACATAAGGCACAGAAAATGTGCCCAGATTATGAGAATAAATAGTTCAAATGTCTGAATTATTTGAATGGACATGTGTACTATTAAAAGATAAACTAAGGCATATTAAAAATTTTAAGAGTTTATTTGAGCAAACATTGATTAGAATCATGAAGTATCCAATCTAGTAGATGGAAAGGAGCTCCAAGGATCAGTACAAAATGAAAGACTTTTATAGACAGAGGAGAGCAGTAACAAGGAAGTTACACTAGGCAAAAGAGCATTAACTTTTGTTATGGGGAAGTTACTTTCCTTGGGGGTGACAGAGGTCTGTCGGGCAGATTACTTAACTAGTGTTGGACCAGCAATTCCTGGTTGACTGGTTTAAGGTCCCATTTCTGGGATAGCAAAAACTGTACAAAAACTATAATTAAGTCAAATCACAGTTTGGTGACTTGGGGAGTCACATAAGCAGTTCCCATCTTAGGCCTATTTATCTTGTTTTCAACAGCCATAAAATGTAATTCGTTTTGAATTAAGGTTTACAAGTAAGAAACTTGAATTTAAAATTCTGTAAACATTTCTCTAATAAGAATTATTCTATCACATTCATTAGTCAACTGAAAAACTAAAATGTTGGCCTCCATCATTATTCAAGTATAGTTAAGACATTTATTAACCATATATATGAAATCTCATGCATACACTGTGTTTTAAACTTCATTACATGAGATGAAGTTGGAAAATAGCCAACGATTCATTCTGAATATGATTAAAATATGAGTGGGTAAAATTGAGAGTTCAGGACATAGGGTCCAATAGTACTCCTTTGTTTAAAGGTAAAGGTTGAACATACTGGGACTTTCTATGTATATACAAAAAGAGTATACCCAGAGCAGCCTTAAGATCTTGGAAAGACCCCTTTTGGCCTTTCATCTCCATTCACTGAGTAACTCTGGGAAGGAGAGACACAAATCTCAGCCCTAAAGCCTGGAATTCTTGACCCAATTAACTTAAAGCCATGGGGCTAATCACAATGTTTGAGTAGTATCTAGACTTAAATGTTGTTATGGCCTTTAACATAATTTATGAGGCAGCACCTATGAAACGTAATAGATAATTTGATAGATTTTCTTGTGAGATATGGTCATATGTAGAATACACCCTTTGTTAAATTATTTTTTTCAATCATTTGCTTTATTAAACTAAGTTCTTAAATCATTTGCTTCAGTATGTACAGGAGACTGAGCAGAAGTAAGAATCCTAGTATTTCCTCATTTTATTACCTTAACATATTGTATTTTGTTTTAGAATTAGGATGTATAGCTATACAAGAAGCAATTTTTTTCATTATCTCACCACCAAAAATTAAACAAGAATTGCAAATTCCTCCAGAATCTGATTATATAGATTCAGGTGTTATATTCGATTTACAAAATTGGAATCCTATGATACATACTGTTTTGTAATCTATATGTCATTTAAATCTTCTATCAGTGACATTTTCTAAGTAGTGTATACTTTTGTACTGTATTTAATGGCTTCCAATTTTGCCGCTGTATGTATGTACGTTTAGCACACTACCTACTGATGGATTTTTAGATTGCTTTCAATTTTCAGTATTATAAACAGACACCTTCCAAAATTAGTATTATTCTATTAAAATCAATGCTAAATTGTAAGATGGTTGATAATTATTGCCAAAGTTTCTTTTAATAAATGCAGTACTGAATTATTTTGCCTTTAGAAATGTATAAATTCCTATTTCTATGTATTTTTATAATTAGCCTTAAAATATTTTACAAATTTACATGTAAAAAGAGTTACATACAAACATACATCTGTATCCCATTATCAAAATCAGACCTGCAGGGCTTCCCTGGTGTCGCAGTGGTTGAGAGTCCGCCTGCCGATGTAGGGGACACTGGTTCGTGCCTGGGTCCAGGAAGATCCCACATGCCGCAGAGTGGCTGGGCCCGTGAGCCATGGCTGCTGAGCCTGCGCGTCCGAAGCCTGTGCTCCGCAACGGGAGAGGCTACAGCAGTGAGAGGCCCACGTACCGAAAAAAAAAAAAAAAAAAGTCAGACCTGCACCTAAGTGCTATTTGGAACGGTATCAGCATGGCTTCCCTAGAATCACCATATCTCCTTGTGTTACAAGATCATTTATCACAAAACTCTTAAGACTTTAATTCAGGAAGTTATGACCATTTATAACGTTGATAATTATATTAACTGATGCTACATGTTAGTTCTGTCTCTTCCTGTATTTCTTTGAAATAATATAAAATAAGGGAGTTTTCAACAATGTAACCAGATGTACAAAAAACAAACAAATAAACAGTATGGAGTGGCCATTGGATATATGAGATTGACACATATTGGAGAGTGTGATTTTACCAGTCTTGTCTGTGAAATAGAAAGTGATCTTGTATAGTGTTTCTGATTCTGATAGTCTTCACACCTCTCTTAAAAATGTAAAAGATCTCAGTTAGATTTTTCTTGGCATTACCAGCACATAGTATATGTTCTCAGGACCGTCTGGCCTGTTGGCCTATATAAGAGCAATTTCAGAGTGAAATAAATGTTGAAACCAGATAGATGATACAAAGAGTGAGAAAGTAAAGTTGGTGAGCATAAAACATTATTTCCAGGAACTTTACTTGTAAAATTATCAGAGAGATACATCATTGTCTAGAAGTTAACTCTCAATGAAGAGCTTAATGGTTTTATTATCTGTTTAGTTTTTAAGATGGAAGAGACTTGAATATTATCATATATTTATAACAAAATTCACTGGGAAAAAAAAGTTGATGCCACTACAGAGAGAGAGCTGTTGAAGGTAGGGCTACTAAGAAATCATAGGAAAGGTTGGGTTAGCCTTGTGCATTATGCAGATGTTAGAAATTCTGGGAAGAATTTGGGGAAGAGAAAGAATGTCTTCTAGAAAAGGCCTTAAAAAACAAAGAGGAATGATCTAAACAGTAATAGGCCACACTAACAAATCCAGGGGGCATAATCAATTGAAATGAACTTCAAAGCAAAGGATATTTTTGTCTGAGGGTAGAGTCTAGAGGAGCCCTGGAGAATTAAGAGAAACAGGGACCAAAAAAACCTTGTGTTTTCAGAATCACTTTGAGTTTTATCTAATTGAATGTTACTTGAAAGTATGTATTGGGTGGGCCAAAAGGTTCGTTCGGGTTTTCCCATAGATGGCTGTAGTTGCACTTAGTTGTCTTTAACTTCATTAGAAACAATTTTGTTAGATTGTATGTGACAGCTGTAGTATCAGCTGCATTTAAAAAAAGACATCAAAACTGGTGAATTTTTGTGTAGCTATTTTAATATCGAAGATGGAAGCAAAAAGCAACATTTTCGGCATATTATGCTTTATTGATTCAAGAAAGGTAAAAATGCCACTGAAATGCACAAAAAGATTTGTGCAGTATATGGAGAAGGTGCTGTGACTGATCGAACGTGTCAAAAGTGGTTTGCGAAGTTTCATGCTGGAGATTTCTCGCTGGATGATGCTCCACGGTCTGGTAGACCAGTTGAAGTTGATAGTGATCAAATTGAAACAATAATTGA
Source organism: Monodon monoceros (assembly GCF_005190385.1). Classification (NCBI taxonomy): domain Eukaryota; kingdom Metazoa; phylum Chordata; class Mammalia; order Artiodactyla; family Monodontidae; genus Monodon; species Monodon monoceros. The sequence continues at coordinate 18,768,463 of NW_021703785.1, read as the reverse complement.
GAACAATCAATGTTATACCATGTGGGAGATAGCCGACATACTCAAAATATCCAAATCAAGTGCTGAAAATCATTTGCACAAGCTTGGTTATGAGAACTGCTTTGATGTTTGGGTTCCACAAAAGTTAAGTGAAAAAAACCTTCTTGACCATATTTCCACATGCGATTCTCTACTGAAACGTAAAGAAAACATTCCGTTTTTAAAACAAATTGTGACATGCGATGAAAAGTGGATACTGTACAGTAATGTGGAACAGAAGAGATTGTGGGGCAAGCGAAATGAACCACCACCAACCATACCAGAGGCTGGCCTTCATCCAAAGAAGGTGATGTTGTGTACGTGGTGGGATTCGAAGGGAGTCCTCTATTATGAGCTCCTTCTGGAAAACCCAACAATTAATTCCAACAAGTACCGCTCCCAATTAGACCAACTGAAATCAGCACTTGATGGAAAGCGTCCAGAATTAGTCAACAGAAAATGCCTAATCTTCCATCAGGATACTGCAAGACTGCATGTTTCTTTGATGACCAGGCAAAAACTGTTACAGCTTGGCTGGGAAGTTCTGATCCATCCACCGTATTCACCAGACATTGCACCTTTGGATTTCCATTTATTTTGGTCTTTACAAAATTCTCTTAATGGAAAAAATTTCAATTTCCTGGAAGACTGTAAAAAGCACCTGAAACAGTTCTTTGCTCAAAAAGATAAAACGTTTTGGGAAGATGGAATTATGAAGTTGCCTGAAAAATGGCAGAAGGTAGTGGTACAAAAGGGTGAATACGTTGTTCAGTAAAGTCCTTGGTGAAAATGAAAATTGTGTGTTTTATTTTTACTTAAAAAACCGGAGGCACTTTTTGGCCCACCCAGTATAAGGACATTAACATTTTTCATTATTAAAACAATAACTTGGATTGAGCATTTAACCCTTGTCAAACTTGTACAGGGTAACTAAATATGTTTATGCCTTAGCTCAATGAATATGTTTATGCCTTAGCTCAATGTACTCCATTTTAAGAACGTGTTATTTTGACCATTTATATATGAGAAAATCAAGACTATAGACCTTAAAGTAATTTTTTGAAGGCCAAACAGCCAGAAAATGAGGAGCCTGTATGAAAATCCAGGACGCTGTGGTTATAAAGCTGCCTGAAGAGTAGGTATGGGAGCAGGGGAGGGAAGAGGTTGAAAGCAAAAGAAGTGGGAGTTAAAAAGGTTGAATAGAAGGAAAGTAAAATAATTAAAATGTCTTTGAAAACATTAGTGAGAAAATTAGTTATATAGTGTAAGAAGAGTCAGAATGGAATGTGTTTTGCTTTGTTTCGATTTTGATTTTTGCATAAAGAACAGGCAATGTTTAGTACCTTTGGGAGAGAGGGCACTAGTAGAAAGATGTGGTTGAAGACAGATGGAAGATAAGCTAAGGTAAATTAGATGAGATGACTTTTCATTACATGAGATGAAATGAGAACACAAGGTATATTTAGAGCAAAGTGTCAAAAGAGAAAGATCAGTAACTTGTATTAGTCTCTTACCAGTTCTTACATAAACATGGACTTGGTTTTGAAAGGGTTGTCGTTCTTTTATTTGCATAAGTATTACTATTAAAAATTCTTTCCTTACATAGATATTTCTAGTCAAAGGATTTCAGTTAATTCAAAATGTATTAAATCATTTTTCTGTTGAGAAAGACCAAGCCAGACATGGAAATTACACAGAAAGAATGAATGAAAGAAAGAGACACAAGGGAATGAGAGAGGGAGGAAGGAAGAAAGAAAAGGAGTTTATTAATTTATTAATATTGTCGATTGTTTAGCATCTCATGTGTTTATTTTGTGAAATGCATTTTCAAATATTTTGCCCATTTTACCATTTTAAAATGTGTTATTTTCTTATCGAGTGTAGATAGTTCTTTATATATCTAGAAAAAAGACCTTTCTTGGACATTTAAATTAAAACTGTCTTCACCCAGTCTGTGACTTGTCTTTTCATCATTTAAAAAAAATTTTTTTATTCCTTTAATTTTTTTTAAAATTGAGGTATAGCTGATTTACAATGTCATGTTAGTTCAGGTGTACACCACAGTGATTCAGTTATACATATATATTTTTTTCTCAGATTCTTTTCCCGTGTAGGTTATTACAAAATATTGAGTTTAGTTCCCCGTGCTATACAGTAGGTCCTTGTTGGTTAGTTGTTTTTATATATAGTAGTGTGTATATGTAAATCCCATCCTCCTAATTTATCCCTCCCCGCCACCTTCCCTGTTGGTAACCATAAGTTTGCTTTCTATGTCTGTGGGTCTATTTCTGTGGGGTTTTTTCTTTCTTTTTTCATAGAAACATTCTTACCATTTATTTATATTTAATCCAGAGAAATCAAAGCATGTCTTTCACTAGGTTATTTCTGTTTTGTAAAATAAGTTCATTTGTACTTTTTTTCAGATTCCACGTAAAAACAATATCATATGATTTTGTCTTTCTCTGACTTACTTCACTTAGTATGATAATCTCTAAGTCCATCCATGTTGCTGCAAATGGCATTATTTAATTCTTTTATATGGTTGAGTAGTATTCCATTGTATACATATACCACATCTTCTTTATCCATTCAACTGTCGATGGACATTTAGGTTGCTTACATGTCTTGGCTATGGTTAATAGTGCTGCAGTGAACATTGGGGTGCATGTATCTTTTCAAATTATAGTTTTTTCTGGATATATGCCCAGGTGTGAAATCCCTGGATCATATGGTAACTCTATTTTTAGATTTTTAAGGAACCTCCATACTGTTCTCACTACTTTAAATCTTTTACCTTTCCATATAAATTTTAAAATTAGTTTGTCTGTATCTACAAGTTTTACTGCTTGTATTTTAATTGGATTTACGTTTAATCTGCACACCAATTGGGAGAGAATTAATATCTGAACTGTACTGTGTCTTTCAATTCATGAACTCAACAGTGTTTTGAGCATACAGATCGTGTACATATTTTGTTAAATTCATACCTAAGTAGTATTTCATTTTTGAAATTATTGTAAATGATACTGTTTTCTGTTGAGAAAATCATAGTTATTCAAAAAATAAAATTTGATTTTATATTAGAAAAATCAGCTAATATAATTCAACATAATAAATATTAATTAGAAAAATGACATTTAATAATCTTAACTATAGAAAAGTATTTGATAAAATAACACACTAATCTATAATTCTTTAAAACTCTGCCATCATAGTAGAAATAGAAGGTAAATTCTTTAACCTTTAAAGTTATATTTAGAAAAAAATCACACTGCAAATATTATTAATGGTTAAAACATAATCTCCTTAAAGTCAAGTGCAAGACAAAGGCTCCTGCTCTTCTTCCAGCCAACAAAGCTGAGTGAAACAAAATAGGGAAATCAAAGACATAAATTAGAAGGAAAGACAAAAAATGTTTATGTGCAGTTGTTGCTTGTCAACATGGAAAATCCCAAAGGACCTAATTAACAAGTATAGCAAGGTTGTTTCATCTTAAAAAATGATATATAAAACTCAATTTCATGTCTCTATATAAATATTAAAATAATTACTTTAAAAATAGTGTTAAAATGTATCTGGGCTTAAATATAACAAAAGACTTGCATAGAATTTATGGAGGAAATTATAATACATTATCGAAAAATATTAAAACTAAACAAAACAGATATCCTACTTAATAGGATATAAGCAGATACAGCATAGAACATATTTATCATTTAATATTATGTATCAATAGTTCCAATAATATGGTCTTTAGTTCCAGTGCCCCTGGTGTATTTTAGTAATTTAGGGAAAGCAACACATGGTCTATTTAAATCAATTTGTCTTCCTGAAGTGACTTAAGAAGTTAAAATGCTTTTCCTTTTTTCTTATTTTCATAAAGAAAAAAATGTAACTTAGTTATATAATAGGCAGTTGCTGTGTCTCCTACAGGCTTATTTTGTCTGCTTTGCAATACAGTTTTATATATTGCCAACTATCTTACAGCATCACCCTGTTTTCTGGGGAAAATTAACCATGAATTGGTAATCAAAAATTTCAAAAAATCATCTTAATTTACAAGATAAAAAAGAAGAACCTTTGACCTACTCCCTAACTGCCTAAAAGAATGTAGATATAGCGCGTGTTGCAAGAAGGGAGTTATCACCAGAGATACCTGCAAAGAATAGGGGAACACTAGGCAGGGCCTAGAGATCAGAGTCCCACCTGTGTCCCGTTGTCTCTGCACGGCCCAGCAAACATTTGTTTACCAAACACTTGCTTTTCCAGCTCCGTGTAAATTGCCTCCCTGCCCTTTCAAGTCCCAAACCACTACCCCTAACATGCTGTTTTGTCTTTAGCTGAAGATGGTATTTAAGGGGAGGGTTTCAGCCATTTTGGCTGAAACTCAGTTCGTTTTCCTGAGTCTCTCGCATATACACATGTTATTAAGCTTTGGTTTGATTTTCTCCTGTTAATCTGTGAAATGTCAGTTTAATTCTTAGACCAATCAGAAGAACTTAGAAGGGTAGAGGAAAATTTCTTCCTCCCTAACCCATGCAAAAAATACCAATAAAATTAAATATTTTATTTAATATAAGCATGCTACTAAATTTATACTTGTTAGAAATTAGGTTAATAAAACTTCTGTACACTATATTTTTAGCCAGAGGTTTAGGGTACCATAGTTCATTATACTTCATCCTTTAGCAGAAGTGACAAGGGACTTCTTTCATGATCTACATTGTTTTTATTCTACTTGGCTGACCAGAGGCCATGACAAAATGTTAGTTATATAGTTACATAATAATTACACATATCTTTTGTTTTTGTTGTTGTTTGTCATGCATTGACTTTTCGTTGACTCAGCATTTTCCTAAACTTGTCATTTATGCATGTGTGAAATAATTCAAATTGGAAGGAAATCCTATTAAAATGATTTGTATCACCTCTGCAAGACTTCCACAATTACAGCAGACAGAGTTACTTACCACTCCACCTTACTCACATAATACTCTATGCCTACCTCTAGAATAGCACTTGAAGTTTATACTTTAATTTTTAATTATTTTTGGATGGAAATGAAGTAGAGAAAATAAACAGGTTTTTATCCAATGGATGCCAAAGCATCTCTGCAAGTTTTTCCAGAGGTCTGTAAAATAAGCTGTGTTATGTAGAGCTCACAATTTTGTTCTCTTTCTGACAAGAAGATTGTTTGTTTTGATTTTTAATGCAGAATTTTAGTAGCTGTAGAAAACTGCCCAATTTTGGAAGCTGAAAAACCTCTTTTCAGGTTAGTCTCTAGAAGATAAGTGAGAAAGGAATTGGAACAGGATTCTTAGGCAATTATGAGCAGGTCGGCACAGTTCTTTGGCAACACACACCAATGTACCTTCCTTTCTGCCTGAACAGTAATTCTTGAAGATGTCGATTCATACTGTATGTAAAGACAGTGTGCACCTGAGCTATTCTTAATTTATTATTGTCTATGCCCCTCCCTCTTTTTTAGAGTCTAATTATTAGTAATAGAGTTCAGAGGCTTTGAACTTGTCAGATTTTACTTGCTTTTGTCAGGGAGGTAGAAATTTTCCTCTACCCTTCTAGGTTCTTCTGGCTGGTCTAAGAATTAAATTGACATAAGACAGATTAACAGGAGAAAATCAAACCAAAGTTTAATAACATGTAGACATGGGAGAGACCCAGGAAAACTAACTCCCTGAAATGGCTGAAGCCCTCCCCTTAAATACCATCTTCAGCTAAAGACAAAAGAGGAAGTTAGGGGTAGTGCTAGGGCAGGAAGGCAATTCACATGGAGCTGGAAAAGCAAGTGTTTGGTAAACAAATGTTTTCTGGGCCATGCAGAGACAGTGGGCACAGAGAGGGATTTTAAGTTATTTGTTAATAAGTTAACTAAGTTCCTCCCTGTCTACCACACCTAGTTCATACTGCATATGAACTAGTTATCTCTAGTGATAGCTCCCTACCTTGAATAGGTCCTCTATCTACATTCTTTTAGGCAGTTAGAGAGAAAGTCAGAATCTTTGGGGCCATAAAAATAATTAGCTTAAATTAATCTTCATGCTAAAGGGACACAATTTGGGGTGGCAAGTTTTGCTGTCCTATACTTCACTGTGCCCGTTATCCAAAGGTTTACTGTAAAGTAAGATAACTTTCACGAGGAGATTTGAAAAAACGAAACTCTGCCACAGTCACATAAGTATAGGACATTGAGATTTCTTACTTTATTTTATCTTACAAACAAACCATTTCCCTGGTACTTCGATATATCATTCTGTATCACTGTGTAAAGAAAGTGCATTGTTCTGTTGTATATTTTCAATTACAATGTAAAATAGTAAAGCATGCAAACAATAACATGCCCTTGAAATAAAAGTTATATATTGGAAGAGCCACAAGTATACCTTTTTTAAAAAGTTAGAGTATTGTGTTTTTTAGAGCTAGATATTAGAATTTAGTGTATGTATATGTATGTATGTATACATATATGTATAACTGTTCATACACATACAAACACACATATAATATACTTTCTCTGCAGTTTCTTTTACCTAGGAAATTTAATTAAATATTGAAAAAAAATAATTCATCAATATCTACTTGAGAAGAATGCTTGATAAACTTTTGAATAAAAATGATGAAAATGTTAAGTAACAAAAAATACAGCACATTCATGGATAATGCTCTCTGTTGCATAAATCTGTTCCCTAAAATTACTTTAAAACATTTAGTGAAATCTCTAAGTTGTAAACAATGAGGTGTCACTAACCATTCTCCTAGTTAAGGGCTCTAGAACTTGTTCAGTTCAGCCCCTTCACTCGCTGAATTCTCAGAATTTTCCCTATAATTTCCTCAGTGCCTCACCTCACTTCCAGGACACATCTATCTGCAAGAGAAAATAAATGGACAGAGGAGATTTAAGTTTCTTTTCTTTTGGTTCCTTTTCAAATTCCTAGGAACAAGTTAAAATGTCAGTGATATAATTTCTGATGGCACTAGAGGTATGTAAAAAGGAGATGTGTGTTCTCTATTTCCCTAAGCAAATAGGTAACTGCTATGACATTTTGTTCCTGATTAGTCAAGCCTGAGTATAAGGGGAAATGATTGAATACCAACACAATAGTTCCTGTATTCTGACTATAGGGTTCTAAGGACAGATTTTCCATATATTCTAATTCCAGGGACTTCTAAATAGCATCTAGGTAAACTGTTACTGCAGGAAAGAGTCTCAAATTTAGGTTTGACTTCTTATGCCATCTGAGACCAGATAAGTTGGATCCATATCAGTTTTAGAACCATTTCTTTTCTAATCAGATCAAATTGATTATGTGATGCTCTAAAAATCAGGCATGGTATTCATTGGGAAACATCAATTATTTCCTCTGTTTTTGCAGATATATATTAATATAGTACTCCATTAGTGAGATGAACTGCAGGTTACTAATTAGCGTAGCACCCCATTAGTGAACTCTATTTGCTTTGTAATTTGGCAAAATTTAATTGTCTTTGGAGAATAATCTAAATCTTTGGCCCAGAATATTCTGCTGTTTTATTTTTTTCTTTAATCTTTCTCCCACCTCAAAATCTGTCCATTATGCCTCTTCCACTTCTTTTTTCCCTTTCATCCCAATTGGGGTTATTGACTCTACTGCTGACCTGGCATGAGAAGAAGCAAAACTCTCTCAGCATCATATTTCACCCCTCCAGTTTCTAGTGTCAATTTATTCTGTTCCCCTAATACAAATTCATTTGAATGGCATGCAGATGGGTCCATTTATAAAAAAGAATTAATATCCTTATTGCTGAGACATGCTCTATAATAAACCTGAAACAATAATTGTTCAATAGTGGAGAGTAACTAAATCAATTTATAACACCTTTTTTATTGGATTACTCTTAGGCTTACTTCAAAGACCACAGCTTTCCCCACATCATATCAATAGATCCTCGGAATTCTAATTTGAGATTAGGATGTTTTTTAGATTCGCTATTCAGTAGATACTGGCTGCTAACAATCATTGGCCAGTTGCAGCCTCCTTAACATAATATAGTTCCTACAACCTCTAGGCCATTACAACTACATGGATACAAAAGAGTTCATTAGAGACAATGAAGAACTGTCGGGGGTACTATTCATTCTCCTAGGTCTCCTCTCCAGTACTTCCCAAAATGCTGTGAGGATTGGGCTGGCATTAGTTCCTGTAATCCTCTGTGATTTCTACATTTTATTAAGGGTGACCCAGTAAAGACTTAGTGTCTTCAAGGAAGGTATTTTAGTAACATTAGGCCTGCTTAACCCAGTATTATTTCACCATGTTCTTTGCTCATGTTCTTCCAGAGTCCTTCCGAGAACATTTATGTATTTTAAATAAACAAACATCTTGATCATTTATGTCTCCAGATAGATTTCTGAAATAAATGTTAAAATGTAGCAAGGACCAGGAAGTAGCTTGGGATACACATTCCAAAAGAAAGAGGAGTTCAGAATGTGCTAAGGCAGTGACAAGTCTTTCATAACATCCCTTCCTCATGGAAGTGCTAAGTATCACTGGTTTCCTGTGGACAATCTAAAATTAGTGTAACTATCCAAATCTATTTCATATAGCCACTCAATTACCTACTTCCATTTTGTCTGATTTGTTAATAACAACCATTGGGATTGGAATGGGACACAGAGATTACACCATTAATTATTAAATATTCAATATGTTCTTATAAGTTTGTAGTTTCAGACCGTGCAATCATATTTGACTTTTTGAAAAATGCAGGGCATCATTCAATTTTTCTTACTGTGCGTATTCTAAACTCAGGCTACATTCCTTTCACGGAGGAGATAAATACTGTTCTTGGCTTAGAGTTTCTTCTCAATTTCTCTTTGCAAAAATGAAAGCTCTCAAAGTTTTCATTTGGGAAGAGTTAAAGGCAGGATCCAACACATTCAACCTCAGAGTAGAACTAGGGACAAATATTTTCATCTTTTGCTTGGCCTTGTCTTAATCTAAAGTCTGCATATATAACATGAAAGGGAAAGACATATAGGTATCTGGTGTAGGCATGATGCCTAAAGAAGTTAGGATCTGTTCTATGCTCTGCCTCCCTGCAGGTCTCTTGGATCCAGTCAAAATACATATGTGGTATTTACTTTCAAATGAACTCAATTCTCACTCCTTCCCCTTTCAGGAAATACTTGTCTGGGAGATCACATAAACCATTTATGAATAGGTTTAGACAAACAAGCCACAGGGGACAGCCATTGTACAATACGATATAGTCTATGTGTTTGTCTAGAACTATTGGAACATGGTGATAATCTATAATGCACTATCTGGGATGACTATTTTCCAAAATCCTTCTGTCTTTGCCTCTATCTCCAACTCCACTTAGGGCTGCCTGTCTTGAGGAGAATGGAAACTATCAGTGACCTGAAATGAAACTGTTCCAGGAAGACAGAGGAAGGATCCCCAACATCTTCAGAACACTTGCTATTCACAGCATATTTTTAGTGCCTTCAGCCCTCTAAGATACCAGAGACAATTCCTTATCATATTCCCCTGTCTTTGCTTTATGGAAATCACAGCGTTAAGACATTAAGTTGGTGCCTTCTTTTGGTTTATTCAGTTTCTCTTATTTTTTCAGCCAGCATTGGAAAGCTTAAGTAAGAGCAACAACAACCCAAGTTCCCCAAACTAAGCTGGCATGCCTTTAAAGCATTTAGCTCTTGTATTTTCTCCTCTGCCTCACTGCCTTTCAGGGTCTGTGCTGGAACCACCAGTGGGCCTTTTTCCAACTTCCATGTTACCCCCTCTAAAAAGACTAGTGAGAGCTAGTCTTTCTCTTACATGTGCCCAACTAGTTTAAAAAACTAGGAAAAATATTGGAGAATAGTCACATTGTGTCAGGTTAAGTTCAGCGTGAAGGCTTCACTTAATTATTAAGCCCAGCCTGAAACTATATGAAGCTAGTCTATTTGTGAGTTCAAAGCCCTTTGGTCAGAGACCCCTGCACCACAATCTCCAGCCACATGACGTATATGACATCTGCTTTAAGCTTTTTGGTAGATATTGATTCTTTACTGCTTTATAGTTCCCTGGATCCTCCCTGCCCATGAATATTTGGACATTTTGACTCAGTCATTCTAGGGCTATTTTTTAAAGGACTCAGGAGATCTCACAGTCTGGGCATTTAGCACATCACCAGCTTCTATCATATTTCAGACTCTGATACTTGCCATTCTGGAAGCATCTCAGAAATGCTCCCTAACCATGAATAAGTAGCACTTCCTAGAACTAGCCCCAGCTTTCCATAACACCATTTCTCAGTTATAAAAACATAGTTTCTGTAAGGGTATGCCCTACTATATAGTTAATCTTTGATCCTTCAAAAGAAGCTTTGCACTCAAAAAGGGACTTTATAAATAAAAAGTATAATGAAACTCTCTAGGAGTTAAGCCAGCATTTTAAATAAAGCTACATTAAGGTGTGTGATTTGTGTATCATGCCTTGTTCCTTCCACATTTTCTTTCCAAATGATTCTTGGGGAGCACTATATGACAGCAACTACAAGTTTTCCATTTGAACATTCTTTCTTTTCTACTTTATAAGAAGGATGTGCATATTCCAGTTTGCCTAAACAGAGTTGTGTTAAGTCTGTGGTTCCAGGAAAATTCTTTATAGCATCCAATTTCACTATTAATATATGCTAGTTCCACAGTGAACTTTGTGATCACCCTATTTGTAAAAAAAAAAACCCACAGGTGATCAGAATCAAAACTAAATTTCTCAACCTCTCTATCAGATAAGTAAGTGTGTATGACTAAGCTCTGAACAATAAAATGCAAAGAGAGTATTTTGTGGGACTTTCAGGAAGTCTCCTTGGAAACAGACACCCACTTTGCTTCCCTGTCTCCTGATGCCAATATAGAATACAGACATGATGACTAGTGTTTCAGTCGCCATCCTGGATCATGAAGAAACTTGACGTCTGAAGCCATATGTGTTAGTTAAAGTGAACGCTAATAGCTATAGCATGGAGAATAGAAAAAAAAAGCAGTAGTTTAAAGGCATATAAATTAATTTCTCTTTCACTTAACAATTTTCAGATGAGTGATCCAGGACAGTGAAACAATTTTCCTCTATATGGACACATTGGGACCCAGATTTTTTCTGTCATTTTTCCACTGCTGTCTCGCTCCGTGCTACTTAAAGGATGACCTGCAAGCCAGCTCCATTGATACCACTTGGGAACTTGATAGAAATGTAGAGTGTCAGGCCCCACCCAGACCTCCAGAATCAAAATCTGTATTTTAACAGTATCTCTAAGTGATCTGTGTGTACATGAAATGAAAAAAAAATCACTGCTCTGTGGTACCGTTATTATCTCTACAGTTGAAAGTACAAAAAAATGTTTTTAAGTTATTTAAAAAATTTAAAAAATTGAAGGTTTTTTCTCACAAACTAGTAACTTGTTAAGCTTATAAAATAACTCTTATTTTTTTTCTTAGAGAAAACGTGAAGTTTAGCTATTAATGAACAGGTCTAAAGTTGTGTATTATCCTTGTAAATAGATGCAATAACGCAGGCTGGCAACTTAGTCATAGAACCTTCACTAGAAATGGATTCAACTTAGTCATAGAACCTTCACTAGAAATGGATTCATATTTTATAGGTAACACCAGGGTGTGGGGCTTGTGCACAGAGTCTCTAAAAAAGTCTAAAAGGGATTATCTTCTTGGAAAAAAAGTCAAAAGAACTTTGTGGAAAAGTTCCCACAAAAGTGGAAACCAACTCAGTGTGAGAAATAGAAGGCTGACATGAGAAGATAAAAGGATAAAACTAAGTCTTACATTTTTTCTCAAAAAGTTTACTAGTGTTGAATGTCTTCCATGTTAAATAATCAAAGGAGGTAAAAACATAACAGAGGGCAGGGAATATATGCCACTAACATGACTAACCCAGAGAACAACCGACCTTATTTTACTTGACTTCAGGTTCTACCTCATACATTGTAACATTCACGTTAATCCAACTCCCAAAAGGTTTTGGAATATGTAGGTATTTTACAAAAAAAATATTTTTTGAGGACACTGAGGAGAGATATACAGGTTAACAAAAGTTTTCATAAATTTTTCCTCGCTTAGCAGCTGCCCCCAAAACTTTACATTTTCCCTTTTTCTGAAAATATTCTCCAATCTCCATGTTATTTATGGTACCTGCCATCTTCTTTCTTCCCCTTTATTTTTAAAATAAATATTTAAAAGATAAATTTGAAAGCAAGTTAGTCTTCTCAAAGTCTTTCTCTCTTTCTTAAAAAATTATTCTTTATTTTTATCAATAACATGAATTTGTTACTCTATCTCAGTAAGATATCTGGATCCATTATCTACATCTCTTTTCTTGTTTCCTTTGCTTTTTATCTTCTAGTTTTATTGAGATCTAATTGACAGACAGCACTGTATGTTTAAGGTGTACAACAAAATAATTTGACTCACATAAATCAAGAAATGATTACCACAATAAGTGTGATGATCATCCATCATCTCATATAAATAGAAAAGTTTTCTATTTTATATTTTATGTATTCCTTTGGCATCTCCAAGGAAAGAAGGATAAAGAGGAATAGAAGTGGGAGGTTTGTGATTAACAAGGCTGTTAAAAATACTACTTTGGGGTTTTGGTGTGTGTAATAGTAATGGCAAAGCAATATCAGGAAGCTCATGAAGAAGTGGCAAGGTCATGGCTAAAAAACTCTCACCTCATTTTTAGCCTCCATTCAAGGTTTAAATCAATGGCTTTCAGTTTCACATGCTCAATACAAATATAATGTTCCCATGTAACTCTCTTCATAATGTAAATCTATAGAGCAGAGGTTGGTGAAAATTTGGGCCATTATTTCTTCAAATTTTTTTTCTTCCTTACCTTCCTTTCTTTCAGGGGCTTCAATTATATGTACATTGAATAGCTTGAATTTATTCTAAAGGTCTTTTTTTCTGGTAATTTTGTTTCTATAATTTTGCATTTAACTTTGCATTTAATTTTGGATAGTTTCTACTGCTATGCATTCAAGTTTACCAGTCTTTTCTTCTGTACCATATAATGCTCAATTCATCACATCCATGTATTTTTCATCTTACCTAATGAATTTTTATATTCCAAAGTTTTATAGTATATAACATATAGATCAATAGATAATTCACATATATATCTGAATAATTCAGGTATGATAGATAATTCAAATATCTGAATTATATACATATATATATATATATATATATATATATATATACTTTTGCCTCTTTGCATGCCTGATAATTTCTGATGGGTACTTAGTCTCGTGATTTTTAAATTGGTGGTGGTAGATACTTTTGTATCCCTATAAATATTCCTAAGTGTTGTTTTGGAGCACGTCTAAATTACTTGGGAACAGTTTCATCCTTTCAAGTCCTGCCTTTCAGCTTTGTTAGGCAGTATAATAACAGCCATTAATCTAGGTCTCAGTCTACCTACTATCAAGGCAATACCCCTCTGGGTATTCTACCCAATGAATTGGAAAGGTTTTTGCCCTCTGGCTTTGGAAAATAATAACTGTTCTTGATCATATATGAACTTCAGGGCTTATTACCTTAAATTCTTTCAAGGTTTTCATACCTGAGCCTTGGCTAGTTTCCTCACATACATTCACTAGTCAGTGCTCAGCCAAAAACTCAAGGGGAATACCTATAGATAACCAGAGTTCCTCTTCTGGGGAGATCCGTCCTCAGTAGTAATCTGTTCTACAACTCTTGTCATCTTTTTTTCCCCAGGCCCCCCATCCCATCTGTCAACTCAGGGAGAGACCAGATTCTCATTCCTAGATTAGCAGGAGGCCAGGCTTACTCTTCTCTGGGAGGGAATGAGCTGTGTCAATCTTCCAGCTCATCTTCTGTGTTTTTCCTCCTCAGGTATCACGGTCTTGCACTGACTGCTGTCCAATGTATGAAAACAATTCCATCTATACTTTAAGTTTTATTAATTGTTTCAGTCAGGAAGATATATCTGTCTGTTACTCATATTGATTAGTATTAGAAGTGCTACCACAATTATCTTTTTTTTTCCCACAATTATCTTTTTAATTTCTTTCTAATATTACTTACATTATAAAATTTTAGAGGATTGCTTTAAGTCCCTAGTTGTTCATTACCTTATAGCACAGCTGAGGATATTTTCCCCCTTTCTCACTTATGCACTACTAATATAGTTTTGCATGATTTGCTTATAAATATTATTTTAAAAATTTTATTATTGATGACAAACTTGATGATATTCTGTTTTTATTAAATCAGATTCCTCTCCCTCTTCATTCTGCTGGGTTTCGCTAATAGTTTTAGTTTAGTAAATACCTTTATCACTCTAAAGTTTTAATTCTTTAAAGAGTACCGTCCTCATTTCCTTATTTAATAAATTCACAGTGTTGACTATATTATTGCTGTGAACAATGAAAAACAATGAAAATATGTGCATGTATGCACTTCCACTTACCACATCATTCTAATTAACCCCCCAAAATTGTATATAATTATTTTATATTGTTAGGTTAATATTGTTTCCATTATAGTTTGCAATTGTAATTATCTTTTATTTTTTGTCTGGCTATTGATTGTGAAAACTGATAAACATCTTTTACCATTGTGATTATGTAACTATTATTCATTTTAATATCATTGTATCATGATTGGTCAACAGAAAATTAAATAGAATTCTATATCACTAAAACTACCATTTATATGAAAAACTTGTAATCATTTTTTAAAATCCAGATGCACGTCAGAATTATTTTGGAATTTTTTAAAAATACAAATGCCCAGGTATTGTTTTTTTCTACAGAGCCCCAAATGTGATTCTAATGAGCAGCTGTGTTTAAAAACAACTGGACTATATAATGCTCTTTTACTTTTATCTAGTTTGTTTCACTTTTTCTTTCATATTCAGTGCTCCCATTTCATTTAGTTTGTGTTTTCCAATTTCTCTGTCTCTTTTGTTTGTTGTTCTTTCTCAAGCCTTTATCAAGTATAATAGAAAAGCTTTTGTATACATATATGTGTGTGTGTGTATATCTTTGTAGCATATATAATATATATATTTTAGAAAACATATGAATTTTTATTTAACTAAAAAATTTATGACATATATGTTCTACTTGTTTGACTAAGTATGAATAGAATGCTAGATTTCTAATTTATATTCACTCAGAACCCTGATATAGTTCCATTTATTCTGGCATCTAATATTACTGCTGAAAGTCTTGAAAGCTTATTATTTTAGTGATTTTTAAAAAAATTTTTGAATGAGGATCGAAACTGCTAATGCAATTCTGAGAATATAAAAAAAACACTATGTTGTAAATTAAGAAATTTAAGCGGTTTTCTTTTTCTAAAATTCCCACACATATTCTTTCTCTGGTCATTAGTTGAATGAAGATAATAAATTTGCTTTTTATTGTTAATTTTAATTTTCTTTAAGAGAAACCACATTCTGAGGTATAAAGGAAAAGCGTTATTTTCATATCGTGCAAAAGAAAATATAATATGCCCCTGTGAAAAAGGGTTTGTCTTTGCTTTTCTTCATATACTATTAAACTCAGTCTCTAAATTTAGATTAAAAACACATCTGAATTAGACTTGTAGTCTAAAAACTGATTTATGATGCCAGGGAGTTTAACGTTCAGTCATTCATTGGTGATTGCATGGCATCAATCTCTGGGTTGCAGAGTACTACAATTTAATAGTTAAATAGATGGCCTTGTAAAACACTTCATCCTCAACTTTGTCTGACTTTTAGAATACAACTTAATTTTGTTCTCTAAATAAACAATTTTTAAACACTGATGGCAAGCGGTGGTTTGCCTCTTTATGTAGGTAACAAAGAGATTGACAATACTCAGTCAATCTCAGTCAGAGCAGCATTCCATTATACAGCAGGAACTGTCAAAAGCAGCCTGGGTGCTAGCTCACTTTACTCTCCCTCTATACATAGAGTGTCTATTGGTATGAAAGGACACTTTTCCTTTTCCGTTCTTGTTTCTTGTGTCCCATACATTTATAAGGATATAATTTTTATGTCTTCAAAAGTTTCAATAAAATTGAATGTCATCTTACTGCCCAGTTGCTATAAAAATGAATTCCTGACCCTTGATATCATTTCCAAATCTAAGTGTGACGAACTCTCTGAGTCTTTGCCTTCCTTGCTGGCCCTCCAGTTCTCATTGGACCATATTTATACTCTGCTGCAGTTCATTAATTATACTGACCAGGAAATTTGGAGATATGTAACATTGACTTTATGTTCAATGTCACCTCAAGACTTGCTGCTGCTTCAAAGGCAACCTTATGTGTTGGTGTTAATGACAGGAGGTTTCTGTGTGGCAGAGTTCAAACCTTCCTCCATGGATAAGACCTGGCTTCACCTGTATCTGTTCATTTTTGCAGTTGTGCCATGTAGCTATGCATCTGAGGGTTGAACTGCATGCGATAAGATATGGAAATGGTCTAATTTACAAGAAAATACGAACACATTTTCCAAAGCAGTGGTATCCATTTAAATTCCTAATAGCTGTATGTAAGCAGAGTTCCCATTGACCCACTTCTCAGATCCTTGGTATTATCTGATTTCCCAGTTGTAAATTGTTGTCTCATTGTGGTCTTAGTTTACTTTCCTTTAATTACAAATGAAGTTGAACACCTTTTCATGCCATGGATGAACCCAAAATGATGATTTTCCTTGATGAATCCTCAGTCCATAACATCCTGGAATATCTGGTAGAAATAGAATTCCAGATGGAGTCAAGATATCTGTGGGAAGATGAGGTTTGTAAAAGAAAGACTAAACCATAATTACCTTCCTCAAAGAAACCCAGGAGGGGTTGTATAATCTTCTTAAGTTCCAAGAAATACTCTGGGAGAGGTTTAAAACAACACAAAGATCAGTACCTCCCCCACTGTCACCAAGAAAAATATTAACAGAGAACAACACTTGGGCAAAACATGAAGAATTAGGTTAGAGTATTTTATTCAAAAAATAGTTTGACTATGTTGGAGGATTTTTAGTGGAAAAACAGTGTTTACAAAGCTAAAAAACACTTTGTGAGTTAAACTATATAGAGAGAAACTTAAACATGCACAGATAAAAACAAGTCACTGGCCATGGGATAGAAAAAAGATTTATCCTTAAGATAAAAGTCTTAAAGTTCTGGTTCTAGAACTTTAATCCAATCTGGTGGTTGGATTTGAACAAATAGTCCCCAGTCTTCTTGCTAAAAGACTTATTTTAGCAAGAATGAATTTTGCTGTTTTTCTGAAACATTTATTGCAAAATGGGGAATTTCTTTACAGGTACATTTTAAAGCTTCAAAGATCAGTAAATATTGTCATAGAATAAAATTGGGAAATTTAAAGTTTTACTTTCATTTTAAAGTGTATGACGATGTTGAGTTTTAGATGTTCCATCTAAAACTATGTGAGTTTATTAAGAGATTGAGCAACCATATATTTAAAACCATAAAAGACATTGAAATTGTACACCAAAACTAAATAGTTACAGCTTAATGAAAATGCATGGTAAACCATTGGATTTCAAAAACATATTAAAATGAAATATGCTAGCACTGGTAAAGCTGTTATGTATGAATTTGATTTTGTAAAAACCTAGAAAATCAGAAAAATATATTAATAAAAGCAGAAAGTTGTGACTTGAACTTTCTAGATAAACATGGAATACCTGATTTTTCTGATAATTATTGATGATTAAAATAAGATTTCCATACACTCTGACATCCTCAGTTGGATTTTGGAGGGTTTAAACACCATAGGAATGAAGGAATAGATTTGTATTATTCAAACATCTCTTAGAAATTGGGAGTTCTATGCTACGATTGTCTGTATGTACAAAATGAAAATACTGCAAACAATTGTATAAAATAAAGTATAATTTTTACCTGTAAGTCAAAAAAGGATTTGATACAAAAACAAAAACCTGTATTTATGTGTTTTTCTCAGATAATAATATAGGATATCAAAATACAAGAAAACTACTTGATCCTCTTATTTACACAATAAAATTAAAACTTTAATTGATACTAGATAAGCTAATATGATTTGGAGAATCAAATGTGCTAATATAATACAAATCTTGATATTACTGCCATGACACTGCATAATATATTACACTTATAAGGGATTATAGTATATTATAAAAAGGAAGAAAAGCTGAAAGATCAGAAAAATGAGAAAGACAAAAAGCTTTAATTCCAAGTAGAATATGATCAAATTTAATTGAAAATATGACATTTGTAATGCCATACATTACTAAATATTAAATAGTAATATACAGAAATCGTTTGTCTAATTAGAGCATAGATATAACTTCATCTAATTAGAACTTATATGTAGGTATTTATACCTCAGTAACAAGTCATAATGTAGATACACCAGATGGCTGCAAAATGAAATTCTTACATAGAACTTTGGTAATTAACATGTTGGAATTCCCTCATTGTCTCAGAGTAGACTAGAAGGTGGGCCCTTGTTTCTCCAGTTGCTGTATACTATCACCAAGAAAGACCATTTGTCTTAGATTCTCTACTAAGTTAGGACTTAGAACTGTCAGGTATTGTAATAACAATGCTGTCAAATGGAAAGAAAATAAAAATGATTGACTAAATGGTCCATCAGATAAGTAATTATAGAGTCACACAAAATGATGGTTAATGAGACATCTTAGAAAAAATAAATTGGCCATGTATACATAGTCAGGTGCATCAAAGAACCAAAGGAAATGCAGTTAGAATACTGAGCTTTATTCAGTGGTGTCATTACTCACGGTAATACTGAATTGTTGTCTTCTATTTTCTTCTCATTTAAAGCAAATAAGTTACTATGCTATTTTCATTATGAACCGAGTTATGTAGCATGAAAAGAGGTAGAAAAAATAATGGATAATGGCTGTATTTAATTAAAATATATTAGATCAATGAAGAGTCCATAATAATCAATTAAGGAGTAAATTAACATAAAGTATTTTAAAAGGAGATCAATATAAGAAAAAACATGATTATTTGAGCCCTCTTACTTATGTAGTATTACTGACATTTATTTTATCAATTGAATATATAGAAATTAGTTAACACTGTAATCAAAAGTTGAGATAATGTCTCTGACTCAAGAAAGCCTATCAGTTTAATAATTAACATTTGTTGTAATAGTAAGTCAAAATAAAATCATGAGAAATATCTGAAAATCAATTGAATATCATTTTAATTTTCTTTAAGTGTTCCATGAGCCTGAGAATATGAAAAGATGCAAGAACTCATTAAGGCTAAAAGGTTCTAAATTAAATCTATATAGCTAAAGATTCTATTAAGTTTTCAAGTCTTCAGAATTAGTAGAAAGACATTTATGTAACAATTTTTCAAGCAGAGTGGAAGCTGCAAATTTCTATAAATAGATGATTAAGTAACGAGTGTAACTTAGATCGAACAACATATGCTGAGTGGTTGTCTCCTTCCTGAAGTAATGAAATCATTCATATAACCACTAAAACTATGGTTTAAAGTGACCAATCCAGTTCCTACATCTGGCCTAAATGTCTTATAGTAAGTACTCTCAATTATCTGGGATAGTAATAAACTTCTTCCTTAATGGGTAAGTGTTTTTTAAACCTGAGAAGATTTAAGACTAAGCAGAGAAATGTTTATGAGAATCAAGCACATAATAGTAATATTTTTATGTTAAGAAGAAAGTTTTGCATATTTACTAATTGTTATGCTTGTAATGCATGTAAGATTTTGGCCTTTTAGAATGATAGTATTGTAACTTTAATTTGAAAGATACATTTAGGTAATTAAACTTACAAATTTCATATGAAATGAATGGAAAAATCAGACTTGCAAGCTGAATGTAAAAGTTATCATCTTGTGGAAGATTTAGCCCACAGAGAAAAATGATTACCCTGTATAATCTACAACAAATTGAAGACCAGGATGAAATCTCCAGAGACTGTAGGAATATGTATACCAACTACTCACAGGACTTGTGGTAGAGACCAGAAAAACACTACGCTTATCCCCCCTGTAATAGGGCATTCTTTCCCATGTTTTATCGGTGGTTGCTGAATTGACAGTTATTTCTGGAAAGCACTTTAATATAATAATATGTTATTTTGTGAGATTATAACCACAAAGGGAAGAAAATGAAGAAGAAATCAATATCTCCATAATAAGATGGCAATATATGTTGATAGGTAGAAAAACATTCCATCTGGCCAAATATTTTAAGGCTTTCCAAATGCATTTCATCAGCACTCTTTTTAGATTATCCTGGGTATCTGAAGGAGATAAAGATAGATTTGTAGAAAGGAACTGGAATGTGATCCCAGCCTTTAGTATGTGAAAATTCTCGCCCTTCTTTTCTGTGATGAATTTTGGCATATTGTAAAGGATTTTATAAAGGTATTTTAAAACTGATTCTAAGTCTGTGCTTTTAATTTCTACCACAAGAGATTTGTTGGTTCTTTTAAGGTCTGATTTTAACATAAAAAATAATAGAATTCCAATTAAATTTTATATTAAGTGGCATATTATTTTCGCGGTGTAATATGTATTCTGTTGGCACATCGGGAATGGAGAGAAGGTATCCTTGTTGATTTGGAGCGGCTTCTTATGGTGGCATCCAGGAAAGAAATTGTTACGGACTGAATGTTTGTGTCCTCCCAGAATTCATATGTTGAATCCTTAATGTATATTTGGAGATTTACCCTTTGGAAGGTAGAGTTAATTTACTTTGGAGATTAAATAAATTAAACATTCATCCAATAACTAGCAAAATGTATTTGTATAAAGCTGAGAAAATGTGTGACCAGTAATAAATAATCAAATCTCATCCTTTAAAATGTATTTTGATTACATGTAGAGTTTAATGAAATTGTTTTCCTTGCAAAGCATTTTACATGTGAGATCTACACATACAACATAAACAAGAAAAAAGTCACTCACCAGATTTGATAAAGCATTAGTTTCATATGTTAATGCTTAATTCATGTTTATGTGATAGTTTATATTTTTTCTAAAGTGACTGTATACACAGATTCACAATGTAATGTGAATTCCTTCTGAAAAATCAACTTTTATATTTTGTTCAAAAAATTATTTTCTTCCATTTAAAAGTGTTATTTCCTCTTTTTATTATAAATTTACCATTTCATATGCTTTCTATTTTATATCTGTTTGAGGCAAGAAGGTTCACATGATATTGTAGGTTTAATTCTAAAATTTTAAAATTTATTTTCTGTTGATCCCCTTAGCACCTGGTCACCTCCTTGATAAGAGAAAGGACAGGGCCATTTCTCCCAGGCATCACCTAGAATGAATGTCTACGTAACATTTTTAGTTTTCGAGCCAGGTCACATCATATGGCACAAATCTGACTATAGATTAGTTTCCACTGGAGAAGTCCACCTCTGCCACATCAGCTGAGGCCAAGATTGGATTCCACACAAGTTTAAAGAATTACCAAATGCATCATTCTGGAAAGGAGTCATTCATGTGAAAATTTCATTAAAAGAGGCTGATGAATGACCAACCTGCAGAGCATCATAAACTCTTTTTCAGAACACATGTGTACTCTCACACAGCACATAACAACAATACAGTACATAGAAAAATATAGTCTGCACAACTAGAGCAATAATGATTCCATTGTCCACTCCACTGGGCAGCTCACATTAGAGAATTCAGTCACCACTGAGTACCTGATCTCTAGCAAGCACTACTATGGATCCTAGTGCAGCAGTGTGTATACAGGACAGACGGGTACCTGCCATCAAAAACTTACATTCTAATTGCATGCAGGCAATAATCACTCAAATAAATAAATGATTAAGGCAACTTTAGGTATTAAAAAGAACTATATAGAAAGTAAAAATAATGTGATATGATGGAAAGCTACTGGTGCTAAGAAGCATACTATACCTGCTGAAATTTTCAGGAAAGAGCTTTAGGAAATTGACATTAGACTTTGCATCTGACTGAGAAAGAGGCAACCATGCAAAGATCTGGAAAATGTTGTCCCAAGAAGAAGGAACAGCAAGAATCAGAAAAATGAGATGCAAACCAGCTACTTGTGCTTGGAGACCAGGAAAAGACTGAGACATTTCGAGCATATCGAAGAAAAGAGCATCATGAAGGGGGTTAAGTCGAAGAGATAGGCAGGGGTGAATAATAGACGATTGTAGGTGATGGTTGGAATGTGATTTTTATTCTAAGATTAATGACAAGGTTGGACTTTAAAGCCAGAGGTGTGATGTGACCCAATAATACTTTAAAAATTTTACATAGCACTATAGAAGGGAAGAGAAAAAATAGTAGTAAAGAGATTATTTAGGGGCTGTTATTGTAATCTAGGCAAGAAAATGTGTGACCTTGGATCAAGGCTATAGAAAGATGGATAGTGATGAAATATTGATTTTTTTATATATTATTTTAGAAATTGTGCTGATAGAACATACTGAAGAAATGGATATAGAGTTGGACGGAAAGAATCGAGTGTATCTCCTATGTTTGGGCTGGAGTGATTGGTGCACAGTGATGCCATTTAACAAGATTTAACAGACTGTAAGAGATAACTGCTTTGTTCTGGCCATATTTAATTGAGACTGATGGCTGGACCTCCATGTAGACATGCCAAACAGGCAGTGGGATATGTGAATCTAGAGCTCAGTATATAAATCCAGGCTAAAAGTACAAGCTCATCAGCACATTAATAGTATCTAGGGCCATATAGCTCCATAGTGAAATCACCTAAAGATACAGTATAAATCGAGAAAAAGCAAAGTGCCCCATCAATATTTTGCTCATTATATAGATAAAGGAGTTTTCTCTGAAGCCTGGGGTGGAATATATTCATCTGGTGTAACTCTATAGTTTCATTACATTTCTACCTCTCTGAGCCTCTGACTCCCTGCCAAGTATGTTTAACTTCTGGACTTCATTCAAGGAGGCATGTCAGGAGAGTATTGGGACCAGCTTCGATTTCTTACCAGGACTTAAATCCTGAGTAGTTGAAGACTGCTCCCATGTCAGCCTTACATTTTTTTATCCTCACCTTTCCAGTACAGTACCCTCAAAATCCATCCCTTCATGTATTCCCTTTATCCTTCCAGTACATGCTAGCCAGATCCTACACTTTATTTGGTGAATGAAATAATTCCTCCCTAAACAAGTTTGTGTTTGTTTGTTTGTTTGTTTGTTTCTGCTAGGGCTGTTGTAAGATCTGACTCTAGTCACGGATTTAGAGGCAACAAAGGGTAGACAATGAGCTGATACGGCAATATTCCTTGTGCTCAACTTCATTAAAGTCAGAGAAAGGAAGAATTTAAACCACAATGAGATACTACCCGCTGGCAAAAATTCAAAAGCCTGAGAAAACCAAGTGCTTGCAAAGATGTAGAGGAAAGAGATTTTACTTTAACTGATGGTCAGAGTGAGAATGGTAAAAAGATTTTGGAAAACAGGCATTACCTAGTAAATTTATACATGTGTAAACACGATGACTCAATATTTTCATTCCTAGGTATATGGCCTAGGTGAAAACCACGTGCGTGTGTGCTAAGATACCTGTACAAGAATATTCGTAGCATTCATAAGAGCCCCAAACTGGAAACAAAGCAAATGTCTATATTTGGTAAATAAATGAAAACATTAATTTAATGAAATGAGAAATACAAAATCTGTAAGATATTAAAAAACCATAAAAAGAATAACTACATTCCATTTCTATAGAGTTCAAAAACAACTAAACTATCTTGTAAGGGATATTGTCAGAGGTAGTAAACTATGAAGAAAAGCAAGAAAATGATAACTATAAAATTTATCAGAAATTTTGGGTAAGAAATCAGAATTTTATTGGGAAAAGAGACACAGTGCAAGGAACGGAGGCCTCTAGGATTTTGACTGCCCCATGTGGTAAGGGCTAGTTCTCAGTTAGATGGAGTTGTTAAAATATTAACCAAACCCCACACCTTATCAGATGTTGCCTCCTGCAGTACAGAGGCAGCTATAGCTATTCCATATTGTAAACACACTTTATTACTCCAGTAAAATTCAAACACATTAATTACTGAGATTATTACCAAGACATCTTTAAGACACTTAACACCGACAATTACTGCATCCATTGACCATCCGTCTCAGATGGCCCAAGACTATCCAGTTTTAGCCCTGAAAGTTATGGTCTCTGGAAACTCCCCAGTGCTGAACAAACTGAGGATTTAAAAATGCATTTAAATTACATTTTTTATAGCTATCAGGACTATTAGTTACTTAGTTAAACTTTATCCAAGGAAAGCATTCCAGATTTTCCTACTGGGGAAGATAAGTTGAACCACAGATGTTCTGGTATTAACTGGAACAAAGAGTTATAAAAATAAAAGCCCTCAGAAATTTAGCAGATCTTATGAATAACGGCATCAAGTTTCTATTCATTCACTTTAAGAATTTTGACAAAATTATTCCAATGGGAAGTTTTGTATTATAATTAAACTATTTTCTTCCTTTTAGTAACTATGAAAAACAGCTAACCATTTAAATTAACAGTCAAGTAAGTATATTTTGTCTTTGCAATGGGACAGTAAAACAACACAAATGGAGCTAATTAGAATAACTGAAAACTTGAAAGCTCAGGGCCATAGCAACTCTGCCAGTTTATGGAGAACAGCAGGGTGTATTGATGGTAATTTTTAGGTAGAGCTTGAATGTTATTACTTGTAGGTTAACCACTATCAGGAGTGTTTACCAAAAAAAAAAAAAAAAAGCCACAGAAAGAAATGCAGGGATTAGTAGCACTATTAGAAGACATCAAACCTTCTACCAAAATAGAAGAAATAAATTTAAATACATATAACAAAGACAAAAGAGAGAAATGTCAATGATCAAGTTAATATACTTGAGGAATATAAAGAATTTCAGATTTGTGGTCTCTGAATATACTAATAACATTCAAATAATACAATATATATTTTAATTAAAACTAACATTTCAAAGTTTTAAAATAATGTATAAGAACCTATAATATGGATTGTAAAATTAAGGAATTTAGCTTTTAATATGAATGAAAATTCACCTAGTAAAACATGCATTCATTTGTATTAACAGCAATATCTTTTTTTCTGGTTCTATTCTTCAATATTGTGAAGAATCCTAACCAGAAGAGAAAAGCTTCTAAGCTAATATGTTTAAAAGCATGTACTTTCATTGAACAATCAATCATTTGTTTAATCATAATATTTTATTATTGATTTAGGATATGATCTGATGAGTGAGATAATTTTATGAGGCCAAGTTCAAATATCACCCCAACACTTAAATCTGCCCTCTACTGCCTAGGTCTACCAATGGTCCAACCCATTTTTTGTACTACTGTATTCCACCCACTCTGGCCTCCTCAAGGATTTTATAACTGAAATTATTATTTTTTATTTCTTCTGTCTCATCTCTTGTATCATTAGCAGTTTTTGCTTCTTCATCTTTACTAGGTAATTACCAACAGTACCTGACATTCTATATCATCTCCTATTCACAATCAGTATACAAATGAATGATAATAACAACAAAAATGAATAATAACTAAACAAATGAATAAGTTAGTAAAATTAAAAAAAAAAAAACTTCCCCAAATCTTCAAAAGATTGTCAGTTGGTAGATTGGCATGATGGGAAAATGAACTCATTCCTCCAATTAATTATTATGTTTTCCTTTTAAAGTTTTAAGATTGTTTTTATTAAGTAGATTTGGTCAAGATCTTTGGGCCATTTTCTGTTAGCCTGTATTGAAAGCAAATTAATAATGTCTATTAATCCCCTGGATAAGCCTCCTTTTATTTAAGAACCTTGTTCACTGGCATTTCACTACAAAAAGGAGAAAAATGTGTCTTTTGTTTCCCCAAATAGAAAGACTTGTAATTGGATTTCGACTTAGGCCCAAATTCTGCCCTACAAAATGTAATTAAATAGAATTAACACTGTCACACATCCTGGCATGTTAACCTCAGTAGACTATAGCAACAATTTGTCATCTGCCCTCAGTCATTAAATAACAATCCTAGCTCTGTGCCACAGGGACTTTGCTGGTGGACGTCGGGTGAACACAGTACAGGTGATATTTGAATTCTGTTCATCAGTTCATCTTAAGGAAAATAAAGGGAACATGAAAACTTTTGGCTAGTCTTTCCTCAGAGTGATTAAGTTTTTTTATCATATTGTGATTATAAGAATAAAATTTTGTCTAGCTTTTCTATTCCATTCCATTCTATTAGTTAAATTAAATTATATTGACTTGAATGGAATCCACTTCTGTATGTAAACTGCAATAATGGTTATTATCGTGTGGGTTGGGGTAGAATAGGTGTAAAAGTGCTTCTTTCCTTAAAGCTCTCTCTGATCTGAAAAAATAAAAACGTTCAAGGCTGTTTGCATTTGCCAAACAAAAAAAAAGTGAGTGATAAGGGAACAATTACCAGTTTTATTAAGGAATTTTCTGTATATTTAATCACGCATATTTTTTTTAAATGCCCTATAGAATGTAATACAGCAAGAAAAAGAAAAAAAGTTCTGTTTTACAGCCCTGAATATCTGAGTCATATTAGTGTTCGCTGAAATATATCAGGAGATTACAAACAGTCCATCTTTAACTTGTTGGATTTATGAATAAATGACCTTAAAAATCTGACTTTTGAAACTCAAATTGTTTATTATAGTGGAAAGAAGGAAGCTACTCTTCAGAGCATTCAGGCGTTTGTTCAGGTCTTGAATATGACTTTTACATGTGGTGTAATGTTAAACAATTTGCTTAAATTTGGTGTGAGAGAATCATGGAGTGTTGTTTGGATTAAATGACAAAAGTATCTAAAAGTGTTTAGTCATACCCTTGGCAAACATTATTATTAATAATTATACCATTGATACTTGCAAGAAGCTCTGAGAATAAGATTAAAACCATTGTGTAGTGTAACAGTGAAAAGACTGAGTTTGTTTTGTTTTTTTTCCTTTGAAGCAGGAGAGGTCTAAAGTATTATATACTATCTCTTTGATTTTTTGATTTTCTCCATTGAATAAAATCAGCTGGTAGTATGAAAACAAATAAAATAGCCTCCAGAGAACAAAGTGTTCTGTTTAATATGTTGAGGATAATTATTTGCAAAAATTTTAACTATTCTAATTTTTATTATCTTGACTTCTAAATGAAAATATGTTTAAAATTTTGATAAAAATTAAAACATTCTATTTCTACTTATGTATCACACAGAAGAACATTAAGGTAAAAACCATCATACAGAGTTTAAAGTTTAAATCTTAGGGCTTCCCTGGTGGCGTAGTGGTTGAGAATCTGCCTGCCAATTCAGGGGACATGGGTTTGATCCCTGGTCTGGGAAGATCCCACATGCCGCGGAGTAACTAGGCCCGTGAGCCACAACTACTGAGCCTGCGCGTCTGGAGCCTGTGCTCCGCAACAAGAGAGGCCGCGATAGTGAGAGGCCCGTGCGCCGCGATGAAGAGTGGCCCCCGCTTGCTATAACTAGAGAAAGCCCTCGCACAGAAACAAAGACCCAATGCAGCCAAAAATAAATTAACTAATTAATTAATTTTAAAAAAAGTTTAAATCTTAATTATAAACCAGGCCAATGGACAATTAAGATGTACTTATTAAGTGGTTCTATTATGATGAATTATCCTAATATGGCTCTTAAATTAGCTCAAAATTTACATAATTAGCAATGATTATAAATATGAAAGGTCCTATCTACTGCTTCATTACCAACACCTCCTTTGCATAGAGTAACCCAGGATAGGAGGGCATGTTCAAAATGTAATAATCATACAAATAGTCTCCTTGGCAAGCTAATCTCTTCTAATAAAGTACAAAGGTACAGACACAAATCTGCTTTTAGGACAAATAATTATTACCTTTGTGCCTTTATTTTTTACTTAGTTATTTATTTATTTTTGCGGTACGCAGGCCTCTCACTGTTGTGGCCTCTCTCGTTGCGGAGCACAGGCTCCGGACACGCAGGCTCAGCGGCCATGGCTCATGGGCCTAGCCGCTCCGCGGCATGTGGGATCTTCCTGGACCGGGGCACGAACCCTTGTCCCCTGCATCGGCAGGCGGACTCTCAACCACTGCGCCACCAGGGAAGCCCCTGTGCCTTTACTTTAACATTAAACTTTTCTTCTAAAGAGTTTAGAAAATACCTAAGGACAGAATTCATCATCATAATTAAATTTAATCCAACAAAGCCCACATTTTCATAATAAAGTAGAACCACAGGGAATAACTCTCTACTGTACATTTTGGTTTTGTTAGTATAATTTTAAAAATCCAGACTAATAAATGGCTAATCAACTTGCATTGAATTGTAACAAGAAACAGTAAATATAAAAATGTGTGTAGTCTCTAATATGCATTCTTTATGCTGAGTCCTGTTCACAAAGGAAGGGGAGGGGGTGGGAGGGGAAGAGATAGGAGAACTGAGAGAGAAGAAGAGAGAGAAAAACCTTCCCTGTTCTTTTGCAGTCGAGAGGCAAATAAGTCAGACAGGGGAAGACAAATACCACATACTCGCATTTATATGTGTAATCTTAAAAAACAAAGGAACAAACTCATAGGTACAGAGAACAGATTGGTGGTTGCCAGAGGCAAGGTGTGGGGATGGGCAAAATGGGTGAAGGGAGTCAAAGGTACACACTTCCAGTTATAAAACAAGTAAGTCCTGGGGATATAATGTACAGCATGATGACTATAGTTAATAGTAATACTGTATTGCCTATTTGAAAGATGCTGAAAGTAGATCTTAAAAGTTCTTATCACAAGAAAAAAAAATTTAACTATGTTTAAGTGGTAGATGTTAACTAGACTTATCGTGGTGATCATTTCACAACACATACAAATACTGAATCATTATGTTGTGTACCTAAAACTAATACAATGTTCTATGTCAATTATATCTCAACAAAATATCAAAAAAAAAAATAAAGGTGTAAAGAATGGTAAAAACTGAAGAATGGAGAAGGAGTGGCTTGGCAATTTTTATGACATTTCCTAGGACTAAATTAAAAATGGTCTTGTAAATCAACTTAAAGTCAGGAAGGAGAGAGGTGTTCTACATCATCGTAAGGTTAAACATTATACGAGAGCTATGAGGGAATATGAGACTTGCATGTAGATCCCATGATAGCTATTTGTCAGAAAATGACTTTGTCAATTTCCATGTGCCTGATTTTAATTTTTATAATAAATAGGCTGTAGCAAAAGAAAGCAAAAACAAGAAGGAAATGAGGGACCAAAGAGAATGAGGAAGGGAAGAAGGTTCAGAAGGAGGGTAGAATGGGCCACCCAGAACAATTATTGTTCTTCCTTCAAATCTCTAACCAACAGAGCGAATAGGTGAAATACCACAGTGGTTGACAAGAAATTTTGCTTGATAGGGACTAAAAGAATTTAAAAATATATATATGCACACTGTTGCACAATGTAGACTCTCATCTAAAAAGTTTAATCATGAGCTTAGCTAGTTGAAAAGTATATAATTCCCAACATATTACATTATTGACATTTCAAAATTATGTTTAGCTTTCACATGTATACAGTAATAAAATGGCAGTGATATTTGATAATGATAATCATCATGCATTTAAAAAATAAGTGAACAAGCACTTCTTTAACAGGTGGTAATATTATGTCTCTTGGTCACTTAAAACCTCTATTACCACTCAATTTCCCCTAAAGAATTTTATGGCAGCGTCTTTCACTAATCACTATATCATATATCCCTAAAATTAATAACCTTTCATACATACTCTACATCACCCTCGAAATGCAATTTTTATTTCTATGATTAAAAGTCTCCAAGTTTTAAAGGAAATTATCCAGATGGAGTTTTCATTTCAATTATTAATAGTAGATGATTAATAAAAACATAAAATGCTATAAATTTTGCTAATGGCTGATTATTGAAAATGTTTTCTTTAATGACAGGGAAAACATAATACTTATTTCTAGAATGAGATCAGCGTATATAATAACTTATAGCAATATATTTTTTAGATGTCAGTGCTGAGAAAAACTTGTTTATGGAAATGAGAATGGAAGTTGTTTCATTATAATATTTCATTCAATGATTTGAATTCCTTTAGAGTTAAAGGCTAGAAATCATACAGTGATCAATCATTATAGGTTAATTTTTTAATTTATTGTATAATAATTCCATTTGCCACTATATTCAATTTTATTAAAGTAAAGAAAGTAAAAAGTTTTCTTTCCCATTTATTAGAGTCAATCAAATTTTTAGTTTCCTGGAAGTATATTATACATGTTTATTCTCCCCTTAGAGGAAGTTTTTCTTTAAACTAAAATATTTAGATAATATTGGAAAATCAAATTGTTTTTAATCTCAATACAGATTTCCAAGTCTGCATTTTTTATTAAAACATATATACTTTATCAGATTTAAATGTATTTTCCAAAAAACTTTGGAGCTGCAGGTTTAACTGTTAATGTAAAAAAAAATCCATGATATAAACTAATTTGCAAACACAGTCCTCATTATCTACCCAAGTAGTCAAATTTGAGTTGCTTTCTATCATGAAAAAAACTGAATTCATTTTTCAATTTAAATACTTCTATTAATACCATCATGACCACTATCTCTCTTCTAGTCCCCATTCAAGAAGAGAGAGAGAATTAGCTCTCTTAAATGATGGAAAATAGGTCTTACTGAAATGAAAAATATTTGAAATTATTTCTTTATCAGGTAACTCAGGGATGTTTACACTCATAAAAAGGCAGCATAGGAAGACTAAGGGTGACCACGAGGTTTAAAGTTCTTTTGTAGCTGTAACATGAGAAACTATAATCAGGAAGGGGAAGGTGGGAGAAGGAATCAATGGGAAGGAGTTTGTGTGGAAGTTAAGGATCTCGATTGTCCATGACCATGGACCCTTTGGAAAATCTTGTGTACCTTACATGTATAGGTGTATCCCAAGGTCAAAGCCAATGGGAGAAAGGATAGATTTAACTTATCTCCTACACTGTAACTGTGGAGATTACCAAGATCCAAGATGTAGAGGGAATGGAAAAGAGACAGAGATTTCAGGTATAGCAGAGTTCTTTTAAACCAGAGAACCAAATAAAGTGACCTGAGGTTGTAATGTAAGAAAGAATTTTCTTGAGGGGACACACTGCTGCCTGAGAGCATGTCTTGTTTTTATGTCCCCAAATTCTGGAAAGGAAGGCTCCATATTTGTATACTTCACTGGAATGAATTAGCTCATTCTCATGTTTCAATTATGAGTTCTCCTGTGATTTCCAGGAACATAATCCTCACTGATAGTGAAGGGATGCGATAGTCCTTTGTATATTTGTGATTTTCATTTCACACTGAAATGGTCAATAAATCCTGGCACTTGTTGAAATAGTATGAATAATACCATCACAAAAATTTTGCTGGTAAATTGATGTACAGATGATATTTTTTAGTCAAGCAAGATTATTTTTGAGAGAATTACATATTTATGGTTGTTTAAAATCCACATGTAAATTCAAGTCAAAGAAAGTATTATGTCCTTTCATCAGTAGTCCTTGACTCCAAGCTAAAATGAATTTAAAGGCCTGTTGACCTACAGAGGTTCATGTGAGTCCTTAAGGAATTTATTAACTCCAGGGTACAATTGAGTATCTAGGTTGGCTGATAGAGAGCTATGAATAGATCATTGAGAACTTTGAAAATTAATTTGATTAAAAAGAGGAAAATATATGCAAAACCTCAATTTCACTATTAATCAGTAGGGTTTTGAGCTGTTTTGCAGTAACACTTTATCACTTTATACAAATTCCTCTTTGAAAGAGTGGTATTCATTTGATGTGATTAAATAGAACAGGAACATAATCTGTCCTCATGAAACAGGAAAATATTATCTGTCTGAGGTGGGAAAGGAATCCAGACCTTGGTTTATTATCATCTGTGGAGCCACAATTAAATGTACTAGAGTTACTTTTTCATACATAATATCTTTGCTATTTCAGTCACTTTACAAAAGCATGTTAACATTCAATAGAAATTTGGTTCGCATTCATAATACTTCAAATAAAAATAATTAGGTCATAATTGGTATTAGAAAGGAGCATTCTGGATACAAGAATAATACTTTAGCAATTTTAGTAATTGTACATTACCAAATATCTTTCATTTAGAAAAAAACCAATTACTTAATGATTTCAGTTTTATATATTATAACATGATTTTCAATGTCACTACATTTGTAATATTTTCTTAAAATGTTGGTGTAGGTTTTGATAAAGAACATAAAAAATTCAAATATTATTTGTATATAAAGTAATCAGAGAGTGACAAACCTACACATATGCAGTTATTAATAAGTAAGATTTAAGAATTTAATTCCCTTACAGCAACACTCTTACTATGTTCTTTAGAGTTCTAAGAAGAGAATAAAAACACTGTTTTTTAAAAATGACTTTAAGACTTTGTGGTAATAATAATTTCATATGAAAGCAACCAAACTTTAATCAATGCATAAAGAATAATAGCAAAGAGAAATTATAATTCTCTTTTGGACTTCCAGCATATAGTACCAAAATTTTATATTCATTTTCATTAATTAGGCATAATCTATAAAACAAGCTAAGAAAAAATGATTAATCAGAAACTGAAGTTGTGTGTTAATTATGATCTATTGAAACATTTTATATCACAGCATAAGCTTTTTATATTATCTTCGGCTTGCAAAGCTAATGTTAATTACTGTATAGATTAATAGCTGTCAAGTGTGTCCTACTTTCAGTGTAAATGAACATAAATTAGCTTCATATTTTGGCAATAAATAGAGTACATCACTTTTGGAATTCTTTTAACTCATATGCACATAACCTCATAAAATGTAGAGTAGTAGTTATATATTTCTCTGAAAATAAAACTGTTCTCAATTCTGAAACAAGAAGAAATAACCTTGGTTCTGTGTATTCCTCTAATTGAGATTGCTGAATGAGCAGACAGCAGGGTATCAAGCCACCTATGAGTAAATACTGTGGAGAATAAAGTGGGCCTAAGGCAATGACCCTGAGCTACCACCATCAAAAACCCTTTATGTAATTTCCCCTAACACACTGTTTTGCTTGTTAAAAATGAATAAGCATTAAAAAAAATTATTTTTTCCCATTAGTTATTCAAGGTTTAAAACTAAATTCATTTCACTTAAGACAAAACCAAGTAACCCTGAAAAATTTTAAACCGTATATATCTTACTATGAGTAAATGTTTAGCATCTCTCTTTTTCTTAATACTGATACGTTGAAAATAGTTCATGGAGCCTCCAGTCCTAAGTTTGTTCTTTAGAAATCAAATAGCCTATAGTCTCTTTCCTATAGATTATGGTTCTCACTTTACACAATTAGAGTCTTACAACAACAATCCTAGAGTTCATTTCCTTGATTCTAGCATCTCTTTACTCTCGTCGATCCCATGTTCCATGGCCAAAGCAGATTTCTCAAGTATTTTTTAAAATAATTATTTTATGAAAATCCCTTTTTTTCCTACCTTTTAAGTACTTCTAGTAAACAAACAAATAAAACCTAGAAAACCAGAAACAGATAGTTAACCCCCAGAAATGGAATTACCATCAACCATGGTTATATTCCTAGTACATCAGTCCAAAGAGATGTAAGCCTAGAGGTTTCTTAGGTCTCAGCTCTGTCTTCCGTCACCCAGCTTTCTTCTCTGAAGGCTTGTCTTGCCCGCAGTACTTGACACAGCCATTGATGGCCAACTTTAGGAAAGAGGAAAGCCTCCAGCTGGAATATGTCCCTAGTCAATAACCTCAAGAAGATGCTTGAATCAGAGTACAACATCATAAATCTAATTTCAAAGACAAGAAACCAAGTTACTATAGCAATTGAGTTGTTCAACTAGTAATACCTTTGACCCTGTATTAGTTACCCAGGGCTGCCATGTAACAAATAACCACAAACCAGGTGGCTTGAAACAGAAATTTTTTCTCTCAGTTATGGAGGCTAGATGTCTGAAGTCAAGGTGTCATCAGGCCTCTGCTTCCTCTTAAGACTCTAGACGGATTTTTTTCCTTACTTCTTCCAGCTTCTGGTAATGCCAGGTGTCTCTTGGCTTACAGATGCCTCCCTCCAGTTTCTTTCTCTGTCTTCACATGATATTTTCCCTGTGTGTTTGTGTCCAAATGTCCCTCTTCTTATAATAATACCAGCCAACTAAATTAGCCCCCTCCTTCCCAAAATGACCTCATTAATTCAATTTCATCTGCAAAGACCCTGTTTCCAAATAAGGTCAAATTTACAGGTGCCAGTGTTTAGACTTTAACATATCTATTTTCAAGGGAGATGATTCAATTCGTAACGGGCTCCATTTTGGGAAAAACAGCTTAAGGGAAACATCCTCTGTAGTCTTTGGAGATAAATGATTCTGGATGAATTACAATATACAACCACTGGATAAAGTTCTGGGTCGGACAAAGAGTCATTTTTTATTATTTAAGTCCTATCTATCCTTTTTACTTTGTCACATACCGTATGTGTTCATAACATGCTTTCAGAGGAGTTTTCAGGAACTGACCCTTATATTTTGGGAGTGGCTACTGCTGTAATATATATATATATATGTATATATATGTGTGTGTGTATATATATATATGTATATATAATATATACATATAATATATATATAATATATATATATATATTTGGTACCACAACCAAAGAAGAAGAATGAAAAATCCCAGTATAACTGAAAAAGAAGTCAAATAATGAGGCCTCTTGAAAGAATTATATCTGGAGAAAAACCTGAGGAATCAAAGAGTTAATTTGATTAACTCTTTATTTGATTAACACACTGTGTGTGTGTGTGATTTGGAACGGGATTAGCGTGACTTTGCTCATCTTAAGGAGGCAGAAATAGCACAAAAGGTCAAAGGGTATGAGGAGACAAATTTCGGTTCAGTGTAAAGAACAATGCATTTTATGATATCCAGGCTCAAAATCAGATATGTGTGGCAGTAATCTTATTAGAAGGAGTCTTCAGAAGTGGATAGCCCTCCCATTAGGTTCAAAAGAACATTTAATAAGCATAGGCTATACAAGCGTCTGAGGATGTGACCAACACCAAACCTGAGGGTGTAAGTTTTGCTTGGATAAGTGGGTGGACTGGACTGGACCTAGTTCCCTGAAGAGTCCTCTTTTATCTGGGACTATGGTTTTGATATGCTATTAAACCTTCAAAAACAGGTCTAACATGTTATTGAATTTTAAGTTAAATGAAGTAAACATAGACTATGTTTGAATATAAAATAACAGTACAGTAGAGAGAAATTGTCATTGTATGTGAAGCCGTTTTCTAACCGGATATATTTGCTCTGTGCTGAGGACCAAGGACATGGTTATTTTTTTCCTACCATATCCTCAGCTTCATTGAGAGCCCTGATGAGGATAAGTACTGTAAGCTGTAAAATGTGCTATCTCCCCAGCTTAAAAGGGAGAAAACATACTAAAACATTGGATAACAGGAGATGGACTAATTATTTTTAACTTAATTACCAGAAATTCTTGTACAGTTTATGTTGGTATCGATTTAGTCCTGAAAAGTAAATATGTAAATAGAATGCAGGTCACAATAATCAGTAAGCTAAATTGTTTGCTGTAAATGTAGTTATTTTACATTTCCTCTTGGCTCATCAGAAATGATTGGAGATTATAAACTATCTCGATGGAATTAGTGCAGATTCTCTACTGCCATTAGTATTTTCAAGTATTACCCCACCCTTTTACAAACTGAAATCATCAGAAATTAAAATAGAAAAACAGTGCTCTTTTAAGATGTAATTATCCACTGTAGCACATTAACACTTTCAAGCTTCAGATTCATAATTAAAGACCAAGAGAACAACCTAAGCCTTCCACAACCATCCCAATCTGGCTTTATTGTTAAAGGATATGAATAAATAGAGACTTTGCTTCATTTTGAACTTGGTGAAAACATAGCTCAATTGATTAACTTCCAGCAGAGTAATGGAGGAAAAAAGTGAAAAGATGCAGATAACAAGTATCTGAAATGAAACTGATATCATCATTACAGATTTACCGACATTTAAAAGATGATAGTGGAATATTACAAACTATTATATGCCCATAAATTTGACAACTTAGATATATTGGACAAATACTTTGAAATATACAAACCGTTAAATCTTACTCAAGAAGGAACAATCCTATACCTCTTAATGAAATTTCATTCATAGTTAAAAACACTCAGTCAAAGAAAATTCCAGATCCAGAGGGCTTTACAGATAAATTATACCAAAAATTTAAGAAATAATACCAATACTATACAAACTGTTCAAGAATATAAAAAATAGTGAATGCGTCCCAATTCACCATATGAGGCCAGCATTACACTGATACCAAAAGTAGACAAAACATGAGAAAACCACACTATCTCTCACATATAAAGATACAAAACCATCAAATTATTAACAAACTGGACCCAACAATATAAGAAAATGAAAATACATCAACACCAATGGGGTTTATCCAAAAATATATAAGCATGGCTTGATGTTTAAAAACCCTTCAGTGTAATTCAACACATCAACTAACTTAAGGGGCAGGGGGCACTTGACATTTCACAAAATTGAACGTTCACTCATACTAAAAACCTCCCAGTGAATAGAAATGGATGGGAACTTCCTCAAACTGATTAGGAGCACATTAGAAACACTATAGCTAATATTCCTCTCAACGGTAAAAGAATGCATGTTTTCCCTATTACATTATAACCAAGGCAAAGATGTTCACTGTTAACACTCTTGCTGAACATCTTATTGAAATACCTAGCCAGTGCAACAATGCAAGAAAAAGAAATAAAACAGGTAACAGGCAAAAATATTGGAAACAAATAAATAAATTGTTCCTATTTCCAAATGGCATGATTACTTATGTAGAAAATCTCAAGCACTGCTGAAAATAATGTAAACAGAAACAATTCTCAGAGGATGGAAAAACATGATCCATTAAATTATACATATAATTTAGCAAAATAGCTTTAAAATAAATAATAATTGTCAGAATTACAAGGACAATTTTAAAAATCTTAATTTAGAGTGCGAGAAAGTTACATATCTATGGATAATTGTTAGGGAAATAGCTTAAAAAGAGTAATGATTTAGAAAATTTGATTAATAAAATTAACAAGTATCATCTTACCTAATGGATAAACAAAAAATTTTACAATTACCCATCAGAAATATGCACATATATTTTCAAACATACCTGAAATATTTTCAAAATTGATCACATGACAGAGCACAAAGTAAATTTTAACAAATGTGAAAGAATTATTTTCACACAGTCTGCAAACCTCTAACCACAATGAAAATTAATTAGAGACTCTAAAAAAGAAGGATATCTTCAAATATAACTACATGAATAAATTTAAACATATTGGAATGGAAATTAGAAAATATTTAGAACTGAACACTAGTTGAAATACTCATATCAAACATTGTGGGATATATATAAGCAGAGCTTAGGAAATTCAAGCCTTAAATCATTACATTTGTAAGTAGAAGAAAGACTAAAATTTCATGAGCAAATATTTCAATATAAGAAGTCATGGAAACAAAAAATAGAAGAGAAATAACAGTAGAAGAATGAAAATAATAAATTGAAATTATGAGTTAATTAACTGGAAAACACAAACAGACAAAAGCTAGTGATTTCTTAAGATTAATAAATAGATCTCTGGTAATATTGATCACGGAAATCAAGAGAATGAATTCCATTTAAACTTGGCACATTAAATGCATGTTTTAATCTCTAATTTCTCTTGAAACTCTACTAATATCAAAACATAGGAATAAATACATACACACACAAGACAAAGAGAATGAACAAGATAAGACACAGAAGACAAGAGATGTCAACATAATTTTGAACACAGATAACAGATGAATAAAACTGTAATTGAACCACAGAGAAAAGATGGAACTTCAGCTAAGGATAGGACCAACGTGAATTGACTAATTAACATTACAGAATCCTGAGAAGGCTCTAGAATTGAGGACATCAGATTCTTCTCCTTGCATGATGAGGCTGAAAACAGATTACCCCTCTTCTCCTAGAATCACACATACCTGCTGTCGCTCTGACAACTCTAGACCTCTGGAAATGTTGTGTTAGAGCTCTGGACTCTTAAGAAATCAGGCAAAGTTGGCACAAGGTGATTAATTCAAGGTCTGCATATCTAAACATAGACACACATACATATGCATACAGTACACGCACACCATTTTCTAGATGGGAAATTCAATAATCAGATAACTCAGTTATATTTTAAATAAAACAATGAGAGGGACTTCCCCAGTGGTGTAGTGGTTAAGAATCCACCTGCCAATGCAGGGGACATGGCTTCGATCCCTGGTCTGAGAAGATCCCACATGCCACGGAGCAACTAAGGCCTTGCGCCACAACTACTGAGCTTGCGCTCTAGAGCTCGTGAGCCACAACTACTGAGCCCGCGTGCCACAACTACTGAAGCCCACATGCCTAGAGCTGTGCTCTTCAACAAGAGAAGCCATCGCAATGAGAAGCCTGCATGCTGCAATGAGAAGCCCACGCACCACAACAAAGAGTAGCCCCCACCCGACGCAACTAGAGAAAGCCCGCGTGCAGCAACAAAGACCCAACGCAACCAAAAATAAATAATAAATAAAATTGATTCTTTAAAAATAAAAACAATGGGAGGAGCGTAGAACGTATTTCAAATATTCTTTGTAACAGTGAGTATGCTATTCGCTATTTCTAGCTAATACTTCACTTCTAATTCTCTCAGTTTTAACTTAGGAAAATGCTTCATACTTAAAGGCCAGAGAACTACTATACAATTTGGCAATTCCACCTCTGGGTATTTATCTCAAGAAAAAGAAAACACTAATTCAAAAAGAAATACATAACCCTATGTTAATAACAACACTATTCACAATAGCCAAGAAATGGAAGCAACCTAAATGTCCATTGATAGATGAATGGATAAAAAGATGTGAGGTATATGTTATATATACATATATGTATATACATACATATATATATGAATATTACTCAGCCATAAAAAAAGAATGAAATCATGGCCTTTGCAGCAACATGGGTACATCTGGAGTGTATTTCGCTAAGTATAATAAGTCAGACAGAGAAAGACAGATATAGTATGACTTCACTTGTATGTGGAATCTAAGAAACAAAACAGAAACAGATACATTGATGCAAGGAACAAATTGGCTCAGAGGGGAGAGGGGTAAGGGAATGGGTGAAAAGGTGAAGGGGATTAAGAGGTACAAATTTACAGCTATAAAATAAATAAGCCACGGGAATGTAATGTACACATAGGGAATATAGTCAATAATCTTGTAACAACTTTGCATGGTGATGGATGATAACTGGTCTTACAGCAATGATCATTTTATAAAGTATAAAAATATACAATCACTATGCTTACACCTGAAACTAATATAACATTGTATGTTAATTATAACAATTTTGAAAAGTGACCAAAAATAAATTGTTAAATAAAAATAAGCTAATCAGCCATTTTAATTCCATTTGCCACCTTAACTCCTCCTTGCCATGTAACATAACATATTTTCAGGTTCTGAGGATCAGGGTGGGAGGAGCACCGTTTTTTTCTACCATTCTCAGGCTTCAGAATTACAAACAGCTGTGCATTTCTAAAAGCCTGTGTCTAGCTTCAAATAAAACAGCCTCTACAAAGTACCAAGTCCACAGTACCATGCCTCTCAGGCCTTCCAAAAGCCTCAATCACTGCGTGTATTTTGCTCTCTTAAAATTTACTCCATTTCTTTTAGTGCTTGATGGTTCTCTGTTCATATACCAAATACTGATAATATACATCAATGGCAAGTTCTGCTCACCTTCTCCTAAAAGTCATAGTCAGCCTCTTCCTGGTGGATTTGAGTACACAGTGAAATCCTCTTTTCTGTGTATTACTTTTAAATGAAATGTTTTAAACGGTAAGCATGTATATTCCAGTGTGCATGTGTGTATAGTGTATGTGTAAATAATACACACAAAAACACTTCCTGAATATATACCTGAAGTTATTTTATAGCGTTTATTCATATATGGATACATGGTATGCTTTATAAAGCAAAGCATCACTGGTATAGAAAATCCACATAAAATGCAATGTAATATATTTCAAATTTAGCAACATACCGAGAAAATACAGAGAAAATTACCAATTAAATAAATATAATCAAATAAAAATTAACTCTACTATATCAGTTGATAGAATATATTACATTTATATCCAATTGACAGATAGAGGAGTCAGTTTCACTATAATATGAACTAGGAGCGGTTTAAAAAGTTGCAGCACTCTTTGTCATTGATAGTTTTATTTATAAATGAGATATATTCTCTAATAATAAAATTTTCTGTTTAAAATGACTGTTCTTCTAGAATGCATTAAATAGGAGATGAATACAGTTTAGAATATGCGAAAGACAATTACCTACTCAGTTTTTGGAGAATTAATCATTACATATAAATGCTCTAGGAAAAAACATGCAGGTACGTAGTAAGTACTCAAATCTTGATATTATAATTGTTGATATTATAGCAGTTTTCATAGAGTGGTAGTGGGAGAAAACAAGTTGCAGAATGTTAATAAACGTCTGGTAGAAAGAGAAATTCTTAGAACACATGGGTCACCCACATTGCCAAGAATTTTAAAATGTTAATGAATCTTGCGTGGCTATGATGCTCTCTAATACCATCTTATTTCAGCTATATATGTATATAAAAGCATGGCCAGCCTCTCTAAAACCCTATATTTGGAACAGGGGGTGAGCAGTGTCCAAAAGAAGAAGGTACTGGAAAGCAACAAAATTATTATCAATTCTTGAAACTGTAAGGAATATTGAAACCCTGTTTCTCCATAGTGTGGTTCTCTCAAATATATGCAAGCACCGTTCTTTAAAAGAAGGAGTAATATATGATGATGACCAAAAATGGAGTGCTAAAATTTCTGTGGATGAAATTCAATTATGTTACATTTAATTCAATTTACATAACTCGGATCTTATTTAACTACTACTGTTTACTAGACACACAGTTATAAAGACATAGTACATTGTCAGCTCTTGAATGCTGCTGTAGGGGAAAGAGAGGTATTTATTGATAAATTAGTACACTTTATTGTCATACATGTCACAATAGTGGCATAAAAGGAAATTTTGCCAGGAAATTATTAATAGGATATGTTACCTTTGAGTTAGTCCTTAAAAAGTAATCAAAATGTTGAAAACCAGAGAATAGAAGAAAATATTTACAAGGGAGAAAAAGCACAAAGAAAGATATTGAGTTCAACTAAGAATGTAATTAAGTAACAGGACTTCTCTTTATGTCAATTTAAAGGAACAACTTTGGCCCAACCTAAGAGTGAAACAGATCTTAGGACTCATCTTCGGCTATATTTTATCTCCTAGAACATATTTATCATTTAACACCATAAAATAAATGGTGATGACCTGACTTGTTAGGATGACTTTTTTGTCTATCCATTTATCAATCCTGAAAGTTCAATTCAGAGAATGCTTTTATAGCACTGATCAATCAGAATCTGTTGTTCAAGTGCCTTTGGCCTCCTTCAACCATAATGTTACTCGTTCAATTTGTTTATCAGGTTGATTACAAAAAAACTTACCTGCTTTTGTGTCTGAGTATAGATCAGAGCCTCCCTAACTCAGAGACTTCTTTAAACCTGATAAATTACTTAGAGAACTCTGTTGGGTTCATTTTCAGCTATGCATTTTTATATTTATTTTACAGTCATCTGTTGGGTAACATTTAGGTTGTTTTTAATTACTCTCTATGGTAACACTAAATATCATTGCCATTTTATGCATGCTGTCCTTTTATTTTTCTCCTTAAAAAAAGTTTCCTTAGGAAAGAAGTAGAATTGAGTCCAATTGTGTGAGTATGCTTAATATCCGTGGTACATAGTGCCAAATTGCTTTTCAAAAAAGCTGCGCTAATTTCCATTCTCAGCACGGAGGTAATTATACTTCTTTTTCTGTCCCCTTGTCTCAATCAGAAGTGATTCATATGGTCAAATAACCCCAATCCGTACTCTGAGATTCACTCTAACATGTCAGAAAACTTATACGTAAAGCAATAGTTCTAATCCTAATTTACAGATGGCTTGAACTACACAGGACAAGTATAACTGTATTATCCAGAGAAACTAAGAATGAAGTTAGATATAGAGAATCTTTTTTTGTGATTTAAATAGCAGCATAGCAGGATAAGTTAATACGAGACTCATTGCCTATTCCAAACAGCCAGGACTGCTAGATAAAAATGTAACAACGAAACAAAATTAATTTCAAACTTGAGCTTGAAAAAAAGGACAATCCCATTTTGCAAAAACTACAGATCTGCTACCACAGTAGCTTTGGATGGAGAAAGGGAGTAGTAAGAATTTTTCTTGGAAATGGGCCTGTGTTCTGGATTCCCTAGGAACAGAGCCGGCGTCAGGGATTCAGGTGCAGATGGTTTATTCAAGAATGCTCTTCACGAAAAGCCTATAAAGAGCAAATGAATCAGGTCAGGAAAGGGAAAGCCTTGGCTCAACCCACAGCGAAGATTCTAGCACATAAAGCATAGCAGAGAATGATCCACCCCTTGGAACAAGGGTTTATGCTTTTATAGCCTGAGACTCCAGTGGGGCATTGGCTGCAGCACGGGATGGCAGGTAGATAAATTTTCAGGTTGACTGGCTCTCCCTAGCCAAAGGCAATTTCTGGAAAAGAGGCAGGTATCAGTTCTCAGCATGCTGGGGAATCGATATCCTGGTGTGGTAAAGGGGATCTGTGCAGGGCACCTGAGTTTCTACTATAAGAACCTAAACTTGGAGCTGTCATTTTGGAAAGCGCGTGGTCTCAGAAAAGAAAATGAAAATATTCTACTTATTGACTCAAAGAAAACAATGCAGCTGTCTTTCCGTATAACTCTGGTTGGCAAATAGAGAAGTCTTCCATGCTAAATACAAATCTCAAGCCTCCTCCATGCGTGGATGTGAACTACGAAATTTAACTTCTCACATGTTAAAGTAAATGCCAAATCCTGAAACTAATATAAAAACTGTCCCTGCTTTAGTAACACCGTTAAAAATCCCAGTAGAAACAAATGCAGTGTTTTCCCTTAATTTTATAGCACCGCAAATGTGTGGATGATGAAAGGTAGAACATTGAAAATGAACCCACAATAAAAGATAAAATCCACATCAAGAAGCATCTCCCATGAGATGAGTCAGTAGAGACCACACTCTGGATGGATAATATCCTAAGAATAAAATAATAGAACAACCTGAAGCATAATGTACCACAGTAATATTTTAAATGATTGAAGAGATAAAAGAACCTCCATACTGTTTTCCATAGTGGCTGCACCAATTTATATTCCCACCAACTGTGTACCAGGGTTCTCTTTTTCCCACGTCCTTACCAGCACTTGTTATTTCTTGTCTTTTTAATAATAGCCATTCTGAAAGGTGTGAGGTGGTGTCTCATTCGAGAGTACTCTGCGTTAGCCAGGTGGGCCCAATGTAAGTGATCACAAGCATCCCTATAAATTGAAGAGGGAGGCAGGCGAGTTGAGAAGGTGGAAGGTAGAAGCAGGTCGCGGTTGCTGGTTTTAAAGATGGAGGGGGCCCCACAAGCCAAGAAATGCAGTTGGCCTCTGGAAGCTGGAAAAGGGAAGAAAGAT
Source organism: Monodon monoceros (assembly GCF_005190385.1). Classification (NCBI taxonomy): domain Eukaryota; kingdom Metazoa; phylum Chordata; class Mammalia; order Artiodactyla; family Monodontidae; genus Monodon; species Monodon monoceros. The sequence continues at coordinate 18,724,561 of NW_021703785.1, read as the reverse complement.
CCTCTCACAGTGCTTCCAGAAGGAACACAGCCCTGCCAAGACCTTGATTTTAGCCCAGGGAGACCCATTTTGGATTCTGACCTCCAGAACTGTAAGCAAATAAGTTTAATTTGTTATAAACTACTAATTTTCGGCTAAATCGTTATAGTGATGGTTGGAAACTAAGGCACTAAGTCTTTAGCCCTGCCATGGGCAATAGTGTAACTCTGTAGGTGGCTAAAGCTCATGGCATTTCCTTTTTGCCCATGGAGCTCTTTTCATAATATGCACTGGCTGCTTGTGGCCTCCTAAATAAACACAGGCTGCAGGAGGGCTTCAGCCTGAGGTGAGGAGAATATCTTTGAGGCTTTGGTATGTGGGCATAGCTTCACAGTTATGGAAGGGGTGGTGGAGATTTTAAAAACCTGTTCCACTTTCCAGAGATTCTGATGTGAATGGTTGAGGTGTGACCTGGCATGGAGACACTTAAAAGTGCTTCAGATAATGTTAATGTGCAGACTAAATTGAAAACTTTCTTAGAGGAGAAAGATGACAGTCTATACATCTTTTAGGAAAGATAAATAGAAAAATATTTGCCACTTGTTGCTTGACTGCCAAGATGGCTTCTGATATACAACACTAGGGAGTTCTAGCTGTAAACCATTAGTTTGAGACCTAAAGTAGAAGCACTAGATCAGCTGCCCCTCAAATTTAGACTTAGAGCCAGAGAAGAAAACGGTCTGTGATAATCCTTGGAATAACATGGCTGGAGGTGGGGTCTGAGAGTGAAAAATGGTGACTAATTTTGTGAGTTTCAACGTGATACCTATACACGCATGTATAAAACCTGCATTTCCTGTCTCTTGAGTAAAAATGACTGAAAATGTGTGGAATCAAAAATGGAGGGGAGAAAGAAGGCCTTGGGGAGCTGAAGTATGGATCCACACTGATCTGAGAAACAGATTTCAGAAGTAGCAGCTACTTCATCTCAGGAATCCATGCAGAGTGATTTTTTTCCAGTTGAAATCATTCCAGTTGACCTTTCCAGGTTTTTGAAGTGATGAACATCATTAGGGGGCAGGTTTAAAAAGACTACACCTGTGGTTTTCAACTTGTCTGCGTACTAAAATCACCTGAGGATCTGCCTAGGTGGTAAAACAATCCAACTAAGTAGGAATCTCTGGATTCAGAACCTGTTTTTAAGTTTTAGTTTAAGTGCCTCAAGTGACTTTCCAGTGGTCTTAATAATTCAGGTAAAGAACTCCTGGCCTAGATTTTGCCATAGCAAGAGGTGGTGGCTAGGGCACAGAACCGGTAAGGTCTAATCCCAAGATATTGTGAAGGCTGTTTTACTAGACAAATCACTTCCTGAGCACCAGAAGCAAAACGTTAAACAACAGAAACAACTAAGATGTTTTGGCTAGAATTGGTGGAGAAAGAAGCATCTCAAATAAGTCCTGGGGGCTGTCAATTTATAAACATTTCAAGAAGGAAACAATTTAAAATGCCATTTAGTGAAAGAGGAGGTAGTGGTGTGTGTGTATTGCTTATACCCCAACCTCCTCCCTCCTGAAACATGGTATTGAGTGATGCTAAAGTATCTCCTTGCAAAGAATCTCCTATTTGAGTTAATTATACACACATAGACTGAGTGGCATCCCAGTGAAGTTCAAAACAAGACGACTTTCTCTCTTCCTGCTGAATGCCGCTGTGTCTCTGGGGCAGGGTGCTGGGTATTATGGAAATATAATTTAGTCTGAGACAGCACCTTTAGGAACTTGAGTTTGGCTTTTCTAAATTAGATGAACATGGGGTCAGTTAACCATTTGGTTTCTCTAAAAAGAGGGTACCTGGTGTTAGTTTAGCTTCTGATTTAAAGGAACTACTCTGTTTACTGCCATGGACCACCTACATCTATTTTAAAAAGAAAAGAAAAACACCCTGGAATGTACCCTAAGTGCAAAGAATAGATCTAGCTGAGATTGATAGAGAATAAGATGAGAGGACTTACTACTTTGGACTTTTAGTACAGAAGGTTAATAGAAGGTGGTAATGTACTGTAATGTTAGGAACTTCTTCAGGGATACCTAATGTTGGAATATTCCTCCTAGGAGTATGACAATGAAAGAAGCTTATATTTAGGACATTTCTGTTATTGTTTTTTTTTTATTTTGGAGGCTCTCTATACATTTACACATTTTATTGGCATATCTTGATGTCACTTAACCTCTTGCAAAATATTTGATTTGTATTAGACAATGTGACAACATAATTTGTGATGGAAATTCAGGGTGTGGCCTCAAGGGTAAAATGATTCTTTTAATTGTTTAGTTGATTTACAATACTGTTAGTTTCAAGTATACAGCAAAGTGATTTAGTTGTACATACTTTTTTTCAGATTATTTTCCATTATAGGTTATTACAAGATATTATATAGTTCCCTATGTTATACAGTAAATCCTTGTTGCTTATCTGTTTTGTGTATGTTTGTATCTGTTAATTCCATACTCCTAATTTATCCCTCCCACTTTATGGTAACCATAAGTTTGTTTTCCATGCCTGTGAGTCTATTTCATATATAGATTCATTTATATTACTTTTTAGATTCCACATATAAATGATAGCATATAATATTTGCTTTTCTGTCTAACTTAGTATGATATTCTCTTGGTCTTCATGATGCTGCAAATGGTAATATTTTATTTATTATGGATGAGAAATATTCCATTGTGTATACCATATCTTAAGCCAGTCATCTGTTGGTGGACACTTAGGTTGCTTCCATGTCTTGGCTATTGTAAATGGTGCTGTTGTGAACATTGGGGTGCGTGTAACTTTTCAAATTACTTTTCATCTTTTCATTCTATATGCCCAGGAGTGGGATTGCTGGATCATATGGTAGTTCTATTTTTCAGTTTTTTAAGGAACCTCCATACTGTTTTCCATAGTGGCTGCACCAGTTTACATTCCCACTGAGAGTGTAGGAGGGTTCCCTTTTCTCCCTGCCCTCTCCAGCATTTATTCTTTGCAGACTTTTGGTGATAGCCGTTATCAAAAAGTTAATATCCAAAATATACAAACAGCTCATACCAGTTAATATCAAAAAACAAGCCAAGCAAAAGATGGGCAGAAGATCTAAATAGACATTCCTCCAAAGAAGGGTGATTTGTTTGAGTAATAAATTTAGAAGGCAGGATTAACCAGGTGTATTCAGTTCATCACAGATTCTTCTTCAGCCAGCTGTCTTCCTTTCTATAGGTCTAGGATCAGGCTCCTTCCCCATGTGAAGAGGCATGTTGAGAGACATGTTGCATTCACAGCCACATTAGGACTAGATAGTTGAGTTTCTCTAATTCTGAAGTTCATTCTTGCACAGATGACTATACCCTCTGTCCCATTTTTGAGTATTGATGGTATTTTGGCCTCCATGTACTACTCTTGTACTATTTCTTACGAACATGGTGAAGGTGTGATTGAGTTTCCCTTAAAAATTCAACATGATTAACTAAAAGTTACTTATTAAAGAAGAAATGATTTATTGATCACTATGTCTTCATATACCCCAGCTCTTAAGTTGCTCTATTACCCCAAAGAGCAGCATTATTTCAGTTAAGTAGATGCATTATTAGAACAAATATTTCCATACAAATAAATGCAAGCATAATTTGAATTGAATGTAGTCCACTAGTTACAGAACCTCATCAAAATATTGATCAATAAATGAAAAGCATAAAATTGGTTGAATGTAATTCTGATTTAGAACTGATATAAGACACTGTGAAACCCTTATAGCTCTAAAAGACAGCTGGTAATCTACAAGGAGATTTCTAAATGCATTTCTTTTGTGAACTGTTTATGAATATATTTTGCCACTTTTTACTGATATTTGGGAGCTCTTCGCATATCAGGAATATTAGGCTTTGCAATTCAAGATTGAATTGTTTTTCAACTTAGACTGACCAATCAGGAAGTTTTGATTGCTCATTAACTGTAGCTCAAGGGGACCATGATTAACTAACTACCACCGAAGAGCAATGTGGTCCAATTTTGTGTGATTACCGCTGCAGCCCCATGGCCCACTGTGGTAACCATGACTACCATGTCTCTGGCAGTTAAGTGTCATCCCTTGGCCTCTATCATGTTAGAATCCCATCACCAAGTTTGAACTCCAGAAGTCTCTTTCTAAGGTGACATCTCCAGCAGTCATCCTTGGCCTGGCGAGGATAGCCACACATGAGGGGTTCAAGTATGCTGATGTTCCCATCTTTAATGTATAGTTCAATATCTTGATGGAGAGGGTATCCTCTTAATGTTCTGGGAAACATCCTTCGTATTTAAGCAGATCTTAAATAGTAAGTTTGATAGTTCTATTTCTCCACGATTTTTTATTCCTGACTCTACACTGTACTCACATCTCCTGTTACCTTGAACATCTAAGAGTTCACTATTGAGAAGAGATTTCAGTCAAGCAAGCACTTTAGAAACCGCTTCCAGATACTTGAGCTAAAAGTCCAGAATTCTGTTTTGTGTACCAATAGGACTGGTCAAATTCTGTGATACATTATGACCCTTCTTTGGTCTAGTTCCCTTAAAATCCATTCTCTCACTCATCTCCCACCCCAGTTTCTGCTGGTATATATTAGCAAAACCTTGCATCTTGTGTGTATGAGCATCCTCCTAGATCAGACATGTCTACCTCGAAACAGCTTGAATTTTGAGTTTAGCTAAAGTCCTCAAATCAAGGAAGAAGAGCTCATGTGGGTCTTGAAACATGAGCAACCACTGACTCAACCCATGACCCAGTACTCTGGCAAGGGGTGACCACCTTCCTCAGAAGGTGAGAGATTGTTTCTGTAGGCAGTGGTATCTCATCCATATTTGGGGGTTCAAAGATACTCAGATTCATTGGAATATGCCTAAATTGCCTCCTTCCAATCCCTATGATTCCACTGTTTCCTCAGTAACACATTAATGCTAACATAGACAATTGACAAAGCTGTGACTGCATTATAATTCAGCCACCCGCGGAGTAAGACCTTATTTTGTTTTAAAAAATTTGGCCTTAGCCATGTGAAATACAACTTTCTTTCAGTCATAGAAGTTCTTGGGTTTTCTACTTGTGAAAGGAACTAGGAATTTAAAGCCCAGATGTTGTCATTTATTTTCTTCAAGTTCTGCTGTAGACTAAGGAATAGTCAGCGTACCCTATACAATAGTCTTGAATGTTTTATGCCCATTATACTATTGCAATAGCCACTTAATCTCCCAAATCCTTTCCTTATGCATTTGTGCTCAGGCAACACTGAGTGATCATTTAATTACCATTTGCTACTGTAAGCTATGACTGCCCCCCCCCCACCAGTGACCTATCTTGTACTGGCTGTGAGCTCATAATTAGCTTCAAATCTAATCAAATCAGTGAACAACTTCCAGTTTTCATTTCTACATTTATTTTTTCCTAGATACACATCTATTACTAAAAGTCAGTTCAGGAGAATAGAAGCTACTCAATATATTCTAGGTATTTGAATATATAGATCAGGGGCTTAAACAGCCACTAGGAAAGCAAAAGTCAGTGACAATTCCTTAGTCTGAAGCATCAATGAAGATGGTCCCACAGGCTTATCAGGAAACAGCAGCAAATCTCAGTCTCTGGAGATGTCTCACTAGTTCTTTCAATCTGAAGCAGTAAAACAGTGGTTTCCACAAACTCACGAGTTATTCCATAGATCTCGTGTCTGTCCATACATCTAGCGCCACCTGTCTCTAGTTTAATATATTCTCTTCCTGCTTCCAGATCTTGTGTGGGTATCTTCCATTGGGAAATTCTAACCTGGAACCACAGGGAAAGGCAGTTATGCAAAACAAAGTACCTGTTTTCTGTGACTCAAAGGAAACCTTATTTTAAGGAGGTGGTGCTGATGCCAAGTTGACAACAGATAATTCAGCACAATCAATGTTCTTTTAATAAATTTTTTAAAATTTCTCCATCTATTATACAAAAATATAGGCAGCCTTTAGTTTAAAAATACCTTCATAAGCACATGAGTACAAAATCAGCAAATATAAAATAAATCTTGACATTTTCCAGCTTTATTGAAATATAATTGACATAACATTGTATAAGTTTCAGGTGTACATGTGTTGATATATGTATATATTACAAAATGAAGATCACCTTAGGTTTAGCCAAAAGTATCATCATGTCACATAATTACCATTTCTTTTTTCTGGTGACAACACTTAGGATCTCCTCTCTTAGCAACTTTCAGGTTTATAATATAGTATTTTTAACTATGATCACCATGCTGTACATTAGATCCCCAGAACTTATTTCATCTTATAATTGTAAGTTTGTACCCTTTGACCTAGGCAAATTTTTAAGTAGTTGCAATTAGTCTTTCGTTCACTTGTATGTTCCTTTTCATTCCTCTGCTACTCTCTGGTTCATCTTCCATATTCATGGTGTCCTCATGATGATTTTCGATTGCTCATTGCTTCCTTCTGCAGCCTATTCGGAACTAACCTCTCCCAAGGTATTTCATGATACACTGCAAAATGAGTTATCTTTTCCCCTAACCTTGTTTAAACTCTCAACTCTTCATGGTGCTGACCGTATCTAGACGTTAGGAAGAAGGTACTCTTACAAAGCTAATTTGAATCAAAGCATTTGGTTAATTTACTCTTTATGGGTATACTTAATTTTAATTTTTTTTATATCAGTATAGTTGATTAACAATGTTTCAGGTGTACAGCAAAATGATTCAGTTATACATATACGTGTATCTATTCGTTTTGAAATCCTTTTCCCGTTTAGGTTATTACAGAATACTGAGCAGAGTTCCCTATACAGTAAATTCAGTGGTCATGAACTTTTTCTGTAAGAAGATAAAGAGTAAACATGTTTTGCTTTTCAAGCCATGTGGTCTATATCAAGTATTCCACTCTACAGTGGTATCACTAAAATGGTCATTGACTGTACGTAAAAGGACGTGGCCACTTTTCAATAAAACTTTTTTTTAAAACAGAAGGCTGGATATGACAAGAGCCATAGTTTGACACCTGTAGTTGAGGAAAAGTTCTGCTTGGACACTTGGGTGTTTGAGAAGGGGACTAGGGCGTAGTTCCTATTGCTTCCTAGAAGTCAAGAAAAAAGAATACAATGGTCTTTAGAAAATCTGTGAATTAGAAGATTCAAAGTATTTTGAACGTTAATGCTTCATTACATTCTTCATGGAATTTGTCATGTTGATCCTTAAAAACATGTATAGAATTATTCTCATCAGAAGTAAACTTGAAATATGTAAAATATTACATGATTTTTTATAGAGACCTTCAGTAAAAATCAAGCTTACAATAATCAACTTTCAAACGAGTAAATTCCCACTGAATTTTAAACTGAGGTAGTACATATAATTTTTCTGATAAAAATGCAGCATGCTTAAATTTTAGAAAATCTGGGAGAAGTAATTTTTATGCCCTGTGAAATGTCTTGAGCATCATTTCTTTTTTTTACAAACATTTTAGTAATAGCTGGAAAGCAGTGTTCCTTTGAAATTTAACAATTGTCTGGAAAATATGGAAGATGAGATCATACTTTTATTCTTGTTTCAGCATCTACCCAGTTTTATGAAAATAGGTAGGTCACTTAAACTTATTCTTGGCTGTATCAATTTTTAGGAAATACTAGGAAAGCACTTTTTAAAATGCCTTATATTTTACAAGTGACAATATGTACTGATTTACTGAATGAGATAGAAAGGAGCAGTTAGATACTTTGAGAAGACCAAGAGGGATTTATCTTAAATTACTATTGGTTGGAAAAATATGTAGAGGAGACATTTTTCAAAGCAGTATTAAAATTTAGATTGACATTAGAACTTCCTAATTCTTGGTTTTTTGTGCTTCCGAAATTCCAAAGTGCTCCAATAAAAGTGGAAAAAATAAGTAGAAATATTTGGAAACATTTAAGTCACTGATTTTTTTTGTCACGGTTTACTTGAATATGTAATAAGCATAATCCTAGGAAGTGAATTGAAAAGGATGCAAACTGGAGCACTGACCATTCTAAGAGACTTCTGCATTATCAGTACTTTGTTTTCTTTGTAATGTTTTCTTTTCACCCATGAAATGGATCTAAACTTAAGAAATAACAGGAAATAAACTCTAGACCTGGAAATTTAATAAGGCAAACTATTATAAAATTCTTGTCATTCTAAGATTCTTTTACTTAATTCATGGAAAGTGGTAAAGGAGTAAAATTAACCTTAATGCCAGGTCACTGCAGTGATGCTCATTAACACAGATTCACGCTGGTGCCAAGTCAAGGGCTGACTGGAGTAAGGTCTTATTAGCTTTCTGAACCGAGTTTTGTGCCCATCTACTCTGAAAAGAAAAAAGCTGGCATATTTTATACGCTGCAAGTTTCCATAAGGAAATCAGCTCATTAAAATTTTCACAGTGTGTACTACTTTTCTTTGCTCTGACTTATCACCTTTATTACATTGTCCTTTAAAGGACTCAAATATCAAGAGGTCTTTTGTAAAACCTTGAAGGATGTGTATTTGCAATAGACAGTATGTATTAGAAATTGTAAAAAGTCCATTCTCTTTGGCCTAGTACTTCTACAATAAAATATTTTAATAAATATACACAAAAACATTAACAAATGTTAATAATATAAATTTTTTAAATATCCAACAATATGTTCAAGTTAAACTGTATGAACCACAAATGATCAGCAGACAAATACTGTTGTCTAAACAAGTTTCATAACAAAATTCTCATGGTACTTTAAGTAGAATCATGTAAATAGTATATGAAGTATAAATATTTGCAACACTAATTATCTGGTAATATATTTTGTTTAACTTTGTAAATACCCTTATACTCTGTTTTATAAGGAAACTCTGGGGCAGCTTCTGGTGCTTCTGTGCCTGGTGGTAATGATGAATAGCCAATTACAGGAACCATGAACAAACTGATCAGAGAGGGTTCAGACATCAGGGTTGAAGGTCAAGACAACCCCAACATGGAAAGTTACCTGGAGAAGCAGAAATGCTAGTTATGGATAAGAAGTCTAAAAAGGGTAGTCGAAGAGAAAGATGATCAATACAATTAAGAGCCTCAAGTCAGTTACAGAAGTATTGACTGTAGCTTGTTACAGATTGGCTTGCATTTTGGCTTTAATATACATTAAGGCTGACTTCAAGTTTAAAGACTCAGTGACAAAATAGACCAAAGTGAACACAAGTGGATCTGAGTAGAAAAGGAGTAGATGATAGCAAAGGCCTTTGGTGTCCCCATGTCACTTCCCCTCAGCTCACTTCTGATATCAGTAGCCGATATTCAAGCTCAGACCCATCTGCCCCTTCCCTTGCTGACCATTTTTATGCTTTCTATCCTGAGACTTTAACCGAGGCATTAAATGTCGGCTGGATCCTCACGCAAACGCAGCCTACCAAGCGTTGGACTTAGCACTCATGAAGTCAAACCTTGATCCATCAGAGAAGCAATCTGGCAGACATTCACCTGACCTACAGATAGATATTTCTGGAAGACATTCTGTACACCTCAGGGGGGCTAGAGTAGAATTGGTCCCCATTCCCCACAGCAGTAGCTTTGAAACCTTTTTTTTTTTGGCTTTTCCTTCTCTCTCTCCCCCTACTCTTGGATCACTTCCCAAATATAAGGATGTTATAATAAAGTAAGGTAATTGCCCTATTAACTAGAGATATGAATTCTCAATGAAATACTAATAAAGTACATTAAAATTATGACAATTCTTATCCTGGAGTTATCCCAAGAATAGTTACAGAAAAAAACCAAAGTGTCATTTTTAAAGGTGATAGTCACTCCCACACAGAAGATCCTATAGATTTAACATATTTCAGACAAGCCAGTTCAGGAAGCTTGCTAGATAAAAGATTAAATTATATAATTGACAGTTTTACAAACCATCCATTTTAAAAAATATAGTGTAAAATACCACTCAGTGGTTAATTCATGGATACTTTAAATTTCTAAAGAAAAACAAGGCCATTAAGAAACATCTAAAACTCTTAGAACTCAAAGAATAAAGAAATGTCACTAATACGTGGTGTTAATTTTAAGATGTTAATTTTGTATATTTTAAACTATAAATTCCATCAAATCTTATTTGAAATTTTAGCAATTATTTTGTAGAAATTTTGTCAAACTGCATCTAAATCTTATAACAATACACAAACAGGAAATAACAAATAGGAGGGACTTGTCCTGCCAGATATGACATGCTATGTGAATAGCTGTGGAATAAAAACGGTGACAAACACATGAAGGAACTAACAGACAGTGGAGCTGAAGAATAAGCCTAGATCAGATGTATATGCATAGGGATTGGTATATGATAGGTGTGGCATTGTTAATCAGTGTGGGCCAAGAATGGATTAGTGGATAACGATGAGAAAATTGGCTTCATCTATGGGGAAAAAGTCTTACTTCTAACACAAATGAAGAAAAACTGTAAAATGAACTCATGACCTAAAAATAAAAGTTGAAACCACAAACAGAACAACCAAGGACAATATACATAAGAGATGAGAGGTAGAGCAACCAAGG